>NW_012117376.1:10222528-10265221 GCF_000951035.1 Colobus angolensis palliatus
TAGATTGCAAAAATTTTCTCCCATTCTGTAGGTTGCCTGTTCACTCTGATGGTAGTTTCTTTTGCTGTGCAGAAGCTCTTTAGTTTAATGAGATCCCATTTGGACATGGATGGAGCTGGAAGACATTATCCTCAACAAATTAATGCAGAAACAGAAAACCAACTACTGCATGCTCCCACTTATAAGTGGGAGCTGAATTATGAGAACACATGGACACGTGGTGGGGAACAAAACACACTAGGGTCTGTTGGAGGATCGGGGGTGGGAGGAGGGAGAGCATCAGGAAGAATAAATGGATGCTGGACTTAATGTCTAGGTGATGGGATGATCCATGCAGCAAACCACCATGGCACACGTCTACCTATGTAACAAACCTGCACATCCTGCACATGTATCCCTGAACTTAAAATAAAATTTGGAAAAAAAAAAAAGAAAACCCACAATGCGATACCATGTCACATCAGTCAGAATGGCTACTAAAAGTCCAAAAATAGCAGATGCTGGTGAAGTTGTAGAGAAAAGGGAATGCTTATGCACTGTTGGTGGGAGTATAAATTAGTTCAACCATTGTGAAAGACAGTGTGGTGATTCCTCAAAGAGATAAAAACAGAAATACCATTTGACCTGGAAATCTCAATCCTGGTGTTATGGGGTCTTTGGGGTGTTGTTTCACCAGCCAGAAACCTCTGTGGTCCGTGGTGCCTTTGCCCAAGTTTTGCTGTGGCCCACTGGGTCATTCTGCTCACTTGGCCTTGGCAGGCTGCACTTGGCTTCCACTACTGGCTTGGATCTCATGTCTCCAAGGACAAGCCAGGTGCAGAGTGGTGAGGGGTGTGAGTAAGAGTGGCATCCGGCCATTGCGCACAGCCAGGCACACTAGCTGCAGTGGGGTGGGCAATTCCAGGCACTGGCATGTGTGCCAGATCCTTGTGAGGCTGTGGGTGGACCAGCTGTACCATAAGCAACTTCCACAGCTGACAGCGGGCAACGCGGTGGTGCCCAGAAGCTTGGAGACAGCAGGACCCATATGGCCCCAAAGAGGGAGTCACAGTCCTGGCTTAGGGAGCTCGTAGATCTGGGATTTCCAAAGGGGCACAGCTCTTCTCTCCTTCTTGTCACCAAAACACGGCGAGCAAGGGGCATGTTTCAGCCCTGTTTGTGTTACAGCTCTTTTAGTCCTGTCACTTGGTAGGAACCGTGTTCTTGTCCTGTGTCCAGGAAGAATGAGATATGCAGACAAGTGGAGGGTGAGCAAGATGAAGAGGAGCTTTATTGAGCAATGGGACAGCTCAGAGGAGACTTGCAGTGGGCAGCTCCTCTCCATAGTCAGGGTGTCCTGACAAGTGTTCAGCTCTCAGCAGAGAGGGTAGCTTCTCTTTCTCTTTGCAGCTGGTCATCTCATCATTTCTTCAGCTCTCAGCAGAGAGGGTAGCTCCTTTTTGCTAGGCAGGTCATCCCAAGGAGTGTCCAGCTCTCAGCAGAGAGGGTAGTTTCTCTCTGCAGCTGGTTGTCCTGCCATGTTCTTGAGTCTGGCTGAGTCGGGGGCTTTTACGGACCTCAGAGGGGAGGAAGGTGCACACTAACTGGTCCATGGTCAGCCATGAGCCAGCCCAGAAAAGGCATCACAAGTTGCCGCTCTGGTCGGCAGGACTGGCAGCCTGGCCCCCAGGCTTCAGGCCCTTCCTGGCTTGAAGGTGGGGCTTCCCCAGGGAACCACCCCCTTCTGCCCAGGAGCCTGTCTGCCTCCTGCCACTGTCCATGGTGCCCAGGCTGTTTGTGCCAAGGGGCACCTGCAGGCCAGTGCTGAGCTGCCTTCAGCACCCCCTCAGCCTCCCTCCCATGCTTGTGGATGCTCAAAGTCCGGAGGGGGCTGGCATTTCAGTGCTGCCGCAAGCATGTGCACACCCAGGAGGGTTGCAACAGTACCAGGGCTCGGCCTCAACTTTGCTCTGTGATTGGAGTGGGTGCTGACAGTGGGGAGAGGTCAGGTAGTGGGAGCAGATACCTCCAACCCTGAAGGGGTAATGTGGGGCCTTCCTGGGCCCCCAAGAATCCAGAGATGCCTGGGTCTGCAGCTGCAACTTGGGGGGCTGCAGCCATGCCCAGGAAGGCGGGGGTCCTGTCTGCTCCCAGCTCCTACTGGCTCCGTGGAGCATGACACCATCCCAGGCCCAGCTCTGCCTTAGGGCCCCTCTCTGCCCACCCCTCTGTGCCTGGCCATGCTGTTCCCCTACTGGTGGGTAACTCAGCCTGGCTGCATCACAGTGGGCTCCAAGGGCAGCAGGTGAGGTGCAGATGGTGTCACAAGCAAACCCAATGCTTGTCAGCCCACAGGATGGTGCAGGGAGCAAGGTTGAGAATGCAGCAGAGGCTCCGGGCCTGGGAATGGATCTTGCCTGGCCATGCGAGGGTGGAGATGATGCAGTTGGCGGCCTTGGGGACTGCCACTGCAGCTCCCACAGCTGCTTCTGCCATTACCACTCATGCATCTCTACTGCAGCTGGTTTGATGGCAGCAGCTGCTCTGTATGGTCAGCAGCTGCCATCAGTGGGTAAATATCCAGAGGGATATAAATCATTCTATCATAAAGACTCATGTACGTGAATATTCATTGCAATACTATTCACAATATTAAAGACATGGAATCAACCTAAATACCCATCAGTGACAGACTGGATAAAGAAACCATGGTACGTAGACACTATGGAATACTATGCAGCCATAAAAAAGAATGAGATCACATCTTTCGCAGGATCATGGTTGGAGCTGGAGACTGTTATCCTTAGCAAACTAATGCAGGAATAGAAAACCAAATACCGCATGTTTTCACTTGTAAGTGGGAGCTAAATCATAAGAACTTATGAACACAAAGAAGGAAACAACAGACACTGTGGTCTACTTGAGGGAGGAAGGTGGGAGGAGTGAGAGGAGCAGAAAAGATAACTATTGGGTACTGGCTTAATACCTGGATGATGAAGTAATCTGTACAACAAAACCCCATGACGCGAGTTTACCTATGTAACAATGTAAGGTATTGTTAAACACATATACCCCTGAACCTAAAATAAAAGTTAAAAAAAATAAAGACACAGTCCTGGAGGCAGGATTTAAAAGAACATCTTAAAAGATAATTTAATGCAGGAGAATCAATTGGTTAGCTCTGTAATGGGAGGTTGCATGGGGGAGTAATTAAAAGCATGCACTACGGAGCACAACTTTCTGGGATTCAGTCCTGGTTCAGCTGCTAACTGTGTGACCTTGGGAACCTAACGTCTCTGTGCCTCAGTTTCCTAATCTGTAAAATTAGACTGATAACAGAATCATAGTCTTGTGATGAGGGTTAAAGATATAATCTATGTACAGTGCCTAGTCCAGTTTCCAGCATACAGAAGGTGCTGCATAAATGTTAGCTATTATTATGTTTCTGAGAGCTCACCTGGATACACATAACATGGGGCAAGACCAGAGGGTGGAGACCAGTTAGATGGTCACTGAGGTCCCTTCCAAACTAGTAAATTTCTGAATAAAGCTTTGAAAACTAGTTGCTCACTTTTAAGTAGGAGCTCACTTCCTGTCTTGTTTACATTAAGAGACAGCAGAATATTTTTTCTAGATAATGCAGATGTGTCCATAATTGTTCTAATTTGAATTAATAAGATTTTATTATACTTTTAAAGACAAATCTCTCAATATTCCCCATGAAAATATAAAAAATAATTTCAATATTTAGAAAGTCTATTTGAGTTTTAGAAGGATCGTACCATAGTACAATATAAGGGGAAATTGTGAATTAGACAAACTTCCTACTCTATGCATCCAGAATCTTTTCATGAGTCTATCTTAAGAGTCCCGGCAAACAAAGTTTCCAGAGCTGTCCTGTTTGCGCAGGGTTCCCCAGGCTGACCTTTCTTGTCACTCAAGTAAGAGACCCAATGTTAAAAATCAAGCAGTCCAACACCTCCTTTTTGTAATGAGGAAAGTGAGCCCAGAGAGTAGAAGGGGCTTCTCTAGGAATCCTATTAGGGATATGTTTTGGGGGCAAGGGCATCTCCCTACTATCCCTAAACACACAGCATATGACAAGCAGTTGCCCTTCCAAAGAAAGCTAAAGACTAACTTCGCCAATAATGTATTCATTTAATCATAAATGAATTGCAAATAATTTGCCAATAATGAATTCATTTAATAATAAATGAATTATATATCTATCAATGAATTTAATAATTCATTAATTTATAGAATAAATAAAATAATAAATGGATTATTTAATAATGCCAAGTACTATTAAAATTATTAATAATTAATGACATTAATTATTAGACAATTCATTTACTATTGATAATGTTTAGTAACATTATTAAATATTACCAACAATATTATTACTTTTAATAATTATTTAATCATATTGGCTATTAAGTAATTCCTTTATTATTTTATTCATTCTACAAACATTTATCTGTGCCTACCATATTCCAGGTAATGTGCAAGCCCTGGAGATAAAGAGGAGAATACGACAGCATACAGTTGATTCTTGCTTTTTAAAATTCACCCTGACAATCTCTGCCTTTTAATTGGGGCTATTTAGACCATCTACATTTAATGGGACAGATACAGCTGGGCTTAAAAATACTATCTGACTGTTTGCTTTCTATTTGTCTTATCTATTCTTTGTTCCTTGTTTCCTCTGTCTTCATTTCAATTTATTGGATATTTTTAATGATTCCATTTTATCTCATTTTTGGTTTGTAAATTGTATCTTTTAAAGGTAGTTGCTTTAACTTACCTACTTATAGGTAATATTGTATCACCTCTCATATTGTGAAGGAAACTTGAAGCAGCATACTTCCATTTTCCTTCTCCTACACTTTTTGTTACTTTAGTTACACGTCATGAATCCCAAAATATATTGTTATTATTTTTTTCTTTAAACATTTTATTATCTTTTTTTAATTTTAATTTTAAGTTCCAAGGTACACGTGCAGGATGTGCAGGTTTGTTACATAGGTAAATGTGTGCTATGGCAGTTTGCTGTACCAATTATCCCATCACCTATGTATTAAGCACAATATGCATTAGCTGTTTTTCCTAATGCTCTGTCTCCCACCACACCACCCCTCGACAGGTCCCAGTGTGTGTTGTTCCCCTCTCTGTGTCCATGTGATCTCACTGTTTAGTTCCCACTCATAAGTGAGAACATGCAATGTTTGGTTTTCTGTTCCTGCATTAATTTGTTGAAGATAATGGCTTCAAGCTCCATCCATGTCCCTGCAAAGGACATGATCTCATTTCTTTTTACGGCTGCATAGTATTCCATGGTCTATATGTATCATATGTTATTTATGCAATCTATCCTTGATGGGCATTTAGGTTGATTCCATTATCTTTGCTATTGTGAATAATGCTGCAGTGAACATATGTGTGCATTTGATTATCTTTTAAGGTTATTTTGAAAAATTAGAAAAATGGTTTCTATACTTATCTACATATCTGGCATTTCTGATGTGCTTCAGTGCTTGATATAGATCCAGATTTCTCTTTGATATTATTTTCTTTCTCCTGAAGGGTTTCCTTCAACATTTTATATAGTTGTATAGAGATCTGCTGGTGATGAATTCTTTCATCTCATCAAGAACAGACCAATGCGTGAGCTAATGAACATAGTACGTGGCATCTTTTCAAAGCCTTAGTGCCCTGGGCTGCCAGGTTGTTGGATGGCTATGTATGTGCTTCCCATGGTTTGTCTTTCTCTCTTTTTTTTCAGCCTATGGGCCTATGTGGCAGGATCAATTATTTGAAGCATTTTCATTGCTTTATACCCTTAGTTCTGTAACAGCACAGTTTTTAAAGCTGAAGACATATTATTAATAATGTTCAGATATCTCATCACTCTCACTACCTAGGCAACTGATTCTGTTTTCTCCATCTGTGAAATGGGAATTGTGGTCTTTGTCCTCCTCCTTTACAAATCTGTTTGCATTTCATAATCTTCTTTTTCATTTTTTCTGTATCTCTGCCTCTCTAGCTCTTTCCCTCGGTTAAAATTGGCTGTGTGTGTGTCTGAGTTGCAGACACCACACAGTGCACCACCTTGCTCCCAGTGGTCTCTAAACATGTCCTTCTCCTGGCCTGGCCTTCATGAGAGTTTAAGGGAGGAATTTGAGACCCTGGCTATGGCTGACTTGCTGAGTGACCTTGGTCAGTTGAGTTTTCATTCTGGGATTCCATTTTGTCATCTGTGAAAGGGTCACAGCTAGAAGTTAGCTATTTTTTTAAGAAGTCAACATGGTCATTGATTCTGATCCTGAAGTTGAAAGCAGGTGAATCCTGAAGAGTCCAGGGCTTTGTCTCTGTCCTTGGGGACTCATCCATGACTGTAGCCTCCCACCAGTGTCCCTGTCACTCCCTCTAGTTCCAAACTCTGCCTGCGCCAAGGGGTTCTTCAGGGCAGAGCTATCCCTGCCTTCAGTACTGCTCTCAGCACTGAGGCTGCTCCCCCTTTATGCAAGTGGGATCCCAATGCGACAGCCTTTCAGTCCCACCTAATGACACCTGTCAGAACACACAAAATTACCCACAATGGGACTAAGCATTACTTTCCAGCCCCTTTCTGACATACTCACTATTCTCAGCATTTTTAACCACTTGACTCTCCTTAGTAGGCAAGGCTTGTGTTCCCTCCTCCTTCCTCTATGAAAATTATCAGAATCAAAATGGAGTCACCAGTGCTAAAACAAAAAACAAAACAAACAAACAAAAAACAACCCTGACAGAGCCAGGGAAGGCCAAGAAGGGAGAGTTCTCATACTTGTCTATCAGATAAGCTGACAAAATTATCATAAAAGACTGCAAAAATCACAGCCTTGCACAAAAGCCATTGCAGCCTTACACAAAAAATACTTTTGTGAGGACATCTGCCCAGCAATCTTGGATTGGCATCATCCTTGTTATTGATCTTTGCAGCTACAAATAATTATTTCAAAAACAATTATGTAATCCTTCTCATTTTTCCTTTAAAAACCTTTGTCTTCCTTTACTTCCATGAAGATGAACATAGTTTACTATGGCATGCATATTCCCATTGCAATGCCCTCCTCCCCAAATAAATATCACCAAATATCTTTTTCTTGTAGAGAAGCTCTTTAAAGAGCCTCTGTCTTTGTGATTTAGGTTGACACCCTCAGTGAAGGTCTCATTTCAGAGGACTAATTATCTTTCCTATCCATGAGCCTCAGTCAGGTTGACCTAGACCTTTCTGATGTGTTTTAAGAGCTTTGAACTGCAGAGAACAGACATTGATCTGCTTGCTTGTTCCCTCCCGGAAGGCCCTGGGCTACTTAGGCAAATTACTCACTTCAAACCCCACCATCCTTCAAGTCCGTGGTTTAATAGCTTCTCTTACAGAAAAAAATAGAAACAAAACCAAAAACAACAACAATAAAAACCAAGACAAGCTCCAACTCACTCGATACCCTGCAACATAAAAAAATAGGTTTTCTAGTTCAAGATAGGAATTTCAAGTACTTTCTAAGTAATGTGCATGAGCCTTTTGCTATATACAAATTATACCATTCATTCCTCATTGTAGCACTGTGAAGGAGGAACCTGTATCAGAATGGGTGCAATCAGGAGACAAACCACATAGTAATTTAAACAGGGGAAGTTGAATTTAAAATTATTTACTCTAATAAATAATTCTAGTAAAGTTGAAAAGAGAGCGCTCTGAAGAATTCCCTAAGGCTAAGGGGGAGTATCCAAGGAAGGACACCCTTGGAAGGGGGGCTTTTCTTTCAAAGATGGACTTCAGACCACATTGGAGAATGTGTACTTGCAGCCTGCTGGATGGCAGAGAAATTCGCTGGGTTGCTTACTGAAGTTGTGGGGCAAGCAGGAAAAATGCTCCAGAGTTCAGGTAAGATGAAGCTAGTGGGCAGGCGCAGGTACATAGACATTGTTGTTACTGCGCTGTGATCATGAGGACTGGACCATGCTGGATCATGAGGCCAGCCCACAGTCAGGGGCCACCAGATGTGGGCTGGGGCTGTAAGGTTGCTGAGTGGCCGTGTGCTCTGGGCCTTTGCTCTGCCTCCTGCAGTGTCTTTCCAGAGATCTCCAATGACAAACTATAACAATGTGATCACTGTAAAGAATAAATCCGTTATTGGACTTAAAGAGTTCAGTCCATGATTGCAGAGCAGGTCCTGAAGGGTGAATTTCAAGGTCAGAGGCAATAAGTTCATAACTGCACTGTGTACCCCTGTGGCTACTCAGCTTCCACATGATTCTACACACATTTGAACACTGGTGCTACAACAAACTGCTCTAAGTCCATCTGACTTCCTTCCTGGAAGTGAAGACATTCTCACCTTTTCCCGCAGTGGGAAGATGTATAGTCCTAATAATCACTGATTAATCAATGGCTATATTAATTGCTGCTGAAATTTGGTGATGGTTTCCATGGAAAGGTCTGTGACCCAAAGATTAATCTCCAACAACTTTTATATAAAATAAAAACGGGAAGAGGAGTAACTAGAAGAAAATGCTTAGTATATTCAGAGAAACACATGCATAAACAAACAAGGAGACAACATGCAAAGCTATTGTAGTTCTTGATTCCGTAATTGGTCACAAGGCCATTGTAGATATCCACAGCTTCCTTCTTCCGCGAGTTATTCCATATTTCCATTGTCAGTTCAAATTGCGGGTGGTTGGGGTTCTTTACCTGGGTAGTGTGGTCCAAACCTTAATTTCTGAAAGGCCTGAGTCTTCCTTTATTCTGCCTTGTTTGGTTGCTGTAATTTTCCATTAACCTTTACTTTGGGGCATGGGAGTGCTAAGAGGTGTGCCAGAGAACTCCTCTGGGTTGTACACATCGTCCTTCTTGCTTCTATTATGCAGCGGCAAGCCAAGTTCTCCATGATAATTGGAATAAATCACTCCAGGTAGCAGAATAAACTTTTCTTCGCTGGCTAGTTTGGTGGCATGGGAGCCCCATGTGGCCAGGTGGCTGTCTCATCTTCTAATTCAGTAGCATCATGGTTGTGTTCCTTGTTGTGTTTCTCACCTGAGGACTAAACTCAGAAAACTAAGCTAGAAGAGCTCAATGTTGCCAGAATGGGAAGCAAAGGCTCTGTGGGTGGGTTATGACGTGTAATCCTGTCACAAGCTATGCCCACTTCCACCCCCTGTCTCCTGAGCTCGGGTGTTCCATCTAGGGGACTCTGTTTGTCTCTGCTATTGGCAGGTTAAGCTCTCAGTGATAGCAATAGCAGTAGCAGCCTTGATAAGGGGAGGTCCATGTTGTTGAGCCCATCCATAGCCTTTGTCCCTGCCACCATGGCCATATCACTCCTGCTTCCTTTGCTGCTTTAAGCCAATTCATGATGGGTTGCTTTATTGTACAGCAAAAGCTCACCAATACATATTAAAAGGTGCCTGACTTTTTAATGTTTTCTTTACTGGGTTGGGAAATCTGGACTTTATAACAGTGCCTTAGTGCACGTCTGAAGCCAGATGCCCAGAGTTCAAGTCTCAGTTCTGCCACCTACTACCGGTGCCTGGGGCTGAGGGCTCTGGGGACAGTGTTTACCCTCAGGTCGCCTCTGCAGCCCAGACCTGGGCAAGACAGACAGGAAGTCTCCTGGAGGCAGCTCAGGGTCACTTGGGCAGAGGATTTCAGGGTCCCAGAATGATATGTAAAGGGGGCTACAGTCTGTCTGGGCTCTTCCCTTTGGCCTTGCAGATTCTTCACCCCATGGGGCAGAGCATGGTGGGAAACAGCCCAGATGCAGCCCTCCAAAGCACAGGAGACTCTGGTGACCTGGCTTAAGGGCAGTTCTACCCTAAACATTTGTCACCTCCCTTCCCCAACCCTTGCCATAGTTCCAAGACCCGGGCCATTGAACAGGTCACTTCACTCTTCTTACTTCAGTTTCCTCATCTGTGAATTGTGGACAATAATAGAATCATAGAATCTGTACTTCCTGGGATGTAGAGGGGATGAAATAAACACATAAATATAAAAATCTTAGAGTACTGTCTGGCCCATCATAAGTGCTCAGGAAATGCTGGCTACTAATTGTGAGCCAGCATTGTGGGTTTGCACTTGTTCTCTCTCCAGACCTTGGGGACTCTGGCTCACATCAGCGGACTCAGACCTGCATGGCTGGCTGGGGAGTTTGCCCATGATTCTCACCCTGTGACGAATGCTCCTGCCAGGCCATCCCTGGGCCTAACTGGATCCCTGACCCTGGCTGTAGCCTGCACAGGCTCACCTAGCTGTCCCATGGTGGCACAGTCTCCTCTCCCTCACACAGCTGAGACCCGTTGGTTTTAAAATAAACATCTGCAACATATGTGGCGCTCCAGAGTGGAACAAAGTTCCACAGGCACAGAGGTAGTAGCCGTATTGGTGGTTGTTTCTCCAAGGATCTGGAGTTTTTGGGTAATGACTGCACTTAAAATGCTGGCAAAGAAATTAGAGATGAAATTAGCAATGACTTTTACAGGCTGTTTGGCTTTATGAGAAGTCAGTAAAGCTATGAGCCACTCCCTGTAACTGGGGCCCTTTCGTCTGCTCTAGGTAAGAATCAAGATCCTTTGTTTCCCCCTCAGCCCAGCCTCACAGCCTGGGGCTCCCAATTATGGTAAGCCTGAGGGCAGCCTCTTTTGGGGGCTGAAATGGTTTGGCTGTGTCTCCACCCAAATCTCATCTTGAATTTCCACATGTTGTGGGAGGGACCCAGTGGGAGGTAACTGAATCATGGGAGCAGGTCTTTCCTGTGCTGTTCTCGTGATGGTAAGTCTCATGAGATCTGATGGTTTTCTAAGGGGGAGTTTCCCGGCATAAGCTCTCTCTTTGCCTGTTGCCATCCATGTAAGACGTGACTTGCTCCTCCTTGCCTTCTGCCATGATTGTGCGGCCTCCCCAGCCATGTGGAACTGTGAATCCATTAAACCTTCTTCCTGTATAAATTACTCACTCTTGGGTATGTCTTTATTAGCAGAGTGAAAACTGATGAATACAGGGGCCTAAGAAAGAAGGGTATGTGGGACGTCAGTGTCCTTGGGTGGGGCTGAGGTGCGTGACGCAGGAATCAGGAGATGTGATGAGCTCTTTTCATCCTTTCAGTGAATTTATAGGGAAAATTGTGGCATTCTCCCCATTTTATGGATGAGGAAACTGCAGCTCAGAGAGTGAGACAATCTGTCCAAGGTCATAGGGGTCAGCAGTTGTGACCAGGGTCACCTCTCCTCTGGGCACTTTCCCCTGGTCTCATTTAACACTCACCCAACCTTAGACCATCACTGTTGCAGCTCCTGCTTTAGAGATGCTGGACTGAGGCTCAGGAGGGGCCAGAATTGTGGCCCATGCCCCCATTTGGCCCCCTTAACCCCAATGTCCCTGTAACTGATGCCCCCTTTTCTTGTGTATTTACATTGACTTAATGGGGCCCACAGCTGGGCCTTTTGTAACAACAAAAAATCAACCTTGCTTTTTGAAGGCCCAGGGGAGCCTTAGGCCAAGCAAGCACATAACAGGGTACAGGAACCCCTTTGGTCCCAACTAAAGGGTAAAAGGGGCTGGGAAGGCTCAGATGGGGCCTGAGTCAGGTCTCCAGAAAGGAGGCTAAACAGGATTCAAGGGGAGCTATAGAGACACTAACACAACTCCCTGGAGCTCCCTTTGTGTGCAGACGTCCTGAGGAATCCAGTCTAGTTGTGGTTCTGATGAAACCAGCCACTGCTGCCGCCACTACCACCAGCACCACCAGCACCACCAGCACCACCACAGCAGCCATCTTGGTTCCATGCTTGCACAAGAGGACTTCCAGCACACAAACAGGACCATATATCCCTGACCTTTTACTCTCCTCAGGGCCCACCTGGAAAATGACAGCTTTTCCAGGGCATGCTGCTGCCTGTGTGAGGACCTTCAGCTAGGACCTCTGGCTCCTGAGCCCAGCCCCAGCCCCACCTGGCAGCTCCAAAGACTACCCCACATATAACCACCCCCTCAGCACAGGCCAGAGGCTCCAGATGGAGGTGCAGAAGGCAGGCTGTGAGCAGTCTGGCTGGGTGTGGACCTTCAGCTGCACCTGAGTCTGGGGTGTGGGCTCTGGGGACAGTGTTTACCCTCAGGTCACTTTTGCAACCTAGACCCTGGCAAGATGGACAGGCAAGCTCCTGGAGGCAGCTCAGGGTCACTTGGGCATGGAATTCCAGTGTCCCAGAATGAGATCTAAAGGGGGTCACAGTCTGTCTAGGTCCTTCCCTTTGGCCCTGCCACAGCTCTGAGACCCTAACAAGCCCACCCAGTGGGCAACCCTTTGCCAGAGCTGCCCCTAACTCCCTTCTTTCATCTCTCCCACCCCAGCTTGCCTCCTGATCTGCCGGGCTCTGCTGGAAGGGAAGAGCGGTTGATGGAACTCGGTGGAATTCCCTAAAAATGAATCCTCTAAAAATGAGTTTTCCCTGCATATCAACCCTTCATCATGCACTGTTGACTCTCTAAGCATTCTATAGCAGGGGGATGGGGAAAGAAAAAAAACACCAGACTTATGCTTATTGAGATAAATATTAAGAGTCTGAGGCAAAAATGTTATAAACGCGTCTACTGCTGCTTATTGACAAGTGCACACTGCCTGACAAGTGAGTTTTCATAGCTCCCTGGAGGTGTCTCTGCAGAGAGAGGCAGCTCCATTCCCCACCTTCTCAGGTTCCTGGTGTTCAGGCTGCAGGATAGCCCCAGATACTATTTACTTGAGGTCCCACTGATCCCATACAGACCAACTTGTACCACCTTCAGGCTCTGCAGCCGGGCACAGTTCACTCAAGCCAGAGTTGATTTATTTCCCATCATTTCCTCCTGCTGGAGAAGTAGGGGTGGGAGCAATACCTGTTGAGAGCCTTCTGTGTTCAGGACCCTTTACCTGGAATCCCTCTGAGCATCGTCACAGACACTCTGTGAGGGAGGAGACAGACTGTGCTGGAGAGGGGTCACTTACTCTCCCCTGCGCCTGTTCTCCTTCTGCTGGGCATCTCTGTGCCCTGGACTCTGTACTAGGCATAGGAAGGCAGCAGTGACCCTGATGCAGTCAGAACCTGCACTTACAGGCTAAAGGGGGAGGAGCCCTTTATGACTAGAGGGCACACATGAGGCGGGGACCAAACCCAGGCTGGGGGATTGCAGGGGTTTCCCCAGGGAGTGTGGGACTGAGATTGAGGAGGCATAGGCGTTAGCCAGGTGAGGCAAGTAGAAAGGGAGTTCCGGGCAGAGGGAGCAATACTGCAGAGGTCTGGAGGCAAGAGAAAATTTAAAAAGCTCAGGGTACAGAAAACAGGTCAGAAGGGACCTTTGCCAAGGTCACAGGCTAGAGATGGCAAACCCAGGATCCTCACCCAGTCTGAGCGGCAAGCACAGGACTCTTCACTGCCGTGATGAATGAGTCAGTCTCTGTGGCAAACTCTGAGAAAAGAGTGAATTCCCTGAACTCCAGGGGCCTGGGGTGCCAGTCATCAGGGATGTGGCCAAGGACAGGGTCATGGATCACCTGGGAAACTCATTAAGGTGCAGATACAGATTCTGGTCTGGGGTGGGGCCTGGCATTCTGTATTTCTGACAAGTCTCCAGGTGATGCCCAATGGCCAGCAACACCGCCTGAGCGATGGGGGACCAGATCACAGGACCCAGCCCATCTGACTCCACACTGGGCAGTCAACGTTCACAGTGGGCACTGGGAGCCCCTACCCAGCAGGTGGGGCCGTCCAGGAGGCTTCCTGGAAGAGGGTGGGGCCTGACCTGAATTCTCAGAGGTGGTCCTGATAGGGGAGGGAGAGCGTTTCCAGGTGGGAGAGGTTGAGCTGCTCCTTCCGTGTTCCTCGTTCCCACGGCTGGTGAGGAGCAGAGGATGCTCACAGCAGCTCACAGGGAGCCTCTGCTGGTCCCCGGGCTGAGATGCTGGGATTTTCCCTGCCTTCTGCTATCTGGAGTGTGTCCAGCTCAGCATGAAAGGGCCATGTAAGAAATGTTCTGCACTAAAAAGCTCCAGGGTGCAGGGTAATTTGCTTCTGATTAAGTAAAATGTCATAGGTCACCGTGTGACCATGTTTAATATTGAATCTTTTCTGATGTCCTCACTCCCACAACCTATTAATCGCCAATTTTCTTCTCTGCCTCCAGTTCTAATTTGCATCTGAAGTAAGGCCACTTAGTCCCCACCCCACCCCCCTTCCTTTTTCCTTCTATCCACCACTCATGAGCTTCTGCTATGAGTCCTCAATGTCCTAGGCCCAGGGAGCATCCTAGAGCTTCCCGCCCAGGGAAGGTGACAGAAGATGGAGATAAAGATGTGATGCCTGCCTGTTCTTGGGGGTCTGGCTCCCTCGTGGAACCCTGAGGGTGGAGGTGGGTGAGGGGACAACGCAGAAATTAACAATCCAAGGACGCTTCCACGGGCCTGTGAAAGCAAAATGTCTAGAGCAACTGGCCCTAAGGATCAGGGGGGCTTCCTAGAGCAGAAGACTTCTGAGCTGAACAGACAAATACCAGGGCAGAGCATGTCAAAGGGATGCATTTCCAAGGTCATACTGATTGAACGGATGGGTGAATGAATGAATAGCTGAATCTAATCCAGACCCTCCACTTGGCAGCAGAGCTGGGCCTGGTGCCCACCAGGGAATTGCGTGCTCTCTCTGCCCATTGGAATATAGGTCTCCACAAGGACAGTGACTCAGCCATTCTTAGTCTTCATTGTACCCCTTACATCCAGCATAAGGTCTGGTGCATAGTAGATATGCTCCATCCCGGAAGCCCAAGGCCCTGGGCTTCTCTGTCCTTGGTTTGCTCACAGCTCTTAAGAGGTAGCAGAAAAGGGCACAGCCCTGAGCTCAAACCTCACCATTGCCCCTTGGTAGCTGTGTGACTTTGAGCAAGTCACTGAACCTCTCTAGGCCTCAGTGGGATGTTATAAAAATACCTACCTTATGGTAGGTTGCTTGCTAAAGAACTTTGAGTCTCCATGCCTCCCTGTGTTCACATCTATCGCAATGAGTCTTCAGCTCACTTCTTATTAAGAAGTGGAATCTCTGGCCCTACCTCTTGAATGTGGCCTTGTGATTTATTCTGGACAATAGAACGGGGTGGAAGCAGGAGCTTAGGCCTCCAGAGGCCTTGAACATTTTCACTGACTCTCTTGAATCCCTGTGACCTCCAGATCAAGCCTGGGCCAGCGTGCTGGAGGCTGAAAGACTCTGTGGAGCTGAGCTGACTCTGCCCCTCTGTCTCTGCCACCAGCACAGCCAACCCACAGCTGATGCCTGGGCTGACCACAGTTGCACAAGCAAGCCCAGCCCAAATCAGAAGGCTGTGCAGCTGACCTGCAGACTTATAAGCTCAGTAAATATTATTGGTTGTGTTAAAAGAAAAACTTCAGCTGAATTAAATTTAAAGGAGTTTAATTGAACAATGAATGATTCAGGAATTGGGTATCCAAAAGAATCACAGCAGATTCAGAGAGACTCTAGGGATGCCTTGTGGTCAGAACAAATTTACAGACAAAAAAAGGCAAGTGATGTTCAGAAATCAGAATTGAGGTAACAGAAACAATTGGACTGGTTACAGCTCGGCGTGTGCCCTGTTTGAACACAGTTTGTATACTCAGCAGTGTATGAATGGCTGAAGTATGGCTTCTGGGATTGGCCAAGACTCACCTGTTGTTACAGGAGCATACTCCTAAGTTGGGTTTTCAATTTTGTCTCCCTATTAAGGAAGTTTGCAGTTTGTCCACAAGGACTCAAATATAGACGTACAGAGTACTTCTAAGGCCCTACTTAGTTTGCTTTGACAGTTGAAAGCATTGCATTTTGTAGTAGTTGCCTAGCATCATTTTGGCTGATCCATCTCTATGGGGTTCTTGTGAAGAGGAAATAAACTAGCGGACAAGAAGGACCAGACCCATAGTAAGTCCGCAATAACATTTGCTGTAGTTATCAACCACCAGGCTGCCCGGCTGTCTGGTGGCACTTGTCTTTGTTATCGGATGAGGGTCTGGGTGGGCAATGCCCTCTGTGCACAATGACTCCTCCTCACGTCTTCACCAGTCTGGCACGGTGGTGCTGCTGCTTAGTAGCTGTGTGACCTTGGGAAAGTGCCTTCCCCTCTTTGAGCTTCAGGATGGGGATGAGGATGTCAACGTTGCTGAGCCAGGAGTCTCCTTCTACAGCTGCTACCACCTGAGCCAAGCCTACTCAGTTTCCTGCTCCCGGTGTGCAAACATGGGACTCAGAATAGGAGGACTTAGGGGCCAGCTGAAAGGGCACCCTTTGTGGGTGGCCAAGAGGGACCATGTGTCGGCAATGATCATATGAGTGGGAGGGACATGAGACTGTAAGGCCTGGCCCCACCTCACACCCACAATGCCACTCATGTCCTTTCCTCAGACTCCTTTGACTGGCAGGAAGGAGCTTTGATGCTTATGTGGAAACATTCCTGGCTGAGACCTGAGACCTGTCTTTTCTTTGCACCAGACAAGAGAGACCTCTGATCTCCTCTTCATTGTACCTCGTGCACTGAGCATAAGGCCTGGAGCATGGCAGGAGGTCCGCTGCACGTAGGAATCGAATGGCTGAGTGAAGACCACACAGATGTGGATGCTCATTGTTCCCATCTCCTCCTCTGGAAGCCATGTGTCTCCCTCTAAGCCAGGCAGGTCACTCCTTCCTTCAGACTTCACTGTCCCCACACTTTCCCCCATCACAATTCATCTCATCGTGACCTCAGGATTTTTCTGGAAACACAACTATTGCCCTATCAATCCCCTCCCTGCCCTTTGGTCCCACTGAAAACATTTGAATGGGATGTTGTTATTCTTGGGACAAAGACCCAAACCCCTAAGGTAGCATCTGAGGCCCCTTAGATGTCTGGCCGTCACCTCTCCACCCCCAGCCTCGTTTCACAGCCCCTACCGACCCCCTGCCCTCCAACCACACAGGCTTTGGATTCTTCATGGTTGCTGACAGCTGGCATCATGACAGGGCATCTGCACATGCTGTTCCCTGGCTGAAACCCTCTCCCTTCCCCACACTCACGTGCCAACTCCTATTTTCCCTTCAGATCCCAGTTCAGCCATTCCAGTCCTCAGGGAAGGCTTCCTTGGTCTCCCTCACGTCTCCCCACTTCTTCACTGCATGTGTAAGCTCACACGTTGACTTATTGACTAGTGTCTGTCTCTCCCTCTAGACTGTGAGCCTCAAGGGGCAGGGACCAGGGTGGTTTTGCTTAATTTCCGTAACACAGTGGCTGTCCCATTGTAGGTGCTCAACAAAAGCGTCAATAAATAAATGGATGCTGTCACTGCAGGGTTTTCTCTGATTCATGCGCTTCTCTCTCAAGACGGGCTTCCCCCAAGGGCTGGAATTTGCCTCCACCATCCCCGTCATCCCCACAGTCCAGTGCCCACCTCAGGGTCTGCATCTAGTAGGCATCAATAAACATCTGTCAAAGGGAGGGAGGGTGCGCAGGATGGAAAGGAGATTTGAGATTTTAAAGAATCGCTGGCTCAGCTTCCTGGGCCTACTTCTGGAAAGCTGATCTGTGCAGAGAATCAATGAGCCTTCCACCCACACAGGCATCGGGCTGCCCAACTAGCCCCAGCTTAGGGGGTCCTGCCCACATGTCAAGAATACACCTGGGCAGCTGAGCTGATGTGTATTTTCATGTCCAGATGATGTTGTTTTGCTTCTGCAGGCTCATCACTGAGAAATGGGCTCCAGGGGCAGAGCAAGAAAGAGAAAGGGTCTAATGTTCCCAAATGAGGACATAATGGGGGGATTCTTACCTCTGAAGGACGCTGCTGGCACGGGGGAATTTGCAAGGGAAATCACAGGGCCTTTTGGCCGTGCAGCTCTCAGCTGATGAGATGTTTTGCAGTGATTGTCTGTGTGGCTGGTGGGGCTGACTGGCTGATGGAATGTGGTCTAACGGCCTCATCAGAAGCACTTGTGAGACCATGGTCCCCCTCACAGCAGATGGGCAAGGGCGCTGCTCCCATTCAGGCACAGCTGGTCCGGAAACCAAGTGAACAGGAAGTTCCCAGTAGCTCCTGCTCTACCCAGCCCACCACTCCTACCTGGGAGCTGCCTCCCATCCTGTCTGGATGCAGCTCCACCTGTTCTGGGGAGAGAGTGTTAGGGAGCCCCAGGAAGACCTTGACCCTTTTTGTGGAGAAATCCAGAGTCCTAAAGATTTGGGAGCAGCAAACTGTGGGCTGTGCCTCCCTCCCTGCATGCTCTTCCCCTCCAGTGTGTCCTTCAGGACCCCGATTGG
Source organism: Colobus angolensis palliatus (assembly GCF_000951035.1). Lineage (NCBI taxonomy): Eukaryota > Metazoa > Chordata > Mammalia > Primates > Cercopithecidae > Colobus > Colobus angolensis. The sequence continues at coordinate 10,240,851 of NW_012117376.1, forward strand.
GCTCCCCCTCCTCCAGGAAGCCCTCCCTGATGCCTCCAGCCCACTCTGGCCTCTTCCTTTCCTAACTCTGTCCCCTTGCTCTGTGGGGCAGTAAGGGGATGGGGAGGAGCATGGGCCTTAGTGACAGAGGCTTGGGTTTGGGCCTCCTCTGCCATCCCAGGCTGTGTGACCTTGGGCAAATCACTTGACTTCTCAGGGACTCCATTTCCTACAATTTCCTCCAGGTAAAATGATGTATTTGAGTTTATTCATTCATGCGTGCGTGCATGCATTCTATGGTGATGGAAATGAAAGTATGGTCTTGTTAAAGCACAGCGGCCAGTGGGGATGTGAGGGATGATGTTCTGGCTCAGTTTCCCTCCCAGGACACCTACCCTCGGTGTCCTCGGCAGAGTGCCCACCTTTCTGGGCATCCTGGGACCCATCTGATGACACATGTTCAGGAAGCTGGCTCCCTGGCAGGATGTGGGGGATTCTGGGACCTCTGCTCCCCCGAAAACCCAGGATGCAGTGGATGGAGCACTGGCCTGGAAGTCAGAGAGTCCATTCTTCTAAATCACAAGTCATCTTGGGAAGGTCACATCACCTTGAGTATCCTCTATTTCCTCTGTAACATGGGGATAGTGCCCCAGGTTATGGCTGCTCAGTGGCAGATTTCAGATGGGAATTCAGTGCAGGCCTGGTAAGCTCCAGTCTTCTCTGTTGGACTCATCGTCTGCACATTGTAAAGTGCTGGGGACATGCATAGAATTAATGTGATTATCCTTTTATTGCAGTATTCTCTGGCCCAAGAGAGTCATGTCTAGTCCCAGACCAATAGCCTTAAGCTACTTTCTCCCCGTGGTGCTGCTCCCACACAGAAATACTGACCGCTTCCTTGAGCCCAGCCATTCTCTCCCAAGGGCCCAAGGAGCAGGTGTGGCTGCTATGGGGAAGCAAGTGTTTGATCATCATTTGTCAGTCTCCACTTTGAGGTCCCAGTTAGGCTATTTGTAGCGTGAGGGCTCCCGAGAAAGGGAAAGAGTGCTGAGGGGCCTGGGGAGGTAGGAGTTTTGGGGTTCATCTATTTTATTTTTCATAAATGTTTACCTAGCTCTTACATGCACCAGGCGCTGTGCTTTCCCTGGTGGTGGCTAGAGAGCAGGATTAGGACCTTTGAGCGGTAGGTGTTAGAAATGCAACCCAAAATGGCTACAACAGAAGGGGGAACAGATTGGCTTATGGAACTGGGAGGTCTGGGGGGCTGCTGGCTTTAGCCTTGCCTTGCTCAGGGGTCAGGCAGCAGGTTTGTGCAGGCAGTGTTCTGGCACTGGGCACACAGCAGGGAGTAAAACAAAGAGGGTCTCTGTCTTCATGGGTCTCACAGTCAATGTGACTAGGACACATGCATGCTTCCTCTCTGTGTCTCTCTTTCCCCACCTTTTCTTGCTGTATATGCCTGTGTTGGCTTCTTTCACTGGCAACCTCTTCCCTAGATGGTCACCAGCAGCTCATGCTCATCCTTGCCACTTTAGCAGCCCCAAAGAAAAGCAGTGGCCTCTTACTCACTTACATAAAAAAGTCAAGGGCTAACTGGAGGACCCATCTGGGCCACGCGCCCATCTCTGAGCCTAACACTGTTTCTAGGGGCATGGAAGTCGTTGATTGGTCAGGACTGGCTCACATGCTCACACCACAGCTGGGTGTGTTGCTAAACCTTGGTCAAACCACACAGATGAAGAGCAAGGGAGATGGGAAAGTCCTGAGAGAAAATCAGAAGAAGGGGGATAGATGCTGACAGGCAAAATCAGCAGCTTTTCAAGATCAGGGCACTTCAATTATAAAGACACAAACAGGTTAAAATTTAAAAACGATTAAATAAGAACAAAAAAGCAATGGAGAAAATAAATGAAACCAAGAGCTGGGTTTTTGAGATAATAAAATTAATAAATGCCTAGTTGGACTGGTTAGGAAAACAGAAAGAAGACAAAAATGATCAACATCAGGAATGAGAGAGATTCATAGATGTTAAAAGTATCATAGTATTCATAGATGTTAAAAGTATAATTAAGGGAATATTATGAACAACTTGAAGGCATTAAATTCAATAACTTAGGCATTAAATTCAATAACAAAAAACAAACTTTGATCCCTACCTTGTACCGTATATAAAAATTGACTGGAAATGTATGATATATCTAAATGTAAAATTTAAAACTACAAAACAACTCGAAGACAACATAGAAAAATTTGTACAGCCTTTGTTTAGATCAAGATTGCTTCGATATGGCACAAAATGTATGATCCATAAAAGAACAAAATGATAAGTTGGACTTCATCAAAATAATAATAATAAAAAAAACCACTGTTCTTTAAGACTCCAAAAGAAGAATGAAAAGAGAAGACACAACCTGGGGGAAAATATTTGCAAGGCATATATTTGGTAAATGACTTTTATCCAGACTATACAAAGAATTCTCAAAACTCAGTAAAAAACCCAACAAAAAATAGCAAAAGACCTGAACAGACACTTTATCAAAGAAGATACACAGATGACAAACAAATGAAAAGATGCTCTGACCCTTTGGTCATTAGGGAAGCAGAAGTTAACACTACAGTGAGATATTACTACATATCTATTAGAATGGCTAAAATTATGAAGACTGAACATATCATGTGCTGGCAAGGATGTGGAGGCAATGGAACTCTCTGGCACTATTGGTGATGATATAAAATAATACAACCATTTTGGAAAACAGTTTGGCAGTTTCTTAAAAAGTTGAAAATACACTTATCAGATGATATAGTAATTCCACTCTGAGGAATTTACCCAAGACAAATGTCAGCATATGTCCACACAAAGACTTTTTTTTTTTTTTTTTTGAGATGGAGTCTTGCTCTGTCGCCCAGGTTGGAGTGCAGTGGCCGGATCTCAGCTCACTGCAAGCTCCGCCTCCCGGGTTTTACGCCATTCTCCCGCCTCAGCCTCCCGAGTAGCTGGGACTACAGACGCCCGCCACCTCGCCCGGCTAGTTTTTTGTATTTTTAGTAGAGACGGGGTTTCACCGTGTTAGCCAGGATGGTCTCGATCTCCTGACCTTGTGATCCGCCCATCTCAGCCTCCCAAAGTGCTGGGATTACAGGCTTGAGCCACCGCGCCTGGCTCACACAAAGACTTATACCTGAATGAACATTTGTTCATAGCTGCTCTATTTGTAAGAGCCACAACCTGGACACAGTTCACATGTTCATCAAACAATGGATACAAATAATTGTGGGATCTCCATACAATGGGATACTACTCATCTACAAAAGGCAATGGACTGTTGATGGACTGTTGGCATGTGCTGTATCAGGAATGATTCTCAAAATAATTATTGTGAGTGAAAGAAGCCAGACATACTGAAATATTTCATTTATATAAAACTCTTGAAAATACAAACTAATTTATAGTCACAGCAGATCAGTGATTGGGAATGGTGACAGGGAGCAAAAGACAGAGATTGCTAAGGGGTGTGAGGGAACTCATTATCTTGATTATGATGATTTCATGGGTGTGTACATGTCAAAGGTATGCAATTTTATACTTTAAATGTGCATATTTTAGTGTATGCAAATTATACATCAATAAAGCTGTTCAAAATAAATTACCTTCCAACAAGGAAGGTTGTTGTGAGCGCTAATGACAACACCTGTGACTCTCCTGGCCCCAGGCTGCCATACAGTAGGCACTAACTGAGTAGAGCTGTTGACAGCAGGTGCTCATGGAACGGTCATTGATGTGACCTCTCATCTGGTGCTTTGCAGGTGGGTGGTATGTGTCGCTGGCAGGTCTGCCTCTGCCATCTGACCATGACCTCCTCATGGACACAGGAACATGAACAATCTTTCTCTCTGATCCCAGAACCCTGCACACGGCCTGGCACTCCGTGGTGGATCTGCTGAGTCACTGGAAACTGGCTTCCTGGAAGATGACGGACAGGGAGGGAGCTTTGTGGTCGTTGTCCAACAGCAGCCAGACCCTGAACCTCTCTTGGTCATCTATTCAGTGGCACACGTCTCAGCAGGACACAAATTCCTTGGCAGCAGAGGGAGTTATTTAAAGTCCCCATTAAAATAGCTGGACCTTGATGGAACAGAGCAGTTGTCACCGCTGGGGCCCAGAGGTGCCTGAGGATAGGGAAATGTGGGCAGGATTTATCCCCAGCAGGACGCCTGTGTCGTGGCCATGTTTAGGATGTAAAGACGCTGTCTGACCTTGGTGGTGTGAAGGGCTGCCTGGGCTCACAGTGGGCAGGCATTTGTAAGCGCTGCTGTGATTGGGGATGTAGGAATCCTTGTCCCTTTCTCCTCTCATCTCATTTTCAGAAGTTCACTGGGAGCTGGGCTGCAAATGGCAGGTAGGAGAGGAGGTGCCCTTTCAGCAGCTTCAAAAATAGACCTCACAAATGGCCAAGGTGTCACCAAGCTTTCCAGCATTAAGCACCTACCCATTCTACATGCCTTGGAGTCCTGGGTTCTTATCTGACTGCCAGCGATGCACTGGAGAGAACAGTCCCTTCCTCTCACTGAGCCTCACTTGCCTCACCTGGAAGCACCCTGCCTACCTCATGGGGCTATTGCTTGTTGAGAAATGTTGTCACAAACGGCTGGAGAGGCCACCCACATGGTCAGGTTTCAGGGATCCTGGGCAGATCTCTGCAACTTGCTCCCTGGGCAAATCCCAGGCCCACCCGCAGTAGCTGCCTGACCAGCCTACGGATGCTGGGAGGGCATCCTGGAGAATCATTCCTTTGGGCTAGGATGGCCCAGTTCAGGCTCCCTTTGTCTAAATCCCCACCAGCCCTGTGCCCTTCAGTTTGGATGCTTTTCTGTGGCATCAGGGATGACCATCCCTTGAAGAACAGACAGGCAGGGGGATGGTGAGCATGAAGAACCTGCCCAAGAGCAGCCCTCATGAATGATCACCATGGCCAGCTATTGCTTTCAGCACTTTATGTATTTTATCTTATTTAACTCTCATATGGACCCTGAAATAGACACTATCATTTTATTTCCATGTTATATGTAAGAAGGCTGAGGCACAGAGAGGTTAAGTGACTTCCTCAAGGTTACACAGCTAGTGGGTGGTAGAGGGATCACTTGAACCCAGGGAGTCTGCTCCCAGAGACCCTCTCCCAACCCTAGGCTGAGCTCGGCCTTTGTTCTGGGTTGGTTTTGTGGTTGATGGTCACCCCTGCTGACCTGGTTGACTTCCCCATTCCTGTACTTTCCAGCCTCCTGTGACCAGGTCTCCTGTGACCACCTGTCCCACCCCTGCCCTGCAGATGCATGGTGGTCTCCAGGCCCTGGGCTCTACCATGTCCTCCAGGATGTCACAGAATCTCTCTCCCTTCTCAGCTTCAGAGGGACAGGATCAAAGTCCTTTCTTTGGATTTGGGCAGGATTCCAGCTGAGGGGCCTCGGGCAGGATTACTACTAATGCTGGTCACTGGTCACTCTGAAAGGTGGAGACTTAGAGCCAGAGTGTGGGCATGTGAGATCCTTTCCTGATGCCCGACAAGGGGCAGAAGGCTGGCCGGGTCCTTCCTTCATTGCACCAGCTGGGGGTTCCCTCTGAACTAGCCGACCAGGGATGAGTCATGAAACAAGAGCCTGGCTGTGGCTGGAACACCAAGACATAAACGTATTGGCAGCCGAGAGGGATTATTTAAAGTCTCCATTAAAACAGCTGGACCTTGACAGAAACAGAGCAGTTGTCACTGCTGGAGCCTGAAATGTCTTGAGCTGGGCGGGGACACGTGGCTGGCTCTGGCAGGTCTCTCCTCCTGTTTGGGACTGATGGGCACACTTAAATCTGATGCCACGGTGGCTCCTGTCCACTTGCTCCCCTCTTGATTCCTGCCTCTGCCTAGTGCTATGCCCGGGGCTTCTGATGGGCTCCCATTTAAGGCTCATTAACCTGCACCCTCACTGCCCTGCCAGGGCCTATGCTATGTGTGGATGCTGGGTGGGGCCTTGCAGACACACAGACCCAGGAGTTCCCTCTCCTCTCCCCTTCCCTGGGAATGCCTCCTCTGCCACTCAGGGAGATGGGCCTCTGTTCTGGGGCGGGGCTAGTGAATGGCTGTGAAAGAGTTTTGTGACTCTTTGTGGCCTCATGAGAATAAACCTTCAACTGGGGGTCCGGAGTCCGGGGCTCCGGTCCCAGCTGTGCCTCCTACTAACTGTGCAGACCTCTCTGGGCCTCAGTTTCCTCCTAGGATTCTGCCTCACGAGGTTCAGAGGGGGCTGCGGGTGCCAAACGGGGTTTCAAAGAGAAAGCACTTCATAAACCTTCACAGGGCACATGTCAGAGCATTTCTTCCTCCTCTTCTTCTTCCCTCTCTTTCTCTTTCTGTTTCTCTTCCTCCTCCTCCTCCGTTTTATCCTCTTCCTCTTCCTCCTTCCCTTCCTTCTCTTCGTCTCTCTCCTCCTCTTTCTTATCCTCCTCCTCCCTTTCCTCCTACTCCTTCTCTCCCTCCTCCTCTTTCTTCTTCAGCAGAATTTGGGGCTCAGTTGTAAGATGATGGGTTAACTTCCTCTTTCTATTTTCCCCCAAGGTAAGCTTTCTAGGTGGCTTCAGAATCCCTCTGCATAAGCGGCCCCCATTCCTGATGCCCCTCACACCAGTGGCTCACCCCAGGCCTGGCTGGTCTAGGGCAGAGCAGCATTAGCCCAGGGCTAGCTCATGTGGGCATGTGGGGGAGGAACACTGAGCATCTGTTCCTCACATGTGTCTCATGATCTTGTTTTGATGGTGTCCTGATTTTTCACTGGGGAAACCGACTGACTTCCATGGCAGAAACTCTTGGAGGGGCAGACACTGGAGACGGCCTCACTTGTCCACAACCAGCGACTGACCCCTGACCTTGGCCAGATGCTCTCCCTGCCCTGGAGGGAGCACTCAGCCCAGCTCAGGTTCCATGGAACTGGATGCTGGCTCCTCCTCTGAGATCCAGGAGCTGACCCAGGCAAATCTCCTGGCTTGACTTGCTCCTCTTGTCTTCAGTGCTGGGGCAGTGGTGCCTCTGCATATCCAATGCCTTCTCCTTTTCCTTTCTTTTCTTTCTCCTTTCTCTCTTTCTTCTTTCTTTCTTTCTTTCTTTCTTTCTTTCTTTCTTTCTTTCTTTCTTTCTTTCTTTCTCTTTCTTTCTTTCTTTCTTTCTTTCTTTTTCTTTCTTTCTTTCTTTTTCTTTCTTCCTTTCTCCTTCCTTCCTTCTTTCTTTCTTTTTCTTTCTTTCTTTCTTTCTTTCTTTCCTTCCTTTCTTTCTCTTTCTTTCTTTCTTTTTCTTTCTTTCTTTCTTTTTCTTTCTTCCTTTCTCCTTCCTTCCTTCTTTCTTTCTTTTCCTTTCTTCCCTCTCTCCCTCTTTCTTCCTTTTTCCTTTCCTTTCCTTTCTTTTCCTTTCCTTTCCTTTCCTTTCCTTTCCTTCCCTTTCCTTACTTTTCCTTTCCTTCCTTTTCCTCCCTTCCCTTCCCTTCCCTTCCCTTCCCTTCCCTTCCCTTCCCTTCCGTTCCCTTCCCTTCCCTCTCACCCTGTCATCCAGGCTGGAGTGCAGTGGGGTGATCTCGGCTCACTGCAACCTCTGCTTCCCGGGTTCCAGCAATTCTCCTCCTCAGCCACCCAGGTAGCTAGGATTACAGGCGCCCACCACCACACCCAGCTAATTTTTGTATTTTTTAGTACAGACAGGGTTTCACCATGTTTCCCAGGTTGGTTGAACTCCTGACCTCAAGTGATCCACCCAGCTCGGCCTCCCAAAGTGTTGAGGTTACTGGCGTGAGCCACCGCGCCTGGACTTTATCTTTTTCGTACATCATCTAGAATCCAATTCTGCTACTGCAGGCAGGCCCATGACGAGGAAAGATAGTTTATCCCATGTGCCCTGACCCAGCCGCAGGGTTGAACGATTGTGGCTGTGTGAGCCTCAGACCCATCAAAAAAGGGAATGAAAATGGAGTTCATAGCAGCCTTCTTGATGAAGGGGGAGGCAATGGCACCCACAGCCCTTCCCCAAACACTTCACCCCTCCCCAGCTCTGAAACACTGGTCCTCATGATCTGGGCCAGGTGGCAGGAGGTGCCAGGTGACATAGGGGAGCCAGGTGACAGGTGTGATGCCGGTGGCCCCGCCTAGACTCCGACTCATGGTGGCGGGGCCCTTGTCCTTGGTTGCTTGATGCAAAGGGAACAGTAAGGACCACCCGGGTGTCAGTGCGTCAATCAGCAAACACAGAACAAGCTCTTGGCTGGGGCTTGGTGCTGTCATCGCCTTTTTATAGCCACTTACAAGCTTCGTGGCTTTGGGCAAGTGATGTAGTCTTGAAGCCTTGTTCTCACCTGGAAATGGCAATGGTGCTGACCCTGAGCTGCTCATGGCACTGTTGTGAGGGTCAGGTGAGTCGTTCCACAGAGCGCTTTCAGGACAGCAGAGGCTGTGCCATGACCACAGAGGCAACATGAGGCTGATGCTGGCTCCCCCTTTCCCACACCTCCTCCGCATCATCAGGTTCAGCCCCTTCTTGCTGGTCCAGTTCCCAAAAGGCTCTGTCATTAAGAAGGGGCCTCATCCCATCTTTCTGGCTTAGCTGAACCAACACCCACCTGTTGGAGGAGGGGCATATTTTTATTGTCTCAAGGCTTCATCTCATCCAGAAAGGAGGAGTTTAGTTACCCTGGGAACTAAATCATCCTGGCAGTCAGGCCAGCAGAGACCAGCATGAGCTTGTGTCTTCTGCGGTCTGATCATAGCGGTTACGTGTCATAGCCAAGCTGACAGTTTTTTCTCCTTTCTCACCTTCTAGGGAAAGACGACCATCAACAGGAACTATGCCAGCTTAATCTATCTGAGCGATGTCTCACCACCAGAGCAGGGACGTGCTAGGAGAATGTATGGTCCAACCTGCTTACTGGGAAGAGAATTCCAGGCAGCAGGAACAGCAGGAAAATTTGGGGAAACCAAGGCACAGAGTGGGAATTCAACCTGTTCAAAGTCACACAGTAAGTTGGTGACAGAACAGAGACCAGGATTTGATCTCCTGACCCATGGCTGATGTAGTCTTGGCTCTGTCTTGGCCCGCATGGCGGTGAGAGATGTGGAGACAGCAGTGAAATGAAGCCCATGGAGCAAAGGCCTCATGCTGGAGCTCCCTGGGCTCCAGAGGGGCTGGGACACGAGGGCTTTCCCAGTCTGGACCCAGGCCAGTGGACAGACTTGAGGTCATGATAGCGGGAGATGAAATTATCAGAGGCGCTCGGTGAAATGAGGACAACCCAGCGGATATGGTCTGTCGGTATCAGGTTGCCAACTGCTTGCCAACACCTCCTAAATGAGTGTTGCCTGATCCCAGTTTGGAAAATGCCGTGTGCAGGCATTTAAAAGTCAATGTGATTTCACCATGAACTTTCACAGAATTGGCTGGGCTTCCTTGCGAGTTTGAGCAGAGTTAGGAGGTGCGAGCATGTGTTTTCTCTATTCTGCTGACATATGATGCAATGAATCCCCGTCTCAGATGGCGCTTGTGTTCTGGTGGGAGATGCAGATAGTACACAAGCAATCATGCTGGGGAGTGAGAAGTTCTGTGGGGGAATTGGACAGGGTGAGGAGACGGAAGTGAGGAGGGTGGGCAGTGTGTCAGCTGGGGATGTGGCAGGGGACAGATGAGATGGCACAGTCAAGTCAGGCAATTTTTGGAGAGTGTAAAAAAGAGACCAAGAAGACGAAAGCATGGGCAGGGCATAAGGAGATCCTGGAGGTGGTGCTGTTTCCTGGCATCAGGCAACAGAGGGCTCCATTACCACCATTGGGTTTGCGAGGGTGCGGGGAGGAGCAATGACTGGAACCTGGAGATGGAGAAAGCTAGGTGGAGGAGCCCTGCCAGGGGGCTGGGTGGGGAGGAACCACATGATAATAGGAGCTGAAAGCTGCAGTCTGAGGAAAGCTAGCCCTAGCTCTTCCCAGGGCAGGACCTTGTGGGGGGATAAACACCCCAGCCTTCCTCTCGTCCTCCTTTCCTGATCTCCTGCTGTGCCTCCCTGTTAACCAAACCCACCTTGAAGCCAGAGGATGAGGAGCCCCTGGATGTAGCCCATAAGGGCAGCTCCCCAGAAGCACAGAGCAGAGGGGACAAGGGTGAAGCCAGGGTGGGAAGGGATACCCCAGTGCAGGGGAAGGGTAACCTTAGCACAGTGCTCAGGGAAGATGATTCGGAGGAGACAATGTTGAAATTAACAGCTGAGGCTGAGAAGCAACCAGCATGAGAAGAGCCAGGGGAGGGAACTCCTGGGAGAGAGAACTGCAGGGCCAAATGATTGAAAGCCAGGTGAGGCCAGATCCCATGGCCACGAGGGTTGGGTGAGGAGCTTGGGTTTTATTCTAAGTTTAGCCGGAGGCAATGGGTGACTTTTAAGCAGAGGAGCAACATGATTCGACCTGTGAACCAGGCAGGGGTGGGGGCAGGGGATGCCAGGAAGGCTATAGCTGTGGGCAGGCCAGATGAGAGGCCTGGACTAGGCAGTGGGCAGAGATGAAGGGACATGTCTGGAGTGGGATGTATTTTGGAGGGAGTATCTCAGAGCTGCAGGATGGATCAGATGCAGAAGGCAAAGGACAGGAGTGATCAAGGGGACTCCAAAGCTTGTGGTCAGTGTGGGGTGGGGTGAAGCCGTGCCCTGGGCTGGGTAAGGTGGGAGAAGAGTCATTTCAAGGGAGGAAATAGCCCTGTTTTAAACAAGAAAGCTGAAGATGTATTTTAGACCTCCAAGGGAAAATGCCAGAGCAGGCAGCTATAAATCCGGGGCTGCCTTTTTAGAGTACAGGGGCTCACCTTTGAAAGGACAGTTACTATTAATTTCATTTTAATTGAAGGACTTGTTCTTTCTTAATTATTCTTAAAATCTTAGCACTTTGGGAGGCCGAGGTGGGTGGATTACCTGAGGTCAGGAGTTCGAGACCAGCCTGGCCAACATGGTGAAACCCTGTCTCTACTAAAAATACAAAATTGGCAAGGCGTGGTGGTGCATGCCTGCAATCCCAGCTACTCTGGAGGCTGAGGCAGGAGAATCACTTGAACCCGGGGGGGTGGAGGTTGCAGTGAGCTAACATGATGCCACTTTGCTGCAGCCTGGGCGAAAGAGTGAAACTCCATAACAAACAAACAAAATATGTATGTGGGGGTTGGTGAGATGTTGGTCAAAGGATGTAAAATTTCAGTTATATAAGGGGAATAATTTCAAGAGATCTATTGTACAACGTGGTAAATATAGTATAAAAATATGGATATTTACTAAGCACCCTGCTGTGCTAGGCATAGTCTTGGGAGCAGAGGCTATGCTGGCTGCAGGTCAGAGGAGGCTGCATGAGGCTAGGCTCAGGCAGAGAGAACATAGACATTATCAGACCCCTGCCCAAACACTCAGTGCCTACTGGGGGACAGGGCTGGTCATGGAGCTGGAGGAGCAGATTCCTCATCCCATCTCTGAGGTTTTGAGCTGAGTGACCAGGGCTGGTGTCTAAACCTCTCCTGTCTCAGCCTGGAGTCAGGGTCCACCCAACCCTCTTCTGCCCTCAGCACCTATGAGCTGGGGGTTTCCAGGGAGTGACTCTGCGATTTTCCTGCCTGTTGCCCAACCCTACATGGACTCAGATTCTGTTGCAGTTCTGGCCACCCCAGTCATCAAACTGCAGTTGTAGGAAGGTACCAAGGGAGCCTCCCAGGATCAGGAGTTACCCATCTGAATCCATAGTTTGGATATTTAACTAAATGTGATAAATCTTAGAAACGAGAATGGATATGACATAAAAGCCATTTGAGGCCAAGAGAAAAATGGGCCTTGAGCAGCCAGAAGGACAAATTGCAGAGCAAAAGATGAGTTTCAGGAAAACTGATGGTGAGCTTTTCACTTTCTGCCCAACTTAAGTAAAGGAGGAGGATTCAGGGGCTGGGGATTCTTAATGTGTCAGGACAATTACAAGCCCAGGATGAAGGAGGCATGTGCCCTCTGGAGCTCTGTTGCCTTCATGGTTGAGATGGTGTGAACTTCCAGGACACTTGATGTTGCTGTGCCTCAGTTTTCTCATATGGAAGATAAAACCAAGAAAACATCTTTTGCATAAATTATTGTGCTGTAAGAGATGGTGTGTGTGAGGCACCCTGTGCAACACCAAGCAAGGCATATGCTCCACCATCACTGATGTCATTATCCTCTCCATCATCGTCATTTTCTCCATAATAATCCTCTCCATCATCATAATCTTCCCCATAATCATTATCCTCTTCCTCATCATCATCCTCTCCATCATCATCATCCTCTCCATCATCATAATCTTCCTCATGATCATTATCTTCTTCATCATCATCATCCTCTCCATGATCATAATCATTATCTTCTTTTTCATTGTCCTCTTCTCCATCATGATCATCATCCTCTCCATCATCATCATTTTCTCCATCATAATCCTCTCCATCATCATAATCCTCTTCATCGTAATCTTCCCCATAATCATTATCTTCTTCTTCATCGTCATCTTCTCCGTCATCATCATCCTCTTCATCGTCATCATTTTCTCCATAATAATCCTCTCCATCATCATAATCTTCCCCATAATCATTATCTTCATTATCATCATCATCTTTTCCATCAATATCATCATCCTCCTCCCCATCATCACCTCTATCATCATCCTTTCCATCATCATTATCTCCATCATCATCATGTTCATCATCATTCTCTCCTTCATCATCATTCTCTCCTTCATCATCATTCTCTCCTTCATCATCATCCTCTCCATCATCAGCTTCTCCATCATCATTATCATCACCATTTTCCCCATCCTTTTCATCATTATCATCATTCTCTCCATCATCACCATCATCCTCTCCATCATTATTGTCATCATTATCCTGTTCATCATCACCATCCTCCTCATCTTCTCCATCATCATCATCTTTCCCATCAGCATCTTCTTCATCACCATTATCACCATAGTACTGTTAGTATTAACAACAACACTATTATTTACTACTATTATTATTATTATCTATTACTGCCTCAGAGACTCACAGAGTTTTAAATACCTGAGATATCTGGTTAAATGCTTTTCGTTCACTTGCGAAAATGCCAAGACCTAAAGAGAAGAAGGGGTTTGCCCAACGCCTGTGGTGGAGCTGGGACTGGCACCCAGTTCTGACTTCCATGCCAGAACCTTATCAATGGCATTCCGGTGCCTCTGCCTGTGGCATCCAGACATGCCATCACCTGGTGTCAACGGGGTTTGCAGCAATGTACTGACCATGTCTATGTGGACAATGAAGGATTATATGTGGGAACAGAAGAGATAGATGCAGTTTTTAGGCCTAAGAGGTTCCAACTGACTTCCCAGGCTGATTCCAGTCTCTGAGTAACTTGTGATAGCTGTGTATATAGGCCTTTGTCTTTGTGGTCTCAGAGGTACCTGGCCCTGGAGGTGAGATACTTTGGGAGCCAGGAGACAGACACCATCTGGGCTCCATCCACGCTGGGGATAGCAGAAAGGGCACCAGAAATGACTCAAAGTTGTGCCCTGTGAGACTTTAGCAACTCACTTGACTAACATGTTGGTTCCAGTCCTGGGCCTCCTCTTCCCTGGGCCTGGTGGAGAGTCTGGGGACGAGCAGTTCTGCAAATAGGCTAGTGGTTTGCTTTGAGTGTGCCCAGCCCTGGCCAGGCAGAGACAGTGTGGGTGCATGGAGGAAGATGGGGATGGGGAGAGGCCAAGCGCATCATGAAGAGCCTTGAATGTCTGGGGAGTCAGGGACCCTGGCAGGTTTAAAGTCAGATTTGCCCCTGGGGCTGGTGGGTCAGAGCCATCCTCCCACCTGCAGGGATGGAGACCCCACGAAAGCCATTTGAGGATTGATGCCTCCCAAGGTTGTCTGCATGGTGGTGCTTCCCTCATGTCGCTTTCCCCATTCCAGTCTCACCTCAGCCAGGTCACAGAAACTTGGGCTGGGTCAAACTCACCCTCACTGTGGCCAATTAATTTCAACTTGCCATAAATTTTTAATGGATTGCTAATCAATAAGAAATTGACAGCTATTACTGAGCTTCAAAGTCAAGGGGTAAAAAGAATCTAAATGATGTCTGCCAGGTTGTTGTATTAACCAGGCTCCATGCTTATTGCCTGTTGTTTTGAGTTAATTACCTGGTGCCTGAGTGTATCACTTCTACATCTCAAGCATTGCTCTTACAATCAATTCATATTTAATTAACGTGACTGTTGATTGAATGGCAATGGTGTTATAGTGTGCCACACAGAGGAGGAACATTTCCTGCACACCCAGCTGCAGGAAGGAGGAGCTGATGTAGATGAGGGGAGAGGGCACTCTTACAGCCTCTGAGCTTCCCTGTTAACTCCCCAAGGTGACCTTGGCAGCCTAGAGTAGGGTCCGAGTTCCCGGGTTGCTGGGATCAGAGTTCCCAGACTGCTCCCTTGTAGCAGGGCCTGTGGTCTCAGGAATTACAAAACCTGAGTGGGAGATTATCTAAAAAGGGGGCAATAATGCCAATTTCATGCGACTGGTCTTCCTTCCCAGAATTCAAACTCAGTGGACAGAAGCCAAACTCAGTGAACGTTGGTGGAAGGAAGGGGTGGGTGAACAGAGAGGGCAGGCATGTCCTGAGGATGGAATCCTGTCCCCTCTCCCCTGCCCGACCCCCCTTCTAAGTGCTATGATGGAGGATGTGCCAGGTGCAAGGACAGGTGGGGTGGGGGCTGCCCATGGAGAACATGATGCCTGGCCTGGGTCTTGAAGTGTGAGTAGGAGTTTCCTGGATGGACAGGCAGGGGCAAGGGTGTTCCAGGGAGAAGGCACAGCATGAACAAAGACCTGGACACAGGGACTGAATGTCACTGTTGCCCGGAAACAGCTAGAGCATCAGAGAAAAGAGAATGAGGGCCAGATGGAGGAAGCTGGTACTGAAAGTGTCAACATCTGGGCAACCCCCACTGGGAGTTGTTGGAAAAATTTAAATATAATACATAAGTTCACTTATTTTAGAGTCAACTGCTTGATTGCAAATCCTGCCTCCGTTTTTCTGGTTTGAGACAGAGTCTCATTCTGTTGCCCAGGCTGGAGCGCAGGGGTGCAATCGCAGCTCATGGCAGCCTCCACCGTCCCTGCTCAAGTGGTCCTCCCACCTCAGCCCCCTGAGATACGGGGACTACAGATGCACACCACTATGATTGGCTAATTTTTTATTTTTTGGAGAGGTGGGGTCTTGCTATATTGTCCAGGTTGGTCTTGAACTCCTGGCCTCAAGCTATCCTTTTACCTCAGCCTCCCAAAGTGCTAGAGTTACAGGTGTGAGCAACCATGCCCAGCCTCCACCATTCTAAACCCATGTGATAGTAGGGTACTTATTTAACCTCTCTGTGCCTCAGTTTCCTCATCTGTGGGTGGGGATAATGGCAGCACCCCCTCACTGGGCTGGGGTGGGGATAACATGCAGGTGCAGTGTTTCCAGCAGTGCCCGGCTCCCAGTAGGTGTCATGAGGGCTGTTGCTGGGATCGATGCTCATGATATGCCTGAAGCCTGGTGTTTTGCTCCAACCCTTGGAACCACTAGGCAGGTGGGTGGATAGGACTATGGGTCACATTGAAGAAACTGAGTCCCAGGGAGGTGAAGTGGCTTCTTCAAGTTCTTGTGGTTGAATTTGTGAGTTGGGGAGCCCTGTCTGTTTGACTTTGGAGCCCACCCAGTTCTCAGAGCAGTGTCTGACTCCTAGTGGGGCTGCTCTTTTCCTTCCCACCCTCCTGGGGAGGTGCCCATAGCATCAGCCTCCCCTGACTGAGCTGAGATGCAGTGGTTCACACAGAGACCCTGAGCTGCTCAGTAGAGCGACCTCACCCATGCATGCGGCCAGCCTAGACTTCCTAGGGGTGTTCTCCCTTC
The DNA here is from genome assembly GCF_000951035.1 of Colobus angolensis palliatus. Taxonomy (NCBI): domain Eukaryota; kingdom Metazoa; phylum Chordata; class Mammalia; order Primates; family Cercopithecidae; genus Colobus; species Colobus angolensis. Next base: position 10,256,802 of record NW_012117376.1, read on the forward strand.
CCTCCCTCTGCCTCAGCCCCTCAGCTCTACACGCAAAGCCCCTCCTCAGTCCTCCAGCAGGAAACAGGGGTTTCCTTCCTCCTCTGGACTCACTGAGGCCCAATCACCTGCCCCACCTTGTAGTGAGTGCAGGAATAGTGCCTGTGCTAAAATCCATGTCTGGATGTGCCTCTGCTGCAAGGGTTAGCTTTTGTACACACAGAAAATCTCTAAAGATTCATCTCCTAATATTTATTCCAGAAACTGGAACATGTAGATGAGTGTGATACTGGAAATGCAGAATACATTTACATTCTCTAAGCCACAAAGCGCTGAGGGAGGTGGGCAGGAAGAGGGAAAACCTTATCAGTCAAAGGAAGCGTTGGCAGCCCTTCTTCCAGGAGTGAAGGCTCATACATGCAAATCCCAGCCCCTAAGAACACACCTACCCTGCGGGTCTGTAGTTATGAAACTCAGAACTGCACTTAATAGAATCTTAACATCATACGATTTCAAGTCAGAATCACAGAATTTTAGCATTTGGGGGAATTTAATCGTCACCTTGCCCAGACCTTTGATCATCACCCAAGTCCTATACACCCTGCTCTGCTAAGCGGCCTCCAGCCTTCTGATTGCATCCCATGGCCACCTCCTCCAAAGCCCTCCTTGACCCCTCAGGCCAGGTAAGACCCCCCCATCATCATGGACTCTTCTAAAGAGGAGACTTTTGAGCAAGGATCTGAGTGAGTAAAGGAGCGAGCCATTACCAAAAGCAAAACACCTTCCAGACAGAGGGAACAGCAAGTGCATAGGCCCTGAGGCAGGAGTGTGCATGGTGCCTTTGAGGAAGAGTGAAGCCTTGTTTGACCTTTCTGGGCTGGTCAGACCCAGAGACTTGGGGACACATCAGGAATAAGGAGAGGATGCTCCCCCCAGGAGTAGGGAACTTGAGGACAGATGCTGGACACACAGTAGGTGCTTAATAAAAGCCTGGTTGTGTTGAGTTCAGGGCCCCGCATGGCCAGAGGGAGCCTGACATTAGGTGAGTTGGGGGAGAGGAATGGGCGCTGACTAGAAGCCAGGTCAGGGGAGGGGCAGGTAAGGGTCCTGTGGTGTTTTTCTTGAGAAGAGAAGGAGGTGCCTTTCAGGGGCTGTTGGAATAAGGGCTGAGCTGCACGTGGAGGCCTCAGGTGTGGTCCAGGCGCAGTGTGGGAACTGCTGGGCAGTGGTTGTAGCTGAGAGGATGGAAGGTTGGGGCGTGAGATGAATGATTGAGACTGCGCAGTGTTTAAAATGTTCCTCAGGCACTGGGAAGCGTTGAAAAGAATGTTTCCATTTATTTGAGGAAAGGCCAATTTTCTCCTCTCATTTGTCCTTCCTCCACACACAGGGTGGGAAGATCACCTGCTCCTTAAGCTGGAGGATGCAGAGGCTCTAACCTGCCTGCTGTGCAGGCTCAGTGAGGCCACTGCGCTTCTCTGACCCTCGGTTTCCTCTTCTATGAAACTGGAACATGATACCCGCCCGCTGCAAGGCTGTTGTGAGGTTGAATGTGGTGATGTAAATTGAGGGCCAAGCTTGGAGCCAGCACAGAGTGGACTCTAAAATACGCCAGGCTGCTCCTTTTGGTGAGAGGCACTCCATTCCCTCTTTAGGCTCAGAGAATTTTCTGGCCTGAATGGGCAGCTGGACGGGAAGAGCAGTGAGATGGGAAGTGGGAGGAGCCTGAGACGGACTCCTCCGCCCCAGCCTCACTGTGTCCCCTAGGAGGCCATCACACCTCCCTGACCCTGCATGGAACGTTTAGGACAAAGGAAGTCGCATCTCTGCTCCTCGACCCAGGGGGTGGGACCTGAAGGAGCCTTGAGACATCATTCCAAGACCTAGTGTGGGTGAGATGGCCCAGACTCCGTGCAAAGGGAGGCAGGATGAGGAGGAAGTGACCATCTTCGTCAAGGTGCACAGAGTTGCACAGCAGCCCAGATGGCTCTGCTGAGAAGGCACCTCATTCGGAAGTAAACACAGGCTCTGTTTAAGGATACAGGGTGGATCAGAACACTCACTCCTGAACACGTTTGTATAAACTTAATTGCGTCATCTGTTCTCTGCATCTTTTGAATGCAAACTCAAAGAATTTTGAAATTCTCAGCTTGTGGCTGAAGGAAGGGCAGGCAGAGCCCAGGCTGGCTTTGCAGACTCTGCCCTTTGGGAGGGGCTGCTCTGGCTCAACCTGCTGTGCGAATCAAATGAGTCCCTGGCCTCAGTGGTACAATGATGCATTTGGATTTAGAGGGCCTCTGTCTGAGGCGAGCTCTCCCCAAACAGTCCCTGAAGCAAGATTTTGAGTTGCTGATGGTGTATTTGGGAGGTGACCTCAGGAAGCATACAGAAGGGAGTAGAGAGAGAAAGAGCTGGAGGGAGAGAAGGGTCAGAAAGGCTGCATCGGGAGCTGATATTTCTTTGAGCAACTGACCCCCTCCTGCTGGGGCCCCTTGTAGAAACCACGTGCTACATGCCCCGACTACCTCCTGCCTCTTATGGTCAAGGTCTACCTCTGTGTGCCTGGAATCCCCCCACACCTCTACTAGGCCCTGTTCATGGGCTGTGCAAGCTCCTGTGGGGCTGGAGACATCCGGAGCATGGCACCTGCAGCAGGAAGCTGGGAGGTTCTCGGGAACTGTCCACTGCAGCTGCAGGTGAGCTCAGGCATGGCCTGAGGAGCTAGAGGGTGTCACAGCAAGAGCACCGCTGCATCCCCCAAGTCTTTCACTGCTCTGACGTTCTCGGATTCTCACGGCTCTGCAGGCAACTCAACTCCAGGCTCTGTCCCTGGAGCTGTCCAGATCCTCAGGGTCAGGAATTTGTGTCGTGTCTGTGTTGCTTATTGCTGCAATCCTAGCATCTAAAACAGTCCTTATTAATACTTGTTTGGTGGCATAAATTGGCTGCATGGTGAGCATCTTTCTTGAGCCCCTACCAGCTGCCACGCCCTGAGCTAGGCACTGAGGGCATGGCATTGAATCAGGCCTGGTCCCTGCCCTGAGGAGCTTGTGGCATAGGAAGGAGGTACGATAATCATTGTCACTTCAACAGCAGTGTGGTCCCTGCCATTTACTGAGCCTCTTAATGTGCACAGAGTGCTTTGCATCTGTCACTGCCTCACAGCCTCTACTGGCCACGTAGGGTCCTGATGGTCATGCCTACTTCACTGGTGAGAAACTCAAAGCTCAGAGAGGCAAGATGACTTGCCACACTCACCTAGCTGGTGTGGAGTGGAGGTGGGATTTGAACTCAGGGCTTTTGGCCCCCAGTACATCAGCTCTGCCTCACGTTAACAACTCAGACACAAAAGGCCGTGCAGGTCTAGATGAGAGATGCTTCCAGCCATGGGACTCCAGAGGGCCCTGGGGTCAGAGGAGGTGAGTTTGGGGAGGTTCCAGGAGGACATGGAACCGGGGAGGGTGTGGGTGGCTGGAGAGATGAGGGGCCAGCTGTCCTGGCAGAGGCCATGTTAAAGTAAGATCAGTGGGCAGGCAGGTCAGAGCTCAGGGCTGTGAAGGGGAGAAGTGGGCAGTGCAGGGTGGGGCAGGGCCCTGCAGGAGCCAGGGCTCCCTCACGCAGGGCTGCGGGAGCTCTGAAAGGCACTGACGACAAGGGACGGTGCAGTACCCCAGGATTAACAGCAATAGGGAGTCCTTCAGTGCCAAGGCCTGTGGAGGGGCAGTCAGAGCCAGCTAGAGAGCTACATGTGGAGCTCTGCTGGGAAGGGCTGTAGCCTTTGGGGGAGGAATGCAGCCAATCCGGAGACACAGCAGGGGAGGTGCAGGGAGATGAAGGCCTGCTCTCTCATCTCCTGCTAGTGGCCCCAATGGTCAAACTCACCTTGAAGCCAGAGGGCCTGGGAGCCTATCGATGCCTGCACAGGGCCTCCGGGACCACAGAGCAGGATGGCTGGGGAAAGGGCACAGATCAGCTTGCTGGGAAAGACGGCAGAGACCCTGAGCAAGGAGCTCTTGGGGATGTGGAATTTTAAAGATGGTTAAAGCCAGGCCGAGACAGTCACTTAAGCATTCAAAAAACATTTACAGCTTCCGCATCAGGCTCTGTGTAGGCAGGAAGAGTCAGAGACAGAGATAAGAGCGAATGCTTATTTAGTGCCATCTACAAACCAGGCACCACCTAACACTGCAGGTATTCACTCCCTTCATCCTTGCAGACCCTATGAGGTGATGCCAGTGTGATCGCCACTTGAAACATGATGAAAATGAGATACAGAAGGATAAAGTCACCTGCCACATCATGCTTTAGTAAGTGGTGATGCTGGAGCTGGACTCTGGAGCTTCCACCTTTAGTGCCCATGCTCTGGCCCCTCCTAGACCATGCCTGGTCTTGTTGGCATAAGACGCAGTGCCTGTCCCACAGTGTTCACGTTCTAGTGGAGGAGGAGACACACAGATGATAGCGACACCGGTGACAAGGACCATTCCAAGGACTGCATGAGATGCTAACTCCAGCTTGGAGCAAGAGAGCAGCTTCCCAGAGAGATGACATTTTACCTGGGATGCTGATGGATACAGAGGAGTTTGCCAGGTAGCCAGGCAAGGCAGGGGAGAGGGCGTTTTAGGCAGTGGACACAGCATGAGCGAAAGTGTGGAGGGACCTTCAGGAGTGTAGGAATCGACAAGCCAGTTAGTGTTGCTGATGATGTATAAGAAAAGTACAGGGTAGGAAAGTACAGGGTGGGAAGTGGGGCATGGAAAGCAGCCCCCGTGCTCCTCCCCTCCCCCGACTCACAGTGCATCCCAGTGAGTGGTCATTGTCCTGGTCTGAGATCCTCAAGGGCATGGCTGATGTGTTAATCTGTTCTTGCATCGCTATAAGGAAATACCAGAGTCCGGGTAATTTATAATTGGCTCAAGGTTCTACAGGCTGTCCGGGAAGGATGATGGCATCTGCTCGGCTTCTGCGGAAGCCTCAGGAAAGTTACAATCATGATGGAAGGTGAAGGGGAAGCAGGCACGTCACATGGCCAGAGCAGGAGCAAAAGAGCAAAGGAGGAGGTGCCACACACTTTTAAATGGCCAGATCCCCCGAGAACTTACTGTCTTGAGGACAGCAGGAAGCAGATGGTGCTAAACCATTCATGAGAATGCCATCTCTACAATCCAATCACCTCCCACCAGGCCCCACCTCCAACACTGGAGATTATAGTTGAACATGAAATGTGGGAGGAGAGACAGATCCAACCTATATCAGCCAGGGTCTTCTGTTCAGGGCCATGGATGAAGTGTAACATCTCAGTATGGATCACAACACCCTTGGTGCTCTGGCTTTGCCAACCTTCAGCATCACATACCTTGCCTTGGTTTCCCCATCTTGGCAAATGGAGTGAGTTATTGTGATAATGCAAAGATTTTGGAGTTTGCCAGACGTGGGTTCAAATCCTGGCTCAGTCTCTTAGCTTTGTGGCATGGGACATTTCACTTAACCTCTCTGTGCCTCTTTTTCCTCATCTGTAAAGTGGAGATAATAATATCTCTACATGGGGTTGTTGTGAATATTAAGTGAACTAGTATACATAAAGCACTTAGTGCAGTGCCAGGCACATAGCAAGTACTCAGTAAATAGTAGCCTCATTATTATTATTTTTTTGTTATCATCATCACCCTCTAATCGTTCACTACGCATATATCAAATTTTATGTAATTGGGATAATGCTTTTATTCAGTTGTTTCTTCTCCCTTTTTTTTTTTTTTTAATCAGAGACAGGATCTCACTCTGGAGTGCAGTGGCACAATTACAGCTCACTGCAGCCTCGACCTCCTGGGTTCAGGTGATCCCCCCACCTCAGCCACCTGAGTAGTTGGCACACCCAGCTAAGATTTTGTATTTTTTTGTAGCAATGAGGTTTCACCATGTGTTTCACTGGTCTTGAATTCCTGAGCTCAAGAAATTCCCCACTTTGGCCACCCGAAGTGCTGGGATTACAACTGTAAGGCACCACCCCTGGCCTTTTTCTCTTATGTATTATTATATTGGGAACATTTTCCCAATCCTTAGAAATTTCTCAAAAGCATCATGTTAATAACTTTATAATAGACCAATATTTGGATGCATTAAAATTGGTATCACCATCCTTCAGCTTAGATACTTAGGGGCTACAATATTTCATTCTTATACATTATCAGACTTTGATAAACATCTTGGGGCATTATCTTTGCCTGAATCCCTGATCCCTTCTTCAAGACAGATTCTTAAAAGTGCAATCAGTGCATCAAAGGATAGAAATATGTTGAAGCCTCATGGTCTTTATTACTTAATCACTTTCCTGAATGATTTGCTTGACACTCCCTGCCGCAGCACTGCATAAGAATGTCTATTTCACCACACATTCACTAGCATTATGTATTAATGTTTTATTTGTTTTTTTGTTTTACTGATTTGATTGGTCCCAGATGATATTTCATGGTATCATTGGCACATGGAGCCCTGGCCTGTGGCTCCTATTTCCCAGCAACTTGATAAGCAAATGAAATTCTAGGGCTTCCAGGAAGCTGCTTGACAAGGACAAGAACCAACCTGGGATGAAGCAGCCCCAAGTAGGGAGTCAGAGGAGCCGGTCCCATCTCTGCCTCAACTCCTCTGTGCCACAGGCATGGCTCTCTCCTCCTCCAGGTCTCCCTGTACCCTGTACCCACAGTAGCCTCCCAACTGGTCTCCCTCCCTGGGCCCATCCAGTGCCCAGAACACTGCCTGACACACAGTAGGTGTTCCAGGAATCACCTGCTGAAGCCTGACCTGTCAGATGCTCTTTGAAAAAGATAGGTTGGTTGTAGAATTCTCTTGCTTCCATCTTTTGCTCAAGCTCTCTTTCACTTAGAGTGATTTGCTTTGTCTCTCTTCACTGCGCTTCAGGCAGGCATGGTGTGTCAAGGTGGTGAAGGACCCAGACTCTGAAGCCAGGCAGCCTGGCTGTGAATCTTGGCTCCAGGGCCTGGTAACTGTGTAAACTTAGGCATCTTTACCTCTCTGTGCCTCAAGTTCCCATTCTGGAAAATTAGAGTAATAATGACCGTTTCCATAGCGTTGCCCTGAAAAGTAGATAATTATAGGTATATATGGAGGATTTAGCCTAGCCCCAGACACAGATACCCACCATATAAAACATTTCTGGAACTGGATTTCATGGGACAAATTTAAGCCAGGAGAAACTTCTGATCCCAGCAGCTCCTGTCTTAGGAAGAGCTCCTGTGAACACCCCTCACTTCTCACCCATCACCCCTATAAGCTGGTTCCCAGCCAGGCTGTGAGACTGCGGGCAGCCCCACCCTGCCCCGGGCTGATGGATTCTCCCTTCACTCCCTTGTCCTTGTAGCGATTTCCTCCGTGCATCCTGAGCCGGCACGCAGCTCATTTGTTCCCTAATGGGCACCTCTGACAATACTGGTCTCGGAGGACGCGGTACTCCATCGTCTCTGACACTCGCCTCCGCAGACTTCCTCTAAGAGGAACTGTCTCCACTGCATGCTGTCCTCAGAATGTGGGCAGATTTTACATCCCACAGATGAGGTGGTGTCAGTGGGAAAAGCTGGGGGTTTCAGGTGACACCAGAGCCACCAGGGGCCCAGACTGGGGACAGGCAGGCGATGGCTTCTATCAGAGTCTGGGTCTCCTCCTCTGGGAAGGGACCTTATTCAGGAGATGGTTGTGAGGATTCCAGGGGATAAAGAATGTGGGGCTGGCACCGTGCCTGGCACACAGGGGACCGATGATCATCACCGTCATTGTCAACGGTGGCAGCAGATGTCCACGGGGATGTTGGATTCTCATCCACTCCTCTATGTTCAGTTTTCCCCAAATCACCTGCCTGTCCACACTCACCACTAGAGGCCGAATCAGGGTTAGTATCAGAGAAGTGGGTTTGACGGAAGCCCTCACTCCCTCTCCTGTCTGCTGCCCTCCCTGGCTTTTTGCAGGATATCAGGGGTGGGTTCCAGAACATGCTCCTGTGCTTGGACCCCTGTTCAGGTACATAATCCTGGCCAGGGAGGCCCCAGTGTGAGAGGGACCAGGGGACCGTGACAGAGGCCCATCCCCCCGGGGACTGGGAGCCTCACGGGATAGGACCTTTGCTCCTCAGAGGTCCGGTTCAGAGTCCCTGTGGGTTCACGAAGTGAAACTTCTGTTCACTGAGCCTCCTAGCAAGGCAGTGTCAGGGCTTTCTGTGACCTGCAAGGGCTCAGGCTTTGTGAGGGGAGTGAGGATGCCTGGCTAAGATGAGGATGCTGGGCTCACAGACATCAGGGGAGGTGCCTGCGGCCTCTTGGAGGAGCCGAGAACACAAAACCCCCAGGTACAAGGTGAGACACCTCATCTCCACTGCTTAATCGTCAAGTCAACCCTGCGTCTCCCCTCCCTTCACTCGGGGATTGAGGAGGAAG
>NW_012117376.1:10265761-10267353 GCF_000951035.1 Colobus angolensis palliatus
TCTGCAAACACTCACCCTGAGAATTCACCAGGGAGTAGGGTATGGGTTCTAGACCCTCCAACCTTCAGTGTGACCTTGTGCAAGTGGGTTGAGAAAATGTCCTGGGATGGGGTGGGGCTTAAAAATTCTAGATACTGAGGCGGGGCCCAGGCCTCCGTGTTGCCGAGAAGTCCCCAGGAGATTCTGATGCAGAGTTAGGCTTGGGGACCACTGGGCACCAACCAGCCCACTGTACAGAGGGAGAAACTGATGACTTGGGGCTTGCGTGCCTCAGGGGGGCTGATCACGAAGGTTCTTCCAGCTGACAGCCTGAGCAACAGTGACATCATGGTTAGGAGCCAGAGCTTCAATAACCAGTCAGCCTCTCACCAGCTGTGTGACCTTGGACAAGTGACTGCACCTCTCTGAGTTTCTCCTCTGGGGACGGATGAGAGTCATGGTGCCTGCTCCATGGGAATGTGGGAGGATGTACGGGGCCAGCGACTCCAAAGTGCTCACCCAGAGCTCACACTGGGACCCAGGCACTGTTACGAGACTGTCACTGGGACCCCGGTTATGTGGACTCAGTTGTGCCACAAGGTCCCGACCCACACTCTGTGGGACCCCGGGGGCTCCCCTTGCCCACCCTCCCACTCTCCCACTTGCTGTTCCTACTTCCTCTCCTTCGAGGGTTGGGGGCAAGGGGCAGGGCTGCAGCAGCTCCACCTGCTCCTCCCCTTCCCACCCTGTCCCTGTTCTTCTCCCACTTAACAAAGAGCTTCACTTAAAAAGCCATCTGGGAGGATGGATGGCACAAGGCACATTTGCAGAATAAATTTCTAGGGAAAAAAGCCAAGAAATTCAAGGCACAGCACTTAGGATTCCAGTCTCATTAGGGCCTTAGCTCTGACTGCTGGAGAATCACATGCCTGTGCCGTGTGTCCTGCTCGCCCAGCCCCGCCCGGCCCTGCTGCCTTCCCACATTCTGGGCTTTGTTCTCATTTGTCTTCCAGGGGGCCTGCTCCCCATGTCTCCACTGGCTTCCCTCCCTCTGGATAAACTTCCTTATCTTTCACCAGGATGAGCTGCATCAGGGGTTTTCCTCATCCCACTCTCCTCTTCTGTGTAGTTGTTGCCTTACCTTGGGTAGCTGCTCCCTCTTTCTGTAGAGGTCCTGGGTGAAGATTCCTAGGGTAGATGTGGGGGCCAATGGGTGGATGTCCTGAGAAGGAGAAATGTGTGCAAAGTTGGGATGGGTGGGCAGCCCTGGGGAGGGGTAATGAGTTCCCCGACACTGAAGGTGTGTGTGCACAGAGGATGGGTGAGCACTCAGCAGAGAGACCTTGCAGGAAGGAAACAGCACAGAGGCTGAGAGACCTGGGCTAAGTTCTGACCACACTGATTACAAGGGGGTCTGACTTCAGCAACTGACTTGCCTCGGTTCATTTTGTGTTGCTGTCACAGAGTACCACAGACTGGGTAATTTATGAAGAACTGAAATTTATTTTCTATTTATTTATTTATTTGTTTATTTATTTATTTATATTATACTTTATGTTCTAGGGTACATGTGCACAATGTGCAGGTTTGTTACATATGTATACATGTGCCAT
>NW_012117376.1:10269564-10283061 GCF_000951035.1 Colobus angolensis palliatus
ACAGGGATGCCCTCTCTCACCACTCCTATTCAACATAGTGTTGGAAGTTCTGACCAGGACAATCAGGCAAGAGAAAGAAATAAAGCTTATTCAATTAGGAAAAGAAGTCAAATTGTCCCGAAATTTATTTTCTCGTAGCTCTGGAGGCTTGGAAATCCCAGATCAAGGCTCTGGAATCTGTGAAGACCTTCTTGCTGTGTCCTCACAGGGTGGGGGTCTTCCATTAAACCCTTCTATAAGGGCGCCTAATCCCATTCTTGAGGGAGGAGCCCTCATGGCCTAGTCACCTCTTAAAGGTTTCACTTCTTAATACTATTACATCGGCAACACCAGAATTTTTGAAGGGCATCCTCAAATCATAGCATTTCTCCCCTGGCCTCCCCTAGATTCTTGTTCTTCTCACATATGAAATACATTCATCCCATCCCTGTAGCCCCAAAAGGTCTTAACTCATTCTACCATCAACTTTAAGGTCTAAGTGCAAAGTCTCATCTAATCAAACATGGGAGAGACTTAAGATGCATCCTGAGGCAGATTCCCTTCCAGCTGTGAGCCTGTGAAATCAAACACATTTGTGTGCTTCCAAAATATGATGATGGGAGAGGTGCAGGTGAGAATTACCATTTCAGAAGGGAGAAACAGAAAAGAAAAAAGGGGGTGGGCACTTGTAATCCCAGCACTTTAGGAGGCTGAGGCAGGCGGATCACGAGTTTAGGAGTTCGAGACCAGCCTGACCAACGTGGTAAAGTCCTGCCTCTACTAAAAATACAAAAATTAAACTTGCATGGTGGGGTGCACCTGTAATCCCAGCTACTCAGGAGGCTGAGGCAGGAGAACCACTTCAATCAGGGAGGCAGAGGTTGCAGTGAGCCAAGATCATGCCACTGCACTCTAGCCTGGGCAACAGAGCAAGACTCCATCTCAAAAATAAATAAACAAATAAATAAATAAATAAATAAAAATAGTGGATGGGTAACAGGTGCCAGGTAAGTCCAATATCCAACAGGGCAAACAGCATTACATCTTAAGGCTTGAGAATAATCGTTGACTCCAAGTCCAGCCTTCCAGACACATGGGGTAGGTGTTGGGAACCCAAGGCCCTAGCAACCCTTCCCCCGTGGCTTTGCTGGCTGCAGCTCTCATGAATTGGAGTCTCATGCCTTTGGCTCTCCCAGGTTGGAGTTTTGCATGCTGGTAGCTCTACAGCTCTGGGGTCTCGGGGGCAGCCTCACTCCCATAGCACCACAAGGCATTGCCCTAGTAGGGAGCTCTCTGTGGCAGCTCTATCTCTGTGGCAGTTCTCTGCCTGGGCCCACAGACTTTCTGAGGTATCCATTCACATCTACCTCCACAGCTCCTGCACTCTGCACCCTCCAAGGCTCACCGCTTGAGCTCTCTGGTGCAGTGGCCTAAGCCACACCTGGGTCTGCTTGAGCCATAGGTAGGGTGATCAAGGAGCGTGTGCCTGAATAAGGGGAGCGGGGACATGAGGTGGTCCTGAGCAGAGTTCTGAGGCCCCATGTGTGTCCTGGGCCCTTCCTCTGAAACGCTTCTGTCCCCAAGGCCCTAGTACCCTGGGCCTGTGATGGGCATGGCAGCCTTCAAAGATCTCCAAAATGCCTTTTTGTTATTCTTCCATTCTCTGGATGAAGAGCACCTGGCTTCCTTCTATCCATAGGAATCTCCTTTTCATTTCCGTCTGAGGCCTCATCAGAATGGCGTTCACTATACGTTTTCCTAGAGCATTCTGGTCATGACCTCTTAAGTAATTTCTAAGAAGACTGAGGCTTTCTCTACAGCTCTCGTCTTCTGAGCCCTCACCAGTATCACCCTTACTTAATACCCTGTTCATGGCAATGCAGGCTTTTTCTAGCATTTGCTTCAAAATTCTTCGTCTCTATCCCATCACCTGCTTCCAGGGCTGCCTCTGCATTTTTAGGTGTTTGTTATAGCAACACTTCACTGTTTTGGTACCAGTTCCCGTCTTAGTCCATTTGTGCTGCTGTAGCAAAATTCCAAAGACTGCGTCATTTATAAAGAACAGAAATTTATTTCTCACAGTTCTGGAGGCTGGGAAGTCCATGATGAAGGCATTGGCAGGTTTCTCTGGTGAGGGTCTGTTTCTGCTTCCATAAGGGAGCTTTGAAAGCTGCATCCTCCAGAGGGGATTAATACTGTATTCATATGGTGGAGGGCAGAAGGGCAAAAAGGGGCCAACTTCCCTCCAAGCCATTTTAAACCACTTTATAGTAGGCTTACTCTGACCTAATTGCCTCCTCCAAGGCCTTGCCTCCCAGCACTGTTGCATTGGGGATAAAGTTTCCAACACATGAATTTTGGGAGATGTTTTCAGACCACAGCATGATATGCTGAGCCTCGGTTTTTTTTTTCATCTGGAAAGTTAGGCAAAGTAAAAGTTTCTACTTCCCAGAGTTGTCATGGGAACTAAATGACACGTGTTCAAAGCAGTGGGCACAGTGTCTGGCACAATTTGTACTTAATGAATATTGGAGATGATCATTATCAGAAAGTGTTCACTCCTTTGAGCAAGCTAAGATTCCAAATTGCTGTACTTCAAAAAACCCGAGACTCTGAGATTCTATGATTAAGTCATCTCAAGATTATAAGGCTTCTTTGGATTCTAAGCCTTTAAGATATTATGCTTTTGTTCATGTCCAAGATGGACTAATGCAATGAATTTATCCCTGAACAGCCAAAATAAAGGAAGAAAGAAAGAAAGAGAAGGCCGGGCGCGGTGGCTCAAGCCTGTAATCCCAGAACTTTGGGAGGCCGAGACGGGCGGATCACGAGGTCAGGAGATCGAGACCATCCTGGCTAACACGGTGAAACCCCGTCTCTACTAAAAAATACAAAAAAACTAGCCGGGCGAGGTGGCAGGCGCCTGTAGTCCCAGCTACTCGGGAGGCTGAGGCAGGAGAATGGCATAAATGCGGGAGGTGGAGCTTGCAGTGAGCTGAGATCCGGCCACTGCACTCCAGCCTGGGTGACAGAGCGAGACTCCGTCTCAAAAAAAAAAAAAAAAAAAAGAAAGAAAGAGAAATAAGGAAGGAAGGAAAGAAAGAAAGAAAAGAAAGAAAAAGAGAAAAAGAAAGAAAGAGAAAGAAAAAAAATATATAAACCAATGTTTTTGTAAAGACACTGGACATCAGATAACCAAGGACAGTGATCCCTGAGGAAAAGGGATACAAGGGAGATGAGTCCTCTGATGACCCCCAGCTCACTGCCTGAGGATAGTTTTCAGATCACTGTGCAGGAAGCAGGAGCCCAGGTGGAACCCAGCAGGCTCCTGGAATGGAGGAGAGGAGCAGAGTCAGGGGAGACTCAGGCAGCTTGAGTTTACAAGGATGGAGCACCAGATAGGAGAGAGCTGCACAAGAAAAGAGAACCCCAGAGATGTACAGGGGGTGCCCCTCAAGTATTTGACTGAGTACTGATCAGTCCATTGTGTGATAACAATGCCAGGAGAGAACCATTTGAGAGTACTGGGGTGAACAGCAGCCAGCACTGGTCCAGGGCCAGGAATAACGGCTGTGTTCACCGGCTAGACTGAAAACTCTCTGAATTCGTGGGGCATGGGGCAGAGTGCTCAAAAAGATCTTGTCTCAGATGTGGGGAGTTATTTGTCCTAGACTAAATTATGTACATCTTCTAGTTTCCTAGAGCTACCACAAACCAGGTGGCTGAAAACAAGAGAAATTCTTTCCCTCACAGTTTAGGAGGCCAGAAGTCTGAAATCAAGGTGTTGGCAGGGTTAGTTCCTTCTGGAGTCTGTGAAGGAGAATCATTTCCATGCCTGTCTCTCAGCTTCTGGTGGTAATCACTGCAATCTTGGCTTGTAGGTACATCTCTCTAACCTCTGCTTCTATCTTCATATTACGTTCTTCCCTGTGTGTCTTCATATGACCTTTTTTTTTTTTCCCACTGTCACCCAGCCTGGAGTGCAGTGGTGTGATCATGGCTCACTGCAGCCTTGACCTGGGCTTAAGTGGTCTTCCCACTTCAGCCTCTTGAGTAACTGGGACAATAGGCGCACACCACCATGCCCAGATAATTTTTGTATTTTTAGTAGTGACGGGGTTTCACCGTGTTGCCCAGGCTGGTCTTGAACTCCTGGGCTGAAGCAATCCACCTGTCTTGGTCTCCCAAAGTTCTGGAATTACAGACATGAGCCACTATTCCTGGCCCATATGACTTTCTTACAAGGACACCAGTCATTGAATTTAGGGCTTGCCCTAATCCAGTATGATCTCATTTTAACTAATTACATCTGCAAACACCCTATTTCCAAATAAGGTCCCATTTTGAAGTTTCACATGGACAGGATTTTGCGGGGGACACTGTTTAGCCTAATACAACAAGTTAAAGGTAATACCCAAGTAATTTGGTAAAATCCAAGTAATTTAACTAAATCCTAGAACAAAGCTCAAGAATATTTACAGGAATACAAAAAAGAAAAAAAAGATCAAATACCCACCAGGGTAAAATTTACAATTTCTAGCACCTAAACAAAAATTACTAGCCATACAAAGAGGCACAAAAACACAACCCGTACTGAAGAGAATAATGAATTAATTGAAATCAGTGCAAAACTGATGCCAGTATTATAATGAGAAGACAAGGACATTAAGCTAGCTATTGAACTGTATCCCAGGTGTTCAAAACATAGAGACACGAAGTGCATAAAAGCCCTAACTTGAATTCTAGACGTAAGAACTATAATGTCTGAGATGTAAAATTCAGTGGATAAGATCAACAGCAGGCAACATCTTTAATGTAATGAAAGAAAAAAACTGTTAACCTAGATTTCTTTACCCAGCAAAAATATTGTATTAGTCCATTCTTGCATTGCTATAAAGAACTACTTGAGACTGGGTAATTTATAAAGAAAAGAGGCTTCATTGATTCATGGTTTTGCAGGTCTTACAGGAGGCATGACTGGGAAGGCCTCAGGAAACTTACAGTCATGGCAGAAGTGAAGAGGAAGCAGGCACATCTTTCATGGCCAGGGTAGAAGGAAGAGAGAGAAAGGGGAGGTGCTACACACTTTTAAACAACCAGATCTCATGAGAACTCACTATCATGAGAACAGCAAGGGGGAAATCTGCCCCCATGATCCAATCACCTCCCTCCAGGCCCCTCTTCCAACATTGGGGATTACAATGTGACATGAGATTTGGGTGTGGACACAGACGCAAACCATATCAAACAGCTTCCAAGAAATGAAGGTAAGCCGGGCGCGGTGGCTCAAGCCTGTAATCCCAGCACTTTGGGAGGCCGAGACGGGCGGATCATGAGGTCAGGAGATCGAGACCATCCTGGCGAACACGGTGAAACCCCGTCTCTACTAAAAAACACAAAAAACTAGCTGGGCGAGGTGGCGGGCGCCTGTAGTCCCAGCTACTCCGGAGGCTGAGGCAGGAGAATGGTGTAAACCCGGGAGGCGGAGCTTGCAGTGAGCTGAGATCAGGCCCCTGCACTCCAGCCTGGGAGACAGAGCCAGACTCCGTCTCAAAAAAAAAAAAGAAATGAAGGTAAAATAAAGTTGTTTTTAGCCATATGAAAGCTGAAAGAATTAATCATAGAATACTACAAGAAATGATATAAGAAGTCCTTCAGGAAGAAGAAAAATGGTACTGTGTGAAATTGATTATGTGCTGCATAATGACATTTTGGTAAATGACAGACCACATGGCCAACAATGGTCTATAAGATTATAATGCAGTTGAAAAATTCCTGTGGCCTAGTGATGCAGCCATCATGACATCATAACACAACACATTGCTCACGTGTTTGTGGTGCTGCCAGAGTAAACAAACCTATTCCGCTGTCAGTCATATAAAAGTCTAGCACATACAATTATATACAGTACCGAATAGTTGCTAATGATAACAAATCACCATGTTACTGGTTTATGTATTTACTATATTATACATTTTATCACTATGTTAGAGTATACTTCTTCTACTTATAAAAGAAGCTAACTATAAAACTGCCTCAGGGGCCGGGTGTGGTGTCTCACACCTGTAATCCCAGCACTTTGGGAGGCCGAGGCAGGTGGATCATGAGGTCAAGAGACTGAGACCATCCTGGCCAACATGGTGAAAGCCCAACTCTACTAAAAATACAAAAATTAACTGGGCGTGGTAGAGCGCACCTGTAGTCCCAGCTACTCAGGAGACTGAGGCAGGAGAATCATTTGAACCCAGGAGGCAGAGGTTGCAGTGAGCCAAGATTGTGCCACTGCACTCCAGCCTGGGCGACAGAGTGAGACTCTGTCTCAAAAACAAAAACGAAAACAAAAACAAACAACCTCAGGCAGGTCTTTCAGGAGGTATCCAGAAGAAGGCACTGTTGCCACAGGGATGACAGCTCCGTGAGTATTGTTGCCCCTGAAGACCTTCCAGTGGGACAAGATGTAGAGGTGGAAGACAGTGATACTGATGATCCTGACCCTGTGCAGGCCTGGGCTAATGTATGTGTTTGTGCCTTAGTTTTTAACAACAAAAAAAGTTTAAATAGGAAAAATTTATTGTTTTGTAAAGACTTACAGAATAAGGATACAAAGAAATAAAATATTTTTGTAGAGCTGTACAATGTTTGTGTTTTAAGCATTATTGCAAAAGAGTAAAAAAGTTAAAAAGTTTATAAAGTAGGCCGGATGCAGTGGCTCATACCTGTAATCCCAGCACTTTGGGAGGCTGAGGTGCGTGGATCACCTGAGGTCGGGAGTTCGAGACCAGCCTGATCAACATGGAGAAACCCCATCTCTACTAAAAATACAAAATTAGCTGGGCGTGGTGGCACTGCCTGTAATTCCAGCTACTCGAGAGGCTGAGGCAGGAGAATCACTTGAATCCGGGAGACAGAGTTTGCGGTGAGCCGAGATTGTGCCATTGCACTCCAGCCTGGGCAACAAGAGCGAAACTTTGTCTCAAAAATAAAAAAAGGTTATAAAGTAAAAAAGTCACAGTAAGCTTAGGTTAATTTGTTTTTGAAGAAAGAAAATATTATTTTATAAACCTAGTATAGCCTAAGTGTACAGGGCTTATAAGGTCTACAGTACTGTACACTAATGCCCTGGGGTGCCACATTCACTCACCAGTCACCCACGGACTCACCCAGAGCAGCTTCCAGTCCTGCAAGCTCCACTCATGGTAAGTGCCTTGTACACGTGTACCATTTTTATATTGTATTCTGTATTTTTACTGTACCTTTTCTATGTTTAGATACACACATACTTACCATTGTGTTATAGTTGCTTACAGAATTCAGCACAGAAATATACTAGGTTGGTAGCTGAGGAGCAATAGGCTATTTTATCTAGCCTAGGTGGGGAGTAGGCTCTACCATCTAGGTTTTCATGAGGACACTCTATGATGTTCCCGTGATGAAATCGGCTAATGCATTTCTCAGAACCATCCTTGCCATTAGGCAACACATGACTGTATTTTGCTGTGATAAGAAAGATGGACCAATGGGTGATGAGACCTACTCATTGTGTCACAGCCCCAGGGGCTGTGGGGCCCATCCCTGAGGACAGGGTAGGAGGAAAACATCCTGAGGAACCTATGGGCACTGGACAGGGAAAGCAGGGTGGAGTGGAAGCCATCTGTGGGGTTATGAGAGGCTTAGAGATCCCATGTGGACCATCAGTGTCTCCTAAACAGACCCACGAAAGGGGGTGCCAGGAGCAGGCAGGCATCCGGACCCACCACTGCTGGCCCCAGGTGAGTGCCCAGGCCTGCCCCGTCAAGGAAGTGAGGCCTTCAGAACAGGAGAAGCAGGCCCTGGGTCCACTGTCCCTCCTTACCTCTGACCATGACACCCCACAATGGCCCTGTCTCTAGTGCAGTGATAGGGCTGGACTGGGCCTGCACGGTGCCGTCTCAAAGCTCCCAGGTTATCTGAGTGTGCAGCCAGGTGAGGACGCTGCTCTAATGCCAGGGTTTGGGCTGCGTAACCCAGGGGCCAGGGGCAGGGAGGTCACCAGTATCCCCTCCCATCCATGCCTCCGTGGACTCAGGGGCTCTGCTAGGACCTCCTTGTTGACTATCCCCCACTGCTCCAGGCAGGAGGCGCTGTTCAGTATTTTAGGAAGCATTTGCTGAGCACTTACCGTGTGCTGGACCACACAAAATCCACACGTTCCCCAGGCTGACAGTTCCTTCCATGATCTGCCCATGCCCTTCTTCCGCCTCACCTCCACAGCCCCACCTACTTCTGTTCAGCCATCCTGATGCATGTGGGCCCACAGCTCCCATGCTCCTTGAACATGGAATTGGGCTGTGTTTCTAGTTGCTGTCGACAAGGGCTGTATCTGGGAAAGGAAGCTGGGGAGGCATTGCATGAAGCCTTAGTTCCAGATCTAAGATCAGAGCAGTCAGGGATGTTCCCGGGTGTTAGACATCCAGGCTGCAACTGAGATATTTTTGAGGATGAGAAATCCCATTTTCCTTTGGTGAACAGCCTCTTCTCTAGACTGAAAACAGTACAGCCCATGATTCCAGCTTCCCCGACTCCTTCTGCCCCAACTCCAGTCCCCTTCCTGGACACTCAGAGAGTAGAGCTGCACAACCTAGAGCAGGGGTCCCTAACCCCTAGCCTGTGGACTGGTACTGGTCTGTGGCCTGTTAGGAACTGGCCCGTACAGAAGGAGGTGAGCAGTGGAGCAAGCGAAGCTTCATCTGTATTTACAGCCACTCCCCATTGCTTGTATTACTGCCTGAGCTCTGCCTCCTGTCAGATTAATGGCGGCATTAGATTCTCATAGGAGACTTGTGAACTGCGTATGCAAGGGATCTAGGTTGCGCACTCCTTATGAGAATCTAATGCCTGATGATCTGTCATTGTCTTCCACCACCCCCAGATGGGACCATCTAGTTGCAGAAAAACAAGCTCAGGGTTCCCACTGATTCTACTTTATGGTGAGTTGTATAATTATTTCATTATATATTTCAACATAATAATAATAATAGAGATAATGTGCACAATAAATGTAATCACTTGAATCATCCCCAAACCATCCCCCCTCCACGCCCATCTGTGGAAAAATTGTCTTCCACAAAAGTGGTCCATGGTGCCAAAAAGGTTGGGTGGGGACCCCTGACCTAGAGGACTGTAAGGGCTGGTCCAGTTTTGTTCTGTTTGTGTGTGTGTGTGTGTGTTTAAATTGGGCAATGCCCCAGGTGGTGGTGAGACAGTGTCCATTTTGCAGATGCAGAAACTGAGACTCAGGGGAGGGAAGAGTTTTGCCCACCTTTGCTGGGTCAGGACTTGTTCGTGTTGGGAGCCAGCCCAGGTCTGTCTGGCATTGTTACCCTCTCTGCTGTCCTGCCCTTGCTGTGCCTGGCTTGGTTTGTGGAGCAGTTTGCCCTCGGTGGGCCCCCTGGGACAGATGGTTTGCTCAGGGCTAAGGCACTTCTGTCATGTCAAACTCAGGTCATCATGCTCCCCACAGAGGGTCAGGTCATCCAAACACATGAGCCCATGTTGGGTGCTGCAGAGCTGGAGTCTGCAGAGTCAGGGGTCTTGGCCTAAACACCCAGGAAGCCCTTATGACCTAAACACTCTTGGGTGGAAACCTGGGGAGGGCCATTTCCTGCCATGATTTTCCTGGATCCTTGGAGGTTAAAGTAATTCTACTCTAGCTTCTGCCCTGGCCCCTAGACACACTAACCCAGTTGTGTCTTCAGCCTCTTCTGATGTCCCCACCTGTTCCACACCAGCACCCACAGGGCTGCAGGCCTCTCCGATGATGGGGCTCATGAAGAGGCAGTCAGGCCCCCCACACAGTGTCAAGTGTGGTTAGTAGTACCCCCAAGCTAATCAAGCTGCCCCTTTGCTTAGAACTCTTCCATGCCAGCTGGGAAACTTCGAGTAAACCCAGCCGTGCTGCCAAGGTCACAAAGCCCTGCAGGTCGGCTGTTGCCTCCTCCACCTCCGCACATTCTTTCCTCACCACACACCGCCCCAGGGCCTTCTTTAGATCCTCCAACACACTCCTTCCTACCCCAGGGCCTTTGCACATAAGGTTCCTGCTCCCTAGATCACTCTAGCCCCTACTCTTCAGGTAACTGGCTTATTCAATCTCAGGTTAGATATCAGCTCCTAACGTCACCTGCCAATCCAGGTTAGTCCCCCTGACTATCCTCCCACATAGCCTCTTGTACATGGCATGTTTGGCTCATTTCAAGGTGTACTTCAATCTTTGTGACTTTTCCTTGAAGGGCCATGTCTTCCTCCTGGCTATGAGCCCTAGGAGGGTGGGCACCTTGTCTGACTTCTTTATTTCTCATTCTTGCTTCCAGCATTTGCCTGGCACAAGTAGGTCCTCAGCAAATGATCTCGAAGGATAAGTCAAACCATAAGAACAGGAAGGGAGTAAAGAATAAAAATGCCCCATTCCTTTAAATGAACAGAAATAACTCAGGATGTTAATTATTTTTTATTTTAGGGGTGGGATATTTTACTTGATTGTTGTTTATTTTACTTTCAAAAATGAACTCACACTGCATAATTAGAATTGAAAATGATAGTTTCTGTCTCTGGTTTGTGTCTAGACTCTTGCCTTAGCAACAGGAATCGTTTCCTATCTGAGCTGAAACCTCTCAGGGGCATGGGCTTGGGTTGGGGGTACAGTTTAATGTCCCAAACTGCTGGTTAGATCAGGAAAGTGAGCTGATCTCAGGGCAGGGCTGTTGTGCTAACGGTCTCCCACTAACAAGCCAGGGGGACTGAGCCTACCTGCTGTCTTTCTGTCCACAGCCAATGCCCCCGGCCTACCTGCATCTCCCCGATCTCCACCCCAGACTTTCCCTAGGGGTAGGAGCTGTGTCCAACATCCAGAGATGGAATTAGCCAACTTCATCCCCAAGTCCTCTTCAAGGGAATTCTGAAAAGTGAGGCTTCCTGAATCTTCTCTTGTAGGGCAGGTGAGGTGGGGCAGCAGTAGGGAATGTGAAGGGCTAGTTGGGGCATCTCTAGATTGTCAAATCCCCATCAGAGATAACAGCTCTCCCCATTAAAGTTGCTCAATTCAACCAGTGTTTGTTACTTTCATCACCATTCTCATTACCATGACAATTATCATCACCATTGTCACCATTACCACCACCTGTATCACCACCATCATACCATCACCATTATCACCATCGCCACTATCATCACCATCACTATCACCATTACCATCACCATCCCCATCAGTCATTACCATTACCATCATCATCATCATCATCCTCATCATCACCATCACCATCCCCACCTGCATCACCACCACTATAATCATCACTGTTATCACCATCACCTTCATCACTATCATCACCATTATCACCATCACTCATTACAATGACCATCACCACCATTATCATCATCCTCATAATCGCCATCACCATTATCACCACCTGCATCACCACCACAACCATCATCATCACCATTATCACCATCACTCCTTACAATTACAATCACCACCACCATCATTATTATTATTATCACCATCACCATCACTGTTATCATCATCATCATCACTAACGTTACATTACCATTACCACCATTACCATCACCATCATCATTATTATCATCACCACCATCATCACTTATTACCATCACCACCACCCATTACCACCATTACCATCACCATCATCATTATTATCACCATCACCATCATCACTCATTACCATCACCACCACCACTATCATTATCATCATCATCCTCATTATCACCATCACATCTGCATCATGATCACACCACCACTATCATCACCATTATTATCACCATCACCATCATCACTATTATTGCCATCACAATCAGTAACATTACCATTACCATTACTATTACCATCATTACTCATTACCATTACCAACACCACTACCTCATCATCACCATCATCATCATTACTGCCATCACCATCATCACTCTCATTACCATTACTATTACCATCATCACCTATTACCATCACCGCTATCAACACCATCACTATAATCACCAGTACTATTATTACTAACATTACCATTACTCTTACTATCATCAGTTATTACCATTACCACCATTACTATAATCTAATATTACCGTTACCATCATTACCATCATCCTCACCACCAACTTAGCTAGTTCCATGTTCCAGCCACTTTATATACACAATTGCACATCCTGATGTAAGATGGTTTGAAGGGCCGAAGTGTGTATGTGATGTGGTTTGGCTCTGTGTCCCCAGCCAAATCTCATCTCAAATTGTAATCCCCATAATCCCCACATTTGAGGGAGGAACCTGGTGGGAGGTGATTGGATCATGGTAGCAGTTTTTCCCCAGGCTGTTCTCTTGATAGTGAGTAAATCCCATGAGATCTGATGGTTTTATAAAGGGCAGTTCCCCTGTGCTCGCTCTTCTCTCTCCCGCCACCTTGTGAAGAAGGTGACTGCTTCCCCTTCTGCCATGATTGTAAGTTTCCTGAGGCCTCCCCAGCCATGCAGAACTGTGAGTCAATTCAACCTCTTTCCTTTATAAATTACCCCGTCTCAGGGAAGTTCTTTGTAGCAGTGTGAAAATGGACTAATACAGTATGAAAGCTCGTGATTTGGTTGCCACAGCCTCTGCAATTTGTATCCACATCATTCTTTAAGACAGAAACTATCAGAATAAGCTGGGAAGATGTGGCTACTTTCTGGACACGAACTTCAAAGTACAGAGAGCCCTCCACCCACACTCCTGCCCCCTTAGTGACCCAGGACAACTTGAGGGCCTTCCCGGAAGCCTTTCTGCTACTGTCCACTGCAACACTTAGTCCCATAAAGTTTCTCTCCTCAGAGTCAAGGAAGTTAATGCCTGCCTTGTTTTCAACCTCTCTTGGGCTTTCCCTCTGCTCCAAATTTTGTGATTTGAGGAAAAAAATGTGTTCTCCATCCTCAGGCTTTATCATTTTTCAATACTTCTGTCCTATCCAGCTCTCAACCTACAGTTTTTACTAAGTAATACTGATGCTAGAGTGATGGAGACTAAGTTTCACCCAATAAACCCTGGGGCAGGACAGGATGGGAGGATGGAACACGAGGCATTTCTGGCAACAGTGGGGCAGAGAGCTGAGAAGAGCCTGGCCTGGGACCCGTCTTCACTCCTGTCTTCGTCTGCTTGGGCTGCCACAACAAGATAAGCCACAGACTGGGAGGTTTCAACAATAGACATTCATTTTCTCACCATTCCGAAGGTTAAAAGTTCAAGACCAAGGTGTCAGCAGGTTTGGTTTCTCCTGAGGTCCCTCGCCTTGGCTTGTGGATGCTGTTGGGCTTCCTGCTGTGTCCTCACGTGGCCTTCCTCTGTGTACACAAGGGAAGGTGTCTGTTCCTCTTCTTTTATCGTTTTTTTGGCAAGGTCTCACTGTGTTGCCCAGGCTGGTGTGCAGTGGCGTGATTTCAGCTCACTGTAACCTCCGTCTCCTGGATTCAAGCAATTATCATGCCTCAGCCTCCGAAGTAGCTGGGATTACA
>NW_012117376.1:10283966-10288564 GCF_000951035.1 Colobus angolensis palliatus
ATCCACATCACCATAAACAT
The DNA here is from genome assembly GCF_000951035.1 of Colobus angolensis palliatus. Lineage (NCBI taxonomy): Eukaryota > Metazoa > Chordata > Mammalia > Primates > Cercopithecidae > Colobus > Colobus angolensis. Next base: position 10,283,987 of record NW_012117376.1, read on the forward strand.
CATCATCATTGCATGTAACTCACATTAAACACTTGCTTAGTGCTGAGCACAGCGCTATACACGGATTACCTCATTTAACCCTCTTGACAACGGCGAGGCAAGTATACCTGTTGTCCTCATTTTACACATGAGGAAACGGAGGCACCGAGAGGTCAAGTCACTTGTCCAGGGTTACATGGTAAGCGGGGAGTTGGGCTTTGCATACACCCTCTTAACCACTACACTCTGTCTCTGTCATGGTGAGAAAGTACTTCTCTGTGTCTAACTTTTCACTCTCCTGCTGTGGCCAGAGTCTGATTCCTTATTCTGACGTCAGAGGAGTCCACAGGCAGAATCAAGGGAAAGGTTCCAGGGCTCTCTCCCCTGCTTTCCTTTCATCTCTTCTCCTCCCACACCCTCCCTGGGGGGTCCCCTTCACACCTGAGATTTCAATTATCACCTTTCTGTTGATAATTCCCAAAGCCCTCACACCCCAGGAGCTCCCCCTGCAGCCAGACCTCCTGCAGGGATCACCTCAGCACCTGCTGGTTTATCCTGGTTTATCACAGATGGGAAACTGGGGCCCACAGCGGGAGACTTCAGATCTGAGGTCGCACAAGCAGCAAGCAGCAGAGCCAGGGTCCAGGCCAGGGATTCCCCAGTGTTTAAACCTCCACCCGCCTCACTCTGAAGTCCCATGCTCCTAACCCTGAGGCTTCCTCTGCCTGGGGGACCTCCACCCCACCCTGCAGCTGTTTCCATCTGGAAAATATACACTGTTGAGAAAATACACTGTTAAGAGACAAATCAAGGGACACTTCCACTGAATGGCTTTCCTTGATCTCTGCTCTACAGTAGCCACATCCCTAGGCAGAGTCCCTGTGTGAATGTAAAAATCTTCTGTATCTGTACCATTTGCCCATGTGTCCTTCTCCCCCTTAACATGATGGATCAGCTGAGACAGAGAGGATGGCCACACTTTGGCTGGGATAGTAGGTGCAGGGAGAGGAAATGGGTTTGGGAGACTTGGAAGGGCTGCAGCTCAGAATAAGGAAGAGGTCTGGGGCATCTCGTAACACATAGGAACTGCTCGTGGAGGCTCACCACCGCCAGGTGCTATGCCCAGCATCATTGCCTGGCCCTTCTCAAGAGCTCTGGAAGGCAGATACCACCAACATGCCCACTGCACAGATGGAGAAAACTGAGGCCCAGAAAGGTGAACAGACATGGTTAAGTTCACACAACTGATGAGCAGCCAAGCAGGCTGGGCAATTCTTAATCTGGACATAGAAACTGCTGATTCACTCATCTGTCCCAGGGAACTGTGGAATGAAAGGGTCACTTCTGTGCTCTGCCAGCTGGCTACAGAGAGCTCTGACTGTAGAGGCAATAATGGAAGAATGACCACTGAGTGCACACCTGCTCCATCTCTGTCCATCTGGAGAGCTGACCACTCCTCTGACCCTTTATCTCTGGCTAGATAGCTGAGGGTTCAGGGCAGCTGCTAAATTGAAACACCCAATGGGACCAGGAAGGAGGCTCTGAGTAGAATCCTGGAGACCTAGACTGCAGGCCCAGGAGGTCTGCAGAGCCTCAGCGGCCCCCTTTAGTTCTCACCTGTGAAAGCAGTCACAGCCCCATCACAGGTCATGGGACCGGGGCCAACAAGATTCTGCCAGTGACATGGCCCTGAGGGTCCTGCATCAGGATTCTGCAAAACAAGACAAAGTTGGCCAAGAGGCATGACCTTGGAGCCTGTCTGCTGCGCTAGAATGTTGGCTTCATGAGGAGCTGTGTCCTCAAGTCCTGGAACAGTACAGGGCACAGAGCGGGCACTCAAGCACCGTTGACTGAGTAACGATGGATGGCAGCTCTGAGCAAGCCCTCGATGCATGTGAACTCCATGGCTGTGGGTGAGCTCAGCACTCAGGCCATGGACATGACCGGATCACCAGCTGCAGGCTTCAGTGGCTCTTGGTGTCATGTGTGTACCCCATCTCCCTAAGCTCAGCCCTTGTCCTGCAACTCAGCTGGGCCAGGCTCTGCTGAGCTGCTCTGTCACCTTGGAAGCAGGGGACAATGTTCTGTAATTATTGGTTCTTCCATCATTCCTTCATTTTGCAAAACAGGTGGGGCCCTTCTGTCCTGTAGGAAGGGCAGAGGGAAGACACAGAGGGCTGGAGATTTGAGGGGATGGGAAAGTGAAGACAGAACTTGGATGGATGACAGAGAAGTGGGGGAAATACAAGCAGCATTTTTAGGTGTGTGTTTATTCATTTGAACTCAGATGGATTTTCAAGCCTTTGCTGAGACTTCTGGAGTCAGGAGCGAAGGGGTGGAGTGACGTCAAGAGCTTAGGGCATGTGACTGCCCAGCTGTGGGGAAGAGATGGGGAAGTGCAGCAGCAAATGCTGGACCTGCACCAGTCCATGCAGCCCTGGCAACCCAGTGAGGAGGGCCTGGGGATTCTGCAGAGAATGGGCATTTATGGAGCACCTATTTTGTGCCAGGCCCTGCAGATTCAGGAGAAAACAAGGGACACAGTAAGCCCTGTCCTTGTGGAGTGCACATGGCTGGACATTCTCTGCCCTCTCCTACTTCCCAGCCCCCACTGTGTGGCCTCCCTCTCCCTCCACCCCCACCTGGAGTGTTGATATTGGGGCAGTGTCCTGTCCTGGAAAGAGCTGAGTTCCAACCCTTGTTCTGTTGTCACTGTGCTGTGACCTTAGGCAAGAGTCTTTACCTCTCTGGATCTGAGTTTTCTCACCAGTAAGTTGAGAAACACCTTCTTGCCTCTCGGAGCCTGCATCCCTCAAACATCCACTGCTGATTGACCTCACTGCCTCCTGCAGAAGGGATTCAGCCATGTGTGACCATTGTTCTCACCTTAACTTACAACCATCAGTTACAACAGGTGAAACCAAAACTTAAGTCATTCTGGTATTTGGCAGAGCAAGATTCCCTCCTATTTCCTGCCTGCAACTGGAACTGTTGACTTTATTGCTGCCCCATGACTGCAGACCTGGGGAGAATGGGCAGCCCCTGCAGAGACTGTGGCCTCCCCCAGTGAGCGTATTGACCCTTGTAAAAGGCATACTTTGAGTCTCTATTGGAAATCAAGTGCAGAGAGCATGGATGGGGGCACTCAGAGGCAAACCCATCCTGGAGAGGTCAGGAGAGGAGTGGATTGAGCCCTAGTTCTAGATGGAGAGTAGAGGGGAACTCTTAGCTCTGTCTCCTTCTGGCTACCCTTGGGCAAGCCAGTCTCCCAGAAGACTGGAAATGACAGAGTCCACCACTCTCTGAGGGGTCTTGGAGGGCACCCAAAGAATGCCCATGCTGGGTGTCCCTGGAGGGATCCTCCTGGGCCTTGAGGTCTCTCAAGCCCCTTGAATTTATGCCCCATTACTGTGCAGGGCAGAAAGCAGGTGAAATTGTGCCTCTTCACTAGTAAAAGTCAACATCATCATGAAGCAAATGACCTCTGACTGCTCAGTTATGTGAGTTGTCACCAACCCAGGGCACAAAGGGGTCTGGAAGGCCAAAACCCTGAGAAGGAGGCTCCTGAGTCATGGGGGTTTCCAAGCCCCTTGGTGTCCACTGAGACCCAGGAACAGGGAAGACACATGGAGGAGCAACAGGGGGAGCGCAGCCTGAGGATGTTCTGGGATCAGGGACCACAAAGGGACTGGTTCCTGCTTCTCTGCCTCCTGCCAAGTCACTGGCCACATGCTTTAGTGTGTGCTTGCCATGTACCAGGTACTGGGTATGAAGCAGGTTTACTATGTGCTGGTTACCAACTTTTTTGAATCTGGTGAGACAGAACAAACCCACACACAAATTACACAAAGCAGGTGTATTCCTTACAGATAGGCCGCAAGGGACAATAGACGCCTAGGATTTGTTGTGAGCTGCTCCTTACAGGCTCAGGAAAGCTGCCCATGGTGGGTGGAATCTCATCTGTGCAGGCCTCACTAGAACTGCTGCTGAGCGACCCTGGAAAGCTGCCTGGAGTAACAGGACTTGCTGAGCCCCAGCACTGAAGGACAACCTGTTTCTGGAGGAGCTGGAACAGAGCTGGCTGTTCTGGCCAGTCCCTTTGGATCTCAGGATCTTGTATTCTCAGTACATTCTACAGTTATTCTTGAGAACTACAAATTAAAAAGCAAGGAGGACAGGTTGGTCCAAGAACACCCAGAGAACTGTCCTGCACTGAGCCTTCTGCTGGGGATAGACCTGGGACTGAGACACACCCAGGCTCTGAAGCTGTGGGAATGATAGTCCAGGGAGGGCCCAACATGACCCCAACACAGCACAAAAATAGGATGTTGGGGTGATCAGACCCAACACCAGGCTGGGAGGCTATGAAGTCTGGTGGAGTCAAAGGAATGAGATGAGACAAGTTAAGAGTGCATAAAGTGGGACCAGGGGGCGAACGCTAGTATGGAGGCTGTGAATGCCCTGAGCTCTGGGAGCCCACACTGTTTATTGGTGATCAAACAAAGAATCAGGTGGTGAGGATGTGGGGGTTGAAAGAAAGCATTGTATCAAGCGCATGATCTACAGCTGTAATGGTTTAGCATTTTCTTTCTTTCTTTT
>NW_012117376.1:10289911-10291001 GCF_000951035.1 Colobus angolensis palliatus
AAGGACTGTGTGACAAGTCCTCATCACAAACCCTCCCCCAACAACTCCAAGAGGCAGGTCCTACCATTCTCCCCCTCACAGGAGAGGAAACCCAGTACAGCGAGGTGAAGGACGTGCCCATGGCCCTGTTTAATAGTTGGAGGGCCCAGAGGTGGCTCCAGGTCTCCACACCCCAACACAGCACTCCCTCCACCACGACATGGCCCCCCAGGACCTCTCTCTGTGGTTGCACAGAGGTTGGCCAATATGATGGCCCCACATCAGGAGGAGAAAGCAGGATGCTTGGGGCTGGGGACTCAGCCCAGGACTCCCCTCCCAGCTCCATCACCCTGCCTGGCAGCTGGGTCCCTGGACATGTTCCTTGGGGTGTGTCGGGGGTGGGGAAGACAATGCCCTGGGAGCTCCCAGGGAACCTGTGTACTCAGCTCAGAGTCTCTGCCTCCACTGGGGCCTGGCCTTGGCTTCACCCTATTTCCTTCCATGTAACTCTCGTCCTATCCCGTCTGACCCCTGTTGAGCCTCCTTCCAAGATTCCCCGCAGCCTCCACCTCAGAAACAGCCCTGTCAGTGCCTCCAGGACCGTCCAAGGTCCTCTGATCACACAAGGGGGCATTCCCATCCTAGACCCAGACCCAGGGCCTTCACTGAGCAGCCTCCAGAGCCCGGCTCTCTCAAAGCCCCTTTAATGGGATGTTGGACAAAATCCCCCTCCTCAGGCTCTCCCAGCCCAGCAGTGATGGCTGAGTGACAGGCTGGTGCCTTCTCCTGCCCCCTCAAAGGGGATGGGCCAATTAATATGGATCCCCATTTGTGGTCATGGAATTTTAAATTCTGCGTTTCCCACTGAATGGCTTCTACTTGTTTGATCAGATAAAAATGGACACAGCTGAGCTAGATCAGAGAAAAATCAATAAGTAATAAAAGTTAACATGAGAGCAAATGCATCATATCAATCACCACAGGAGCCAAGAGCGCGGCTGAGGTGTGAGATGCACCAAGCCCAGGGACACGGCTGCATGGGGTGGGCTGTGCAGAGCTGGTGTAGGGGAGGGGTGGAGTGTCAGGTGGGCTAGGGGTCTGGAGGGAAGGG
>NW_012117376.1:10292181-10330299 GCF_000951035.1 Colobus angolensis palliatus
TTACTGTCCCCAGTGGATGGATGAGGAAACTGAGGCACAAAGAGGTTAAATCACTTGCCTAAGGTCACACTGCTCATATGTCATGGATCAACCTCCCCACACCCAAGACTCTCCCCACAGCTGGTGAAAAGGCCCCTGTGATGACCTTGTCTTTGCCTTATTATGAAGAAGAGGAAATTGAAGTCCAGAGAGAGTAAGCGAATTGCCCGAGATCACACAGCACATTAGTGGCCAAGCCAGGCCTCTAGATTCCTACCTACGCCTTCACCTGCAGGCCACTCTGGCCACCTCCTTCTCCATCCTGGGCAGGGAGATGACCCAAAGCCTGGAGGAAGCCAGACACAAAGAGGCCCAGGTAGTTCTAGAGGGTGCCATGAAGTTGGAAAAGGCTGACAACCACAAGCAAACTGCCCAGAGACCCTGTGCTCCCTCCTTCCCACCACACACAGCACAGAAACATCCTATGAAAGTGAAGGTCGGCTCGAAGTGAACAGGTTAGTAATGGTTATTGCCAGTGCTTTATTAGTTAGGTGTCCCGAATACATGTAAACCTGGGTGTTTAATTTAGATTTATAGGGATAATTTAGGTTTATAAGACTAGTTGTTATACATTAAATATAGAAAATGTCAATTGGTTTTCATAAATATTTATTGAAATGTGTAAAAGAAAACCATGGAACATCTAATTACTTTGAATTAGTCTGAGAGCTGACAGGGAAGGTAGGAGGGTGGAGCGCCTCATCTCACAAGGCGTGGGCTTCTCTTGGGCGTCCTAATTCCATCCTCCCTTGATAGTTATTTAAGAGAACGCAGCCGCCCTAGCACGGAGGAGGCACAAACTTAGAGACGACGCCCTGACCTGTGTCTGAGGTGGTGTGAGGGCTGCTGGGCACGCAGGGCCAGAGTGTTGCCATGGTGGCCCTTTGGGAGGGGAGTCTGGGGCCCTGGGGTCCCATCCCAGCTCCAGTGCTGCCTGGTCTGTGGATTGGGGGAGCTCCCCTCTCCTATGTGCCTTTTCATCTCCAGAGCTCAGAATCAGGAGGAGATAGGACCGGGGGTCTGGGAGGGGCTGTCGGGATGCCCCTGCTGGATGCTGGGGCTGTGCCTTCAGATCCTTCTTGCTCTGTTACACACACACACACACACACACACACACACACAGATGCATACACACAGACACATACACACAGACACAGATACACACACAGACACACAGTCACACATAGACACACATGCATTGACACATACACACAGACACACACACATGTAGATGCACACACACACACAGACACAGATATACACACAGACACACAGTCACACAGACACACACACACTGACACACACAGACACAAACACATACACACATAGACACACACACACAGACACATACACACAGACACACAGTCACACACAGACACACATGCAGTGACACACACACACACATAGACACACACAGACACACACACACATAGACACACAGTCACACATAGACACACTGACACACACAGACACACACAGACACATACACACACACATAGATACACACACAGACACACAGTCACACATATACACACATGCACTGACACACATACACAGACACTGACACACACAGACACACATACACAGACACACAGAGACATACACAGACGAACACACAGACACACACATGTGCGCATGCACACACACTCACACACACACATCGCAGTCCTGGGAGCACGGCTGTCACAATCCTGAAGAGGCCACACTGGAAGAGGCTGTGGGGACCTGCAATAAACAGGCCTTACTCCAGGTTGGTCAGGCCCACACCATAAGGTGGTTTGGAAGGAACAGAAATGAGAACCGCAGAGACTCAGGCCTGCCCAGGAGGAGCCCATGGTCTGGTGGGGACACAAGGTGCCAGCTCCCAGGGGAGCTCGGAACGTGTCCAGAGACCACAATACACGCTGGGGAAGGTGGGGAAGGAGGCCGTAGGGGTCATCTACTTCAACTCCCCTGATTTGATGGAGACCCCATACAAGTCCGCAACAGACCTCTGGGTGACAGGTGGAGAGAACTTTGGCTGTTGGCTGTTGCCGGCTCCACTGCTGGACAGGGACCCCCAGATCCACTTGTGGGTGTAGGTTTGACTTCTGCCTGCATCTCCCCTCTCCTAAACCTCAGACTCCAGGCACCTCACACTCCGGCGCTCCCTGTGGCTTCATCCCATTGTACCTGATTGTGGCCAAGAATCCTGAGAAGGGCTGGAGCAGGATGGTCAGCTTCTGGAATCCTCTAGAGAAGGCTGCTTCCAGAACCTTGGATGGCCAGTTGGCCAGAGTCCCAGGGAATTGAACTGGGAGCAGCTCCTGACCAATGCCTCTCAAGAGTTGGTGCATACATGCCCCTGCCCCTTCACCCTTCAGGCAGGATCATTCTCAGGATCCCCAGTGGGACGGACTCCAGCTGCCCACCGTGGTGGCTAGCTTAACTGTGCATCCTCCTCTTCTCTCGCTCACTTCCTTCCTCCCCCTCTAGACCTGCCTGCATCTCCCAAACAAATACTCCTGTATTTTTCTCTCAAAGTCTGCTCTTGGGGGAATGCAACGTAAGAGAAGGAAAACATATTCAGTGAGCACATAAATGGTTGCTTTTTGATGATTAATAATTATAGGAGCTGTGAAGAACAATAAAGCATAAAAGGAGTGGGTGGGTTTCAGATCTCGTAGAGGGAAGGCCTTTTAGGGGATGTGCTATCTGAGTAGAGACCTGAATGAAGTGAGAAATGAGATGCATGGATGTGTGGGGTGGGAGGCAAGGGGGGTGTTCTGAAGGAAGGACAGGAGGATCAGCAAAGAGACCAGTGACGAGAGTGCTGTGGGCAAGAGCAAGGGTGATGGCCATGAGCAGGGGCACAGTCCTGGAGGGCTTGCAGGTGGTGGCCCGGTCCTGCAAGTCTATCTTAGGTTTGTGGAATGCAAGTGACCTCGTAGCATCCTTGTCCAGAGGATGACACACAAGGAGGAGAAAAGCCCAATCCTTGCAGCTCTGTTGCTGCCTCTGTCCCTTGGTTGCTGTCTAACCTCAGGCACTGTCTGGACCTCTATTTTCTCTTCTGTAAAACAGAGATGATGTTGGGTGGGTGAATGGGAGAGTGCACCAGGAAGCCCCTGGCTCATAATCAGGACTCAGCGAGTGCCGATTCCTCCATGGTCAGCTGCATGTGAACTGAGAGGTACCAGAAGGCTTGTGTTCACTGGGCACCCATGGAAAGGTTCTTTCAATAACCTTGGGAAACATAAGGCTTCATTTCATTTCCTGTCTTTGTCATAGTGATTAAGAACACACGATCTGCAGTGAGAGAGAAATGAGTGCAAATCCCACCTACACCTTGGGCAGGCCACTCAGCCTCCCTGAGCCTCAGTTTCTCACCTGTGTACAACACGGCATCGGAGTAGTTCATCCTGATAGATGGCGCATGCGAAGATTAAATGAGCGGAAGCGTGAAAATCCGAGAACAGCCATGATTTGATATTTACCATGTGGTGCTCCTGGAAAGTGGGGACTGGGTCCATGTATTCACTGCTGTATTGTCCCTCCTAGGGCATTTACTGACCAAATCAATGGGTTCAGCATTCCCAGCCGATCCCAGCGGGCCCCTCAGGGTAGGGGCTGAGCTGTATTTGAGTGCATCTTTACTTCCCAAATTTCTAATCCTGTTCTTTCTATTTACCTGATCATCTGTTCAATCTGTTAGATGCTGCCTGTGAATCAACGTACATCTTCACCTCTAGACATCCATCTGCACAGCGGGCAGAGCAGGCAAGCATGGGCTGTTCCAAGTTCTGGCAGCTGGGAGGATTTTCCTTCCTCACAGTTTTTCAGCAATGCTCCTGAGTAGGGCTGAAATGCTGCAGAAGTCCACTTCCAGATGGTGCCAGAATATCAGGTAGGGCTACCTATAAATCAGGACTTAGTTTCTCTTGCTCATTTGACTAGTCATAGGGAGCCTAGTTTCTCTTGCTCATTTGACTGGTCATAGGGAGCCTCACACATAGGGAGGCCATTTGTGTGAGCAAAGAGGACAGCAGCGATGAAGGGGCAGGTGCTCAGGTGATGTGAGCCACTTGCACATGCACTGCATGCGTGCTTTCAGGGCCTGCTGGAGTACAGACTTGTATACATCACTTCTACTCAATGACAAATTACTGCCATACACAGTCAACTTTATGGCTCAGTGGATCAGATAACACCCGGCTTAGGATGGGCAGCTAATGTGTCATGGAGACTTGATGCCCGTGGAGAACAGTTATCTTCAGAAGAGTGCAAAGATTGACTCCAGTACCCTGCGGGTCCATGCTATGGGGACTTGCTACACGTTCCACAGCAGCTCCATCTGTCATGGTCACTTTGAGGATCATTAGATGCCCCAGTGGCAGAGCAGCTAGCACAGCAGCCTAGACTTTCTGTGGAGCTTTACTTGCCTGGGGCCCACTCAAAATCAGCGGCTTTACAGATGAGTCAGTAAAAATGCTCAGAGCATCATACACAAAGGTGAGGGGGAGGCAGGTGCGTCGCTTCCAAAATCCAGAGAAGCCCACTAAATGTTGTATTTCTTTCTTTGCAGGTGGTGGCCTGGACCTGCGAGTCTATTCTAGGTTTGTGGAATGCAAGTGACCTCGTGGCACCCTTGTCCAGAGGATGACACACACGAAGAAGAAAAGCCCAATCCTTGCAGCTCTGTTGCTGGCTCTGCCCTTTGGAAGGCAGTGCCAGCTGTCTATCATGATAGAAACAATATCCAAGTGTGCCCTAGAATGTTGGACCCCAGAACCCTCATGTAGGTGTCAGGCTCCTGGACTTTAACGGGGTTTACTCCCGCCATCTGGCATGCATATGTCTTGTTACAGCTTCTTAGGTACTGTCTATTTCCTGCACAGCAAGTACATTCTGCATGATGTCATCAGTCTGGCGAACCAGCATGATGTCCATGATGTCCTAAGTCACCAAGTTCCTTCAGTCTAGATTATGTCCTCACAGGAGAGTTGACACAGCTCTGAAGCATGACAGGATATCCTGTTGTCCCTGCTGTGAGTTACAGTGAACTCTTCTGGTAGTTGCCAGAACAATAGCTGCATGTAGTTCCAGGAGCTGTGCTGATTTTATCCTCTAGGAGAGATGTGACATCTGGAATAGCAGGTGCCACCACCTGAGCAAGTTTATAATAACTCGTGATCTCTCTCCAAGATCAACCTGCCTTTCTGCACAGGACACAGGCAAATTAAATGGAAATGTACAAAGTGTGATAGAACTCACAGACTCACCACCTCTATATCTTTTAATTTTATAGAATCTTCAAGCAAGGGGAGGCTAGTTGCCTCAATAGGGACACAGAAGCAAAGGAGGCTTGTGGGGACCTGGGGGTTTGAGGTTCTCAGATTCATCTGAGCTCTTATTCCCATCTGGGGATGCCTCTCTTTTTCAATTAATGCCTTATTGATTTCACATAAGGGATGTGGCAAGGGTGTAAGTTCAATTTATGTTGTAATTGTTCCATCCATGGAACTGGATTGCAATGTGGATTAAATTGGGGCTTGATTTTTAGCTGTATCTTCTCTGGTTACAAAAGGCAAGACATTTCTTAAGGTCTTTTCTATGTCTCTAGTTCTCTGAGGATATTTTGATCTGAAAGTTTAAAGCCCAGAGCTTGTCACTTTTTTTCCTAGAAACTCTCCAGCACAGTCAGAAATCGCCATTCCACCCCACACTCCATGTCATAGGCATTGATTCTAGTGGTCAAGTGCAGTGGCGACTTGGTCTGCTAAAGTCTTGCCTTCAACTGACATCTCATCTGAGGCAAACACAGGTGGTAATTTAGGTAATTTTGATGCCCCTGCATACCATGGACCACCAGTGTCTCATTTCTCTGTGTCAGTGAGGTTATTGCTGTGAATCAGCCATTTAACCCATCCCGAATCCCACCTTTGAGGGTTTATCTCCGAGGAACAATCCCAGTGCTCCGTGCTGCACCATTCAAGGTCCATTTAGGAAGCCAACCTACAACATGATCACATACAGAGGAGGGCTAATGTAGACACTGGCCATAGAAGGGTGGCAAGGGCTGAAGGAGCAGAAAGGGAAGGGATGGCAGCCCAGGGATGAGCAACTCGGGGACGGCTGCCACCCAGGGTTGACAGGCCACTGCTGTTGACTCTGGTTGAGAGGGGCCTGCCATGGCTGTTGCCAAGATCACAGAAGTTCTTGCTGCTGGCAGAACCACGAGCCACGGCAGCCTCCATCACCAGGAGCGAAGGGAAAGGAGAATAGCAGCTTCTCCCCACTTCTCCGGGCTTGCAACCTTCTGCCAGCACCTCCCATTGTCTGAAGCTAGGTGGAACTGGTGCTCCAGGGAGTGTGGAATTGCAGCGGTCAGGGCTTCAGCCTGGCACAGAGGCACGCTTTCCAGTGGGGAGGGAGCAAAGAGACGACTGGACACATGAGCAGCACAGTGGGCCAGGCCTTGGCTTCTGCACCAATCAGTTCCAAACCTGCTCTGTGGCTTCCCAGCTACGTGACACTCAGAAGCAGTGTCACTTTTCCCGTGAATGAAAAGGAACTCATAATTGCCCAAAGATTCAATTAAGTAAAGTTTGTAACGGCGCCCATCACAGTGCCTGGCAGTGAATCTGCCGTCCCTCTGTGTTTCTTGCTTCACCTCTGACTTACTTTCTGACCTTGAACAAGTGCCTGGGCCTCTCAGGGCTCTGTTTCCTCATCAGTAAAGTGAAGGGGTTTGGCCAGAGGCTTAGTAGCAACGCGCTGTGCAACATCCCTTAAAGACCAACTGGGACTGGAAGTGGGGACCAGGGAGGCTCTGGCTGCCTCTGAGCGCTCTGAGCTGTGTGCCTCACCAGGGAACGTGCCCACATACCAGGCAGCTCACACTTCAGCCACCTCCAGGCTGCTGTCGCCCCTGGCAACACCTGCCTGGCCTCTGTTCCCTTTGATGCACTCATGCTCAGCATGGCTCAGTTGACAAGAAATTGCCACGGGCAGCATGCTCAGTTCACTGTGGTCTGGGAAAAAAGGAACTTCAGATTAAATCTATCATGATGATTAGGTTTGTAAGCTCTGGGGCCTTCCAGGGGCCTGAGAGCCTGAGCTTTGAGAATTGTCCTGTTTGGGATGGAATTATGAGTTTAAACCTGTTGGTTGAGGCCTGGGGTTGCTGGAGGTGCTTGCAGAGGCCTGTGTCCCTGGGAAGTGTTGTAGCTTAGTGGTCACAGTGAAGGGCTGTTGTGTGCCCAGTCTGCTAATCTGCTAGGGTTGTTTAGGTTCTCTCTGACACTTAGTTTCTTCCTTTGCAAGGTAGAATTAATAATATCTACTGTAACCAACACATGCTGTTTTTATTCCCTAGTTATCCCTTCCTCCTCTGTGTATAGTACCACCTTTACCCTTCATTTAGGAAACTGAGCCCTTTGCACTCCCCAGGCCATAAGGTTCAGAAAGGATTACTAATAACAGCCCACATCCTGCCTCCCCTCCTTAGAGACAATTAAACACCCAGCCAGACCAATCATAGATCAGAGATCCATTGATCACAGATCCATAGATCTCTGGAAACTGACTGGTCCAAGAAATGGGCATGTGACCCAATCAGGCCAATCGGAATCCCTGTCTGGGGTTTGGTCTCCAGCTATTGGGAGACGCCAACTCTTACTCCTCTATGGAGTCCCATTTGGGATGATGCAAGCTTGCAACTCCTACCTCCCCTCTTCTGCCTGTCCCATAAGGCGGTAAAAGGGAGCAGGGACAGGGCCTGTGGTGGGAGTGACTGGGGAGTTTCCAAGGAAGAGGAGACCAACATGAGTGGGCAGGGGCCATGGAGAGGATGAGTCAGAAAGGTAGACAGGGCTGGATCGCTCGTGGCACATTAAGAGACGTTAAGAAAGAAGGAAATCTGATTATCTAATTTGAATCCCTGGATCCAGCCATGCCTGAAGCAGGTTTATCTCTGTCCTTCCCAGTTCTTGGAAACACTGAACTAACTCCTTCTTTAGTTTGACCACTTTAGTCTCCAACAAAAGAGTCCTAACTAACTCATCTACTTCTCTGGGGGGCTGGGGGGAATAAAAGAGGTAATTGAAGTGAAGGGCTTGGACGAGTGAGCTCAGTGGACACTGGCTTTTCTTATTGCTCCTATCGCAGTTACTGTGTGTGTCTCAAACACAGGTTGGGTTCTACTCGCCTTTGTGGTCCCAGTTCCTCACACCCATTGCCTAGGAAGACAGAGGACACTCCAGGAGAGAGGACCAGCCTGAGCAAAGGTTGGTCGTGGGTAAGCAGAGACAGACTTCCAGGCACTTGGAGCCACTGTCCCTCTGCCTCCCCACCTGGGGGGCCTGTCAGATCCCCCACATTCTGAGCAAGCTTCCTCTGAAGGAGACAGTATCTGTTTCCTCCAGGAGTGGAGGGGGTGAGTGTGAGAACTGTACTGACAATTTGTCAGCCTGGCCTCCGTGGGCGACCTGCTGCTCACGTCGTGCATCCTTCACACCTGATCCATCCTGGTGCAGGTGCATGTCCCGCCTCAAATCCTGGATGCAGCCCAGGCCAACAGCTGCATCTGTGCAGGGCCCAACAGGGGTGTCTCAGCCCCTCTTCCTGCCCAACATGGAAGAACTTAGAATGGGTGAGTTGCCATGACACTTCAGGATCACTTGTTTCACAGAGGGGGAAACTGAGGCTCAGAGAGGGCAAGGGGCTTGTCCAACGTCACACAGTAATAATGCAAGGACACTAATATTTAAGGTGTTAGCTTATCTGTGCTTCCTTCACGTGTCTTGTCAGAATTTATCAATGCCACCATCCATTCATTCATTCTTCATTTGTTCATTTGCTAACTTACAAACACGATGATGAAACCCCAGCTTCTCCTCAGGTGATGAAAAAGACAGAAAGGGCCCTGCTCTCCTGGGGCTCCTGGCTGGTCCTCAGGCCCCACGCTTTCTGTGCTTCTGTGACATCTCACATGGCTGTCTCCTCACCTGGCTGGGAGCTCCTTGCGACCACGCCCGCACCACCTGTCATCCGTTTGTGTCCCCAAGGCTCTGCGCAGGACTTAGCTGCCAACAAGCAATAATGATCCAGAACTCAAATGGGGCTGGGTGCGGTTGCTCACACCTGTAATCCTAGCACTTTGGGAGGCCGAGGCAGGCAGATCACTTGAGATCAGGAGTTTGAGACCAGCTTGGGCAACATGGAGAAACCCCATCTCCATAAATAAATAAACAAATAAACAAAATAAGTAAAATAAGTAAAAGAACCCAAATGGGAGCCAGTTTTGGAGCAGAGTCGTAGAGTTTGGCATCAGAAGGTGTGAGCCTTGATTTCTCCACTTGTCAGAAAGAAACAGTAATACTTCCCACATGAAATTATTCAATGAAATAAAATGTACAAGCAGCCTGGGACCCAGGGGGAGTCACTGCATGTCCCACTGTGGAGCTTATCACCCCACTTCCAGGAGTCAGGAGGAGCTTCCGGGGCAGGGGCAGGGTCTCAGTCTCAGGGCCTGAGACACAGGGGTTGCTCAGGAGGTGTCTGATGCACAGAGAAGGGTGAATGAGACAGTGTGTATCTGAGTCCTCTTCCACCATGTCCGCCTCTGTTCCCATCCTCCCTGTTGCCTCCTGCATCCTGACCATGGCCACCCTGTGACCGAAGCTCAGTATGCACTGCCCTTCCTCCCCCTCATGCCCCTCTGGTAACTGGGAGGTCCTTGTGTTCATTCATGGGTTACATCACAGACATTTAGTGTGTGCCTACACTGTTTCAGGCTCTGGTCAAAGCACATTGGATAATGAAGAGAACAAAATTGCCCCAGCCCCTGCCCTGCCTTCTGGCACTTATAGCCTAGAGGGGCAAATGGATGAGAAACAAGGAAAGAGAGTAGCCTGAGAGGCTGGTGCTGAGGAATGCAAAGAACATAGTCCCAGCAGGGGAAGGAAAGGGAGGGTGGCTGCTTGTGAGGAGCTGGCCAGTGACGGAGACCCCATCCTTGGATCCCTGGCCCTTGCACAGACTGCACTGGGAGGCCTGGCAGTGGGAAGTAGAGCTCCAAGGGAAGTTGAGGTGAGGGCAGAAGAGCTGGGAAGACAGCAGCACCCCATTCCTGGAGCTAGGACCCAACTAGGTAGGGCCAGGGTGCAAAAGCAATGAAGCAGGAGGCCAGTCCATGTTGCAGGCAGGGCCCAGACAACACCCAGGGTCCAGGCAACATCAAGGCTGGCAGCCAAGTAGCTCAGTCTTCTTGGGAACTGGCCTGGTCCGTACACCTGTCCCTGAGCCTCAGTATCCAGGAGGTTTCACTGTGGGACCACACAGACTGCAGAGACCCCAAAGAGAAGACCTTGGAGTATATATTCACACACCTTTTTTTTTTTTTTTCCAGGTAATCACTGCCAGCTCTGAGCCAGACTCTGCCTGCCAGCTTGGGAGGAGGCAGCCATGATGTCCTGTAATGGGGCCCAAGGAGTTCAGGCAGAGGATGCTGAGCAGGGGCAGAAGCAGAGGGTGGAAAGATTGACTTAGGGGGATACGGAGACTTCATCTGGCCCTGTCAGCAGGAAAAGCCCAGTCCTCGTTCCCATCAGATCTTACCCTGCTTGAGTTTCCAAGTTGCTCCATATTCCCTGACTCCACCATCCTCTGCCATAGATTTCAAAACCTTGGGGTCTGTTAATAAGTGATGGTGAACCCAAATGGGAGCAGTCCCAGGAGAGTGGGGGCCCTTCCTGTCTTCTTAACCATGTCAGTAAAAGCTGGGTTTATTAGTCTGTTTTCACGCTGCTAATAAAGACATACCTGAGACTGGGTAATTTCTTTTTTTTTTTTTAAAGGGGGTTTAATTGGCTCACAGTTCAGCACGGCTGGGAAGGCCTCACAATCATGGCAGAAGGTGAAGGAAGAGCAAAGTCACGTCTTACGTGGCAGCAGGCAAGAGCGCCTGTGCCTGGGAACTGCCTTTTATAAAACCATCAGATCTCATGAGACTTATTCACTATCAAGAGAACAGCATGGAAAAACCCATCTTTGTGATTCAATTACCTTTCACTGGGTCCCTCCCAAGACATGTGGGGATTATGGGAGCTACAATTCAAGATGTGTTTTGGGTGGAGACACAGCCAAAGCATATCACTGGGGTTTAATTATTCTGGTTATAATTGAACTATAGTTCAGTGCACAAATGAATGAATGGTGAGACTGGTAAATTCTGACTTGGAGTAGGGGAAGGGAGCACAGAAAAACACAGTCCCCACACCCAGGGAGCAGCCTGCAGGCCCAGGTTGCAGCTGGTCGGCCCACTGGTCCGCTGCAGGACAATTAATTAACTAGTCGCCATGCGGGGCATGTTGGCATTGCATCCCGCCAATCCAGCTCACCCTGAGGACACACATGGTCAGGTTGCAGACAGGCCTGAGTCTGTCACATGGAATCAACCAGGTCAGGGAGTCACCAGCCCCACTGGTGACAACAACAGAGGCAAAATGGGGCAGGGCACAGAGCAAGCACGGGCCTGGGGGTCACTCAGATTGGGCTTCAAATCCTGTTCTGTCCACTTGCTGTGTGACCCTGAGATTAGATGCTCCACCTGAGCCTCTGTTTGTCCATCTGTAACGTGTGGGTAACAATTTGATTTCCCTCATGGGTTTGTCCTGAGGATGATACTGAACCATTTACTCTGAGTTCATTCATGTTGAGACTCTTTTGCTCATTTCCTTCTTTGACCGCCCTCTTGTCCACCTAGTGAACTCCTGTACACCCTTCAGAACCCAACAGCGCTGCCCCCTCCTCTAATGGCAACCATTGTTTCAGCTTGTAGCATCCATTCCTCTTGCAGCAACAGGACCTTGGTTTCTCCTGGGGGTGACTCTTGCCCCAGTCAGTCACGTGACCCCGGAGAAGCCGATGCTGCCCTCTGGCTCCATGTGAGGACCATGTGGCTAACACTGATTGAGTCCTTCCCATGCGCCAGACTCTGTTTTAAGTACTTTACATGGTCACCATGTTTGAATGCCACTAATAGAGAGTGAATGGTACTATTTATTAGCCTGGAAAGAGGTTTAGTGCAATCCCATTTGGGTAAACTGCAGCGATGAATATTTATGCAAAGAGGGCTGAGGTATCAGTCAGAATCTTGGTAGGAAATAAAATTCACTCTGGGTGGTTCAGACAGAGACTCTAAAGCAGGGACTGCATGTGGAGATGACAGTAGGGCCAAAAGACCGTGAAGGGATGTGAGGCACCCAGAGAGCAGCAATACCAGGAAACCATTGCCACCCCTTTTGGCTGGAGGGATGAGGAGAGGGAACAGCATTTCTGGAGCCAGGTGAGAGCTGGAGCCATGTGGGAGGGGCCACCCTAGGAGCCATGGTCCCAGCCACAGAACAGCAGCTGCCTGAGACCTGGAGTTAAGGCAGGAAGGAGCAAGGAAGGAAGACCTTGGCCCTCCTCTCCCCTCACCCTCACTCTTGGATCTCCTACTGGAGCCTCCCCTGGGTCACATCAGTGAAAGACAGAATGCAAGGAGCCTCCTGGTATACTCCACACAGGCCATCCTGGGGCCAGGTCAGGGCAGAGGTGAGGAAGATAGGACAGGCAGGGAATGGTGGAGGGAATCCCAGCCAGAGAATATTCCTAGCAGTGTTAAGGGTGTTAACTCTGTTGCGTTTGGGATTTTAGAGTCTTTGTATTTTGGTGTCATTTTAATTTTCACAACAAGCATAAACCATTTTAAAAAATAAAATTATTTATTTATTTTAAATAATGAGAATGAAGGACACTGAGGAGCCATACAGAAATGCTGAGATGTCACCACCCTCAAGGGCAGAATGTGGGTGAGAAACGGGGGAACTTGACCTCATGGATCTACTGGGAAACGGTGTCACAGGCTCCTTGAGGCTGGGCAGATGCAGTGGTGCTGTGGTGACACCGTGGGCCAGGAGCCCAGAGACCATTCAGGCTCTGCCTCAGCTGCTGACCTGCAGTATGACTTTGAGCAGGTCCCTCCACTTCGGGCCTCAGTTTCCCCATCCTGTACAGGGGGATGCACCCCGGGGAGATCCTTGATTCTGGAAACAGTGGATCAGGAGCCCCTGAGAAGTAAACAGGTGTTGGTGCTGTCAGGAGGCAGCAAATTTCCTGGTTATCAGAGACAGATGACTTCAAACTCATTCATTTGAAGGAAAATAATAG
This sequence comes from Colobus angolensis palliatus, assembly GCF_000951035.1. NCBI lineage: Eukaryota > Metazoa > Chordata > Mammalia > Primates > Cercopithecidae > Colobus > Colobus angolensis. Next base: position 10,305,415 of record NW_012117376.1, read on the forward strand.
AGAAAAATGTCTCCTGGAAAGTGCTTGTGGGACTTCCAGGATAATTAAAATCCAGTTATGAACACTCATAGTTAAAGTCTGCTGGGACAGGCGAGAAGCCAAGAGCCAGGTGCTGCTGCAGTCGCCTGGGAGGAAAGAGAAGAATCTGTGGCAGCAAGAGGGGGCCTGGCAGCCCGAGTTGGGTAGAGACAAGGATGGGGCTGGGGCAGGATCCTGACTCTGCCACCACTCGGATGTGTGACCTTGGACATACCTCTGTGCCTCTCCAGGGCTTTATCCCAGCTCTAAAATGAAGGGGTTAAACAGATAATCCCTGTGGTCCTGCCCAGCTTTGTGTCCATATTAACTGTGGAATCTGGCAGGAGGCAAGACTTTGGGGGCAGATATTTCCATTATTATCATCATCAGCAGTAGCAGCAATCTCATTATTATCATCACTATCATCACTATCTTCATTTTCTTTGTTTCTTTTTATTTATTTATTTTTCAGACGGAGTTTCACTCTTGCTGTACAGACTGGAGTGCAATGGCGCGATCTTGACTCACCACAACCTCTGATTCCTGTGTTCAAGTGATTCTCCTACCTCATCCTCCCGAATACCTGGGATTGTAGGCATGCTCCACCAAGCCTGGCTAATTTTTTTGTATTTTTAGTAGAGGCGCGGTTTCTTCATGTTGGTCAGGCTGGTCTTGAACTCCCGACCTCAGGTGATCCACTTCTCTTGGCCTCCCAAAGTGTTGGGATTACAGGTGTGAGCCACTGCACCCGGCCCATCTTCACTTTCATCAGCACTAGAATCTTCACCATTATCATCGTTGTCATCAGTATAAACATTACCGTCTTCACTATTAACATCACTGTAATTACCACAATGTTTGTCATCATAATCACCATCATCATCACCACCATGTTCACCATCATCACCATCCCCATCATCATCATCATCTTCACCACCATCACCATCATCACCATCTTCACTAAGACCATCACCATCACCATCACCACCATGCTCACCATCATCATCACCATCATCATCTTCACTACCAACATCATCATCTTCATTTTCACCATCACCATCATCATCACCATCTTCACTAACACCATCACCATCATCACCATGTTCACCATCATCACCATCATCTTCAACATTGCCACCATCACCACCATCTTCACTGTCATCATCACTATCACCATCTTCACTAATACCATCACCATCACCATCATCACCATGTTCACCATCATCACCACCATGCTCACCATCATCATCATCACCATCATCATCTTCACCACCATCACCATCATCATCATCATCTTCACCATCGCCATCATCATCACCATCTTCACTAACGCCATCACCATCACCACCATGTTCACCATCATCATCACCACCATGCTCACCATCATCACCATCATCATCTTCACCACCATCACCATCATCTTCCCATCACCATCATCACCACCATGCTCACTATCATCATCATCATCACCATCTTCACTATCAACATCACCATCATCATCACTATGTTCACTGTCATCACCACCATCATCCTCGCCATCATTATCATCACCATCATCATCACTAGGTAGAGCGACCTACTGGGTGCTTCCTATCTTTTAGGCACAACTTGAGGAGCTTTACTTGCTTTGCTCAGTGAATCTCCACTGTCATCATACTCAACTTATAGCTAAGAAAATAGAGACTCAGAGAAACCAATGACTTGAATGGGGCAAATAGACAGAGACAGGAACAAGGGCTAACTGAGCCCAGAGTTCATAGTTTAACAATCACAGGATACCTGCCCCTGTCTGTATGAATTGAGTCAGATCTCAGGAGACTCTTGGACCCACCAACATCACTGACCATCTTCTCCAATTCTATCATGGCCCATATGGGAAAACTGAGGCCAGGAAAGGGAAGGAACTTGCCAAAAGCTATGTTTTGAACTAGCGGCAGAGCTGAGCACAGAAACCAGACCTGTCTTCTCTCTCTTACCTTCTCTCCCACATTGCTAAGAAGAAAATGACTTCTGACCCCTGTAAATATTCTGCTTATTTCACAAAGTCTTATGGACATGGGATGCCTGTGCTGGGCTGGGCACCATGAGGAGGGTACGATGAGGGCCCCAACCTGGATTACCCCCAATGTCTTTACTGTCCAGAGGTGAGCACTCACGGGCTCCTTGATCCAGGCTCCAGGCTTGCTGTGGAATGAGTTGTCATAGAGAAATATCCAGCAAGTGGCAGTGTGGTCAAGAAGCCATGAGTTGGTCAGATTTGAGGGTCCAGGCCCAAGTGTCAGGGCCTATCCAGAAGCAGATGACAGAGCAGAGATGCAGCCACCCCTTGAAGCCCAAAACAGACCCAGGACAGATAGACTCAGGGTTTCCCAGACCTGGGAACTGCAGCTTTGGAGGTGAACCCACCATGCAGAATCCAGGAGGTCAGTTCATCCAGGTGCATGGAGGTGCCAGGATTGGGCGTCCCTCCCACAAGGCATCTGGGGAGGTGGGAGCAGCTCCAGGACCACGAGCTGGGCCCCTGACAGCCCTTGAGGTTACATTGATGACCTGAGAGGGAGCCACTCTCTGCCATGGTTTCAGCTTTCTCCGAGTGAGCAGCTGAGCTCATGTCACTGCAGCCAGGAGCTCCCAGCAGCTGATCCAAGAAGCCAGGTGCCATCCATGGATGCACCAGGCCATTCAGCTGGGCTTTGGGCTGCACACCCCCTGCTAAAGTCCCAGCACCTCGTCTCACTACAAATCGTGCTCTGGGTTCCACAGTTTATCTCACTGACAATCAGATTCCCCATGTGCCAAACTGGAGCTAAGGACACCCGCCTCCCAGGCTGCCGTGAAGACCAGATGAGGAGGCCATTTTTCTGTTTCCAGAGCCATAATGTCTTGACCATGGTGCTGATGATCCCCGTGCCCTTTCTCAGAATCCCCTAAATGAGCTGGACATTGTCATTGTCCCCCTTTCCCAATGGGGAAATGGAGACTCTGCCAGGCCAGTTCCACACCCAGGTCCCCAGCTATGAGTGGCAAGGCCAAAACACACAGCCAAGCTCCAGTAGTCCTGTGCCTCCTTCTGCTGCCTGTGTGCCTCCCCTTTTCCCCCTCCCACAGCCCAGTCCTGCAAAGACAAAACAACGTGCCCGCTGTGAAGGGAGCTGGTACTGGCACAGTAGAAAGCAGAGCTTTTGGACAAGCATTGAACCAGACCAGGGCTGGTTACATGCAGCTTTTATGATCACCCTTGCTGGGAGCAGAGACCAGAGGGCCAGGCAATCTGGTTACATGTGTTGAAATATTGCTTGATGGTCCCTCTGTGAGGGGACAGATTGACCTGACATATTGGATTGGGGGAAGGGAGAAACAGACACAGAGAGAGGGAGAGAATGTGCACAGACTTGCATGTGAGGACACGGTGAGTGTGGAAATGAGCTGCTTTTGTGGGGCTGGAGTGTCCAAGGGCATTTTGAAAAACAAGATCCCTCCCCAAGAAGACACAGAGGGCACTAGCAGGTATGAGACTGGCACAGCCCAGGGCCTCCTGCAGAGCTCTGCATGGGCAGGGAGACCCCATGAGGGCCAGATCTACACCGAACAGCAACCCAGGTAAATCAGCACTGACCTGTGATCCAGGTTAATTGGCACTGCCCTGTGGCCCAAGTAAAAGAGCACTGCCCTGTGGCCCGGGTAAATCAGCACTGCCCTATGTCTCAGGTAAAGAAAAAACTGCAAACCTGTGTCCCAGGGAAATCGGCAGTGCCCTATGTCCCAGGTAAGTCAGCATGTCCCTGTGGCTCAGGTAAATCAATACAGACCTGTGTCTCAGGTAAATGAGCACTGCCCTGTGGCCCAGGTAAATCAGCACTGTTGTGTTCCAGGTAAACGAGAACTGGCCTGTGTCTCAGGTAACTCAGCACGGCCCCATGCCCCAGGTAAATGAGCACTGCCCTGTGGCCCAGGTAAATGAGCTGTGTTCAGAGGCAGGGGTTGGGCTGAGGATGAGATGGGGATGCCTCCCTCCTCTCCCATGTGAGGAACTTCAAGATTTTCTTCCATCTATGAGGGAACAAATCATATTAGCTGGCTGATGGGTGACCCCTATCTGCCTCTGGGTGTGAGGGATGGGACTGGGGCCATCCCTTGGCCTAGGAGGCCATCTCTGGTCTCCCGACACACACCTTAATCCCTTCTTCATGCATCCACTCAGTAAACATTTGCTAACCCCAGCTCCCTGCCCAGCCTGTCCTGTTCTCTGAGGACAAGGAGGTGAGTGGATATGGGCCCTACCCTGGAGGTGCTCGGACAAAGCAGGGGGGCAGTTGGAGGAGCAGGCACGCAAAGAAGGGTGTCATGAAAGCCTCCCATCCGCCAGCATTTTCTGAGCATGCACCACACGCAGGCCCAGCAGAGGGCCTTCCACGCCTCCCTCCCCAGTTCTCCAGGCACCCCAGGACCACTGCTGCTTCCTGCCTCATAGCAGTGGGAAAACAGAAGGTCAGCAAAGCTGTCCCTTGTCTGAGGCCCCACAGCCAGTCAGGGGCTTCCTTTTTTGCCTATGACTGTGTAAGAAGTCATTCCAGAATGTATAGCTTACAAAACAACACCCTGCAATTTGTCAGGACCTGGCAGGCATGGCTCAACTGTGTTCCCTGCAGCATCAGCAGGGGTGACTTCCCTGGGGATGGCAGATCATTTTCTAGATGGCTCACTCACATGGCTAACAAATTGGTGCTGCTGTCAGCTGTGAGTTCTGTGGGCATTGGATGGGGTTTGCTTCCTCTTCACCTGGGCCTTTATGTGGGCTGCTTGGGCTTCCTCACAGCATGGAGGTGGATGCTAAGCAGAAACACCCCAGGAGAGCAAGGTGGAAGGTATATTGTCTTTTAAGACGTAGCCTCACAAGTCATATAGCATCATTGCCACTGTGGTCATGAGCCTGCCTAGATTCAAAGGGAGGGTGCATAGACTCAACTGCTGCATGGTAGGGGTGTCAAAGTCACATTGCAAGAAGAGCATGCACATGGGAGTTACTGTCTGGTCAGTGTTTGGAGGGTATAATCTGCCAAAGAGGCTGAGGACTTCAACCCAGGTCTGAGGGACCCTCGGCTGAACTTGAATGGGAAAGTCCTCGCTTGTGTGGAGTGAGGCGGCTCTGGACAAGCCTAACCGGGCTTTCCAAGAACCAAACAGAAGAGCCAAATTCTCCTTCCCTGAGGCCTCCTCCTCTCACCTGGCTGTGCAGATGTGTCACTTTTACTCCAGAGCAAACCATTCCATCAGTCCCCAGGGCCTGGGCTTCTCCAGGAGGCTGGAGCCAGAGCCTGGCACCATGGACATCTCTCAGGGGCGAGCTTGGCCCATGTTGCTGGGGTGCCTGGAATAACTGCTCCCATCTTTTTTTCAGCTAGAATTCTCCAATTCTGGGTCACTTTAGTATCAGGGGTCTTCTGGGGGGCCTGCTTTCTGACATTGGTCTTCCCCATCTCAGCAAAGGACACCATGACCACCCAGAATTGAGGCCTCCTGAAACCCCCCTCCCCTTTCATTTCATTCTCCAGGAGGTCTCGTGGATTCTCCCTGCACCACGGCTCCCGAGCCACGTGCATCTCCCATCCCCACTGCCACGTCCTGTGCCCAGTCATCCCCAGCTCTCCCTGCAGTGGCCACCTAACTGGCCTCTCTCTGCCTACTCTCTGGCTCTGAACCTGCAAATCGGATCCAATTTCTCTCCTTAAAACTTCCTGTGCCTTGCCACTATCCTTTCAGCGTGATCCCAAATCCGTACCATGGCCCTGAGGCCTTGATTGAATTTGCCATCTCACCTCCTCCCTGTCCTGTGTACCCACTTGACCCCCAGCCACAGTGGTCCTTGCCCCATTCCTCACACACGCCCAGCTTCTTCCCACCTCAGAGCCATTGTGCTTTGTTGATTCCTCTGCCCAGAAGGCTGTTTCCATGCCCTTTGCATGCCTCTTTACTTCTTATTCTTCTGATTTGAGCTTAAATGCCTCATTTTGACCCTCTTATCTCCCTCCCCAAGAGGACCCTGTGTCAGAGGCACCAGTTGCCCCCATTCGTCCTCTTCTTCCATAGAAACAGCAGCCGTGGGTGTCACTGAGACCATAACCATGCAGAACAGGGGGAACACTTCTCCTTCCCCACTGGATGGCTGGGGTGGTCATGTGCCCATGCCTGGCCAGTGGGATGTGAGGATGAGATGTGTGCCCTAATGGGCACTGCAGTCACCCAGGGAGAGATGACAGTGCCTGGACTGAGCTGTAAGCAATGGTGGTGCTGAGAGGCAGTCAGATTCTGGGTGTACTTTGAAGACAGAGTTAGCATAGTCTGCTCCAGGATTGGACATGGGCATGGTGAAAGAAGGAGAGAAGTAAAATGGCCTCCAAGTGTGGTCTGGACAGCCAAGAGAAAGAGTTGGCTTTAGCTGAGCTAGGAACACTCCTGGGGAGGAAGATGATGTGGAGTTCACTTTGGGCCATGTGAATCTCTGATGTTTGGTAGACATCCAGCTAGAGAAGGGAATAGGAATCCAGGTACCCAGACTTGGGGGAGATGTCTGGGCTGGAGATGTAAATTTGAGAGTTGTCAGTGTATAGATGGTTTCAAAACCACAAGACTGGATGGCATCCCCAAGGGCACAAGTGTAAACAGTAGATGAATAAAGTCCAATCTTCAGCGTTAAGAGGTTAGAGACTGAGACAGGACAGCCACGGAGGTTTCCCAGAAGCCAATGAAGGACATGGTTTAGGGAGGGGACATGGCCAGCTGTGTCAAGAGAATGAACATGCCAAGTCTGCTGAGGACTAAGGGTTGATACTGCATTCAGCAACATGGAGGTCATAGGTCACATAAAGATCATAGGTGATGTGGAGGTCACAGGTGACATGGAGGTTATAGATGGCATGGAGGCCATAGATAATGTGGAGGTCATAGGTGATATAGAGGTCATAGGTGATGTAGACATCATAGGTGATGCAGAGGTCATAAGCGATATGGGGGTCATAGGTGATGCAGAGGTCATAAATGATATGGGAGTCACAGATGATGCAGAGGTCCTAGGTGATATAGGAGTCATAGGTGGCGTACAGCCATTGGTGGAGTGGTAGGAGTGAGAGGTTGAGGGGAGAGGAGTTGGAGCCAGGGATGGCAGACAGCTCCTTGGAAGCATTTTCTTGGGAAAGTGTTATAGAATATGGCAGAAAGGGTGGCAGTGTCAGGACAAGAGCCAGCCACCTGCCCTGCACAGTAGCCAGTAGCTTTGCTCTTCACCTTGTTGGATGTTGAGCTCCTCGAGGGCAGGAAGCTCATCTGTTTTATTCCCATGTGTCCATCACCCAGTGAAGGGCTGGGTGATGTGGTTGGGCAGTGTTGGCAAGAGGGAGAGAGGAACGGAGGGAGGCTAGACCTACATACCGACTGACCAGGGGCCTTGCGTGGCCTCTCAGAGGAGCTGGGGAGGTGAGATGTGTATTAGGAGGGGCACCAGCTCCAGAACCCACAGGCCAAGGTCCTGCCCCCAGCTTCACTCTCCACAGTCGGGTGACCTTGCACAATCCCCTAACAAACCTGCAATAAACATAACAAGACCTATCTGCAGGATTGGTTGTGAGGTCTAGGGGCAAAATATTTTAAAAGAGCCAGCATAGTTCCTGGTGACGTAATTGGCCCTCAATAAAGGGCATCTCACACCGTAATACTGAAGCCCCTGGATAATGAAAATGGTGACGGTCACCTTTCATTTAGTGCCTATTCCTGTGTTGTGTGCCCTACACCTTTTATCTCTTCCTTACTCCATACAGCAGCTCTTTAAAGTGGGGATTCCTACCCCTTCAGTTTAGAGATGAGACACGGAGGCTCGGGGAAGTGAGTTTACTCACCCAGGGTCACCTGGCCAACATATGGCAGAGCAGGGACTTGAACCCATGTTTAGGCTGACTCCAACACCTGGCTCTGCTCTGTGGTTTCCCTGGGGTCAGCAGCCCAAGGATCCCCTCAGTGCAATGCCAGATGTGTGATTTGTGGCCTAAGCACTGCTTCCCAAATGCTGTGAAATGTGTCAGAGGTGGTGGCCTCTTGGACAAAGTGGCCTGGAGCACAGGAAGATGAATGGTCCAGCCAGGTTCTGTCCAGGGCCTCTGGCCAAGCAGGTGTGGGTAGAAACCTCCACCCATCCAGGCCCCAGCAAATAAGATTTCTACAAGCGTGGATGGGCCGGCTGTTTGTTACTGCCAGGAGCTAAGTTGTTTCTTTATGCCATAATAAATCTGGCTGTAGGAGTCAGTGAAAGCAATGATTACTTCCACGACCTCTCTGCTGGTCCCTGACTGGGGCACATTATATACCTCAGGCACCCAGGAGATGGAGCCGTGACACTGATGGATGCCAAAGCCACTTGCAAGGCCCTCATTGGGAGTGGGGTCTGGCCATTCTCTCTCCCTGGGCTCCATGGACCTCTCCCCGCTGACTTCTGATGGACAGGAGCTTAATGAGCTTTGGCCTCAACACCCCCATGGTTAAGGGCAGTGCAGAAATAATGGAGTCATTGCACAGGCAGGATCAACAGGTTAAAGTCAGATGGTGGAGAATGAGGGCTTTGGACATGGGGATGTGAGAAAGCAAAGTTTATTCAGCCCTTAAATACATGGGTCACAGTGCTAAGTGCTCTCCAGATTGTCACATAGCAGCCTCTAGTGATGCCTGTGAGGTGGGTACTATGATCATCCTCATTTTACAGATGAGGAGACTGAGGCTCAGAGAGCTTAAACAACTTGCCCCAGGTCAGACAGCCAACAAGGTCATACAAGCAGCAGCAACCAGTGTGATCCTTTGAGAAAACAGGCCGGACTCCATCACTCACCTGCTCAAACCCTCCAGTGCCTCCTACTGCTCTGCACGTGGGCACTGTGCTCCTGACCATGACCTCTGAGGCCCACCTGCCCTGGCTCCGCCCTCTCTGGCCACATCCCTCTTGTACGCTCCTGCATGCTCCACCCTCTTCCCTTCCCCCATCACTCTGAGCTCTTTGCCTGGATACCCTTCTCCAGTACCACATACCTGGCTCCTGCCTTGTGTCCAGTCCCCAGATCATTGTCCCCTTCCTGAGATGCCCTCCCTGAATGCCCTGAGTGGCCCTCCAGCAGCCACTGCCCCTCTTTCAGGGCCCATCCTGTGTCTGTCCCTCATTGCTTTCTCACAGTGGGTAATGAGCTTTTTCATTCACTGGGTATTTGTTCCCACCAGACTGTGAGCAGCGAGAGGCCAGGGCCATGGAGGTCTTGTCCTCCTGTGTCCCTTGCACTGGGCATGTGCCTGGCATTTGACAGGAATTCAGTGAGTATTTGTTGAATAGCAAAAGTTGTGAGTTGGGACTGGAGCTCAGGTCTGTCTGGCTCCAAAGCCTATACTCTTAAGCACATCATTTTTAGCCCTTGGATGACCACATGGCTTGATGTCATGAGGCCGGATTCCAGTGCTGGCTCAGCTGCCACCATGCTGTGTGGCATTGAGCAAACACCTGGGGCTCAGTCTCCTGAACAGTCCATGAGGAGGCGGAACTAGGTGCTTTCTATGAGTGTATTCTAAATAGGACAGCATTGGGTTCAACATCCCTCAGACAATAGGGCTGACATTGCTCAGCGGGGCCCAGGCTATTGGCCTAAGCATCTAGTTTCTGAGCCCAATGGCTTTGTGCTGACTTTAGTCTGAGGGCCTGCACCCCTACCCTGGCTGGTCCTGGTGATCACAATAGTGACTGTTGTGCATTGTCCCTAATACACTGTTTCTAATATTCTCAGCACCCCCAGAGGTGGGTATCACCAAGCCCATTTGACAGACAAGAAAGCCAAGGCTCAGGGAAGAGCTCTCAATGTCAGAGCTAGAAAAGATTCAGTCTCTGGACTAGAACTTGGGACTGACTCCAAAGCCAGTGCTCAAGCAAACTCAGCAACAACAGCCAGTCTATGCCTGCACCACACCAGCTACTTGAGGCTGCTCTCAACACTCAGCCAGGCTGTTCTCCCAAGTCTGCTCTAGCTGGGCTCACCTCCACTGAACCTCACCATCAACAGCCTCTCCAGGCCCAGGGCTGGCAGGTGGCAAGCCAGCATGAAACTCTGCCCGGTCATCCTGGCCTGCTGAATTCTCATGGTGAGGGTGGCCTGAGTCAGTGGGAGCGCAGGAACTGAGAACTCCTTTCAAGAAAAAGGAAACTGGTCTAAGCTCACCTCCTACTCTCAGGGAAGAGGGACCTGACCAGAAATGTCATTTTCTGCTCATTTCAAAGTGAATAATGTGGCTCTCTTGGGCTGTGTTTATTCTCTGGATTTAATGCATTTTCTGTTTTAAAAGAACTGGAGGCAGAGTCCCCTCCCTGGGTCTCTTTCCTTGCTGAGCTCTGGGCTCCCTTCCCCTACCCCTTCCTCTCATACCCTCACCCTGTCCTCTGGTCAACTCGGAGTACCTCTCCCCATTAAGGTCCTTTAAAGATCCAGGTCCCTTATCGGCCTCTCTCCTCACCTCTGACTCTTTTGGACCCATCCGGAGAATTTGCATCCTTGTGCAGAGATAAGGATGAGCTTGAGTATTGAGGAATCATGGAACTTCTCATTTAACCACATTCTGTGAGAGAACCTCACAAAATGGCAAAATGTCACAAGGCTGGTGGCACAGAAAGAGCCAGGGTCTTTCCTCGGCCTCAGGATCAGGGTGACCGTGGTCCACGCTCAGCTCAGCTTCCATCCCACGCATTACAGATGGGAAAACTGAGGAGGAGGAGAATTTGTGATAAATATCTGCTCACCTCTGCACTGCTCAAACCAGCCTCCAAAGGAATTCTCCATCCACAAAGACCTTATTTATTTATGTAACTTTCACGGGAATCAATGTGTAACTGGCTGGGCAGGTCTTATCATTATTTCAATGAATGGATATGGAAACAGGCCCAGGGAGGGAAAGTGACTTGCCCAAGGTTATTCAGCAAGTGAACTGCAGGGCTATTTCAAGAGCCAGTCCCCTAACACCCAGTGGGATCTTTTCCATGCCTCCTACTCCTTACTTTAATCAGGACTAAAAGTAGGAGGGGAGGAGATGCGGAGCTGGCAGGTTCTGCCCCAGGACCATGGCATGCACACTGGCTGGTGTCCTCTTTGTGCCACCCATATCCTGCCAAGCTCAGCAAAGGACCAAAGTGACCATTGACTTTTACTACTCTGGTCCTGAGACATGGAGGGGCTGCCCGTAATGACAACAATGCTGCTAAGCTGTATGCCGAGTCTGGCACCAGCACTGTCCATCCCTCCCCTGACCTTCCTGTGGTCCATATCCACTCCCACTGCTCTACACTTCAAATGCTACTTCAGGCCTGGGCCCTCTTCACGGCCCCTGTCCAGTCACCAGTCACCATTTGCTCCCAGCAAATGGTCTTTCTCCCTGTTTGGGAAGTAGAGGCCATGAGGCACATGGCCTTCTTCTCTTCCTTCTATGGAAGGGCACATTTATCTGTTCTCAGCCATTTTGTGGCAAAATCCACCCTCCCCCAGTGGAAGGCACCTTCCCACCTGGATCCATTCCCTCTGCCTCTGCAGGGTTCCATCCACATCCGCATCTCTGGAGTTCTGGCTCCATGTACTGGTAAAAAAAAATGTGTGCTCAGCTCTCTCCTACTGCGTTAGCTCACCCAACTCTACCAGCCAAGGCTTCTCTGCATCCAACATGCTCAACTTTCCCCCATGTAATCTCCCTGGTCCCTGGGACCATTTCCGTTTTCTCCCCTCCCTTCCACACACTGTTCCCGGAAGTGCAGGGGCAGGTGCAGGGGCAGGAGGGGTTAATGTCTCAAGAGGTGGTGGTTAGTGCTCACACAGGAAGGTGGCTCTGGGGCACTCCAGCAGTCTCCCCAGCAGGACTGAGCTCCGCAGCTGCTGTCGCTGTAACCCACTCCTAATACATGCTGCAATGACTTTTCTCCCTGCCTTGCCTCAGTCACCCCATTTCCTCATGTGTGCCCCTGGGATACCCTCCCAGATAAACTGCCAGCACCGGGGCCCTTGACTCAGCTCCTGCTTTTAGGACAGCTGCCCTAAAACACATACCTGTCCCCCTAACTCTGGAAGGAGTTAACTGCTCCCTCCTCCTGTTCTTTGATGTCTGTTATTGTTTCTTGATGGAGAGTTTCTGCCTCTTGTTCCAGACTGTGAGTCCCCGAGGTAAAGGCAGGCTCTTCCCCATCTCTGTGTCTCCTTAAACTGGCACATCACCCCGGTACATCAGTGGCCAAGAAATGTTTGCTGAGTGAGAAAGGGAATGGGTGAAGGGGACAGGAGTCTCCAGGACCACATATGCTGGGTGACTAGCCCTGTGAAGAGAATTGTCCCATGGGTGTGGTCCTCTCAACCCTGCCTTCTCCTCTCCATCCCTGCCTGCTCCTGCCTGGCCCAGAGCCCCTCACCCTGTCGTGGACCCCTGTCCTACCCACTATGATGCAGTCTGCCTGGTGCAGGCCAGGAAAAGTCCCCAGATGCGGGAGTGGGCATCTCAGCAGGAGATTCTGGCTCTGGCTAAATGAAGGTCACAGGAACCGAGTGAAATGCTGTTATAATGTGACGTAATTCAGTGCTGCCTTCCAGCAGATGTTGCTTTGGAGGGATGGATTTGTCCCAGCTGGACTCTGGGGCGCTTTCTGAAGCACACGGAAGAACCACCTGCTGCTTCCAATGTGAACAGCCTCAGGAAATAGTAATTTCGACAAACCAACTTATTCAGGCCAAACGTATGGATCCAGTTTCCAGCAGGAGAAATTACAATCCTGGCTGAGGAAGTGAAGCGGCTGCTGCAGAGCCAAGTGGCCATGCAGGCCACCTCCAGCCCTGAAGCCCCTGGGGAACGGGATGCTCTGAGCGCAGATTGCCGGGGAGTCAAACTCAGTGCCCTGGTCCCGTGAAAGACCATTTTACAGATGAGAAAACTGAGGCCAGTGGAGGCAAAGGAGGGCTTGCCCAAGGTCACACACCATGAGTCAGTGGCAGTCCCTGTCTGGGGACTTTTCCTGGGCTGCACAAGGCAGACTGCGTCATGGGGGTAGGACAGGGGTCAATGGCAGGGTGAGGAGCTTTGGCGGGGACAGGCAGGGCCCTGAACTGAATCCAGACAGCTCTGGCCCCACCCTCCCCCATGGCTCTGAAGAGCAGGCAGGTGAGACTCGTGCTGAAATAAAAATTAAAATAACCAACATCCTGACTGACTCACAGGTTGGGCCTGCCCTTTTGTTACAGATGCTGACCTGGGAATGAGAGACTCTGGGATCTGATGCTGGTTCTGTCCCTACCTTCCGATGTGACCTGTTTCCCCACTCAAGCGGCATAATGCTCTGCTTCCCAGGATGCTGTGAGATCACATGAGGTCCAGGAGAAACTCCTTGGCATACTGTGTGAAAGTAAACCTGGGAACAGCATTATTGTCACCCACACACCTGCAGCGACGTGATGCTGAGGATGGGGATGGTTCCTCAGGTGAGCTGCTAGAAGTGAAGGAGAAATCAACGCCTCTTCTCCCAGGCATATAACTCCCGAGCCAGGGGAGGGGCCTCGAGTGGGTTGTAAGTCTGGAGGCCTTGGCCTTCCTCCCATAATGCAAGGGTGTCTCTGAAGCCATATCCCTCTTGCTGTTGCAGAAGGTGATATGGAATCTCATATCTCAAGCTGCTTGTCCACAGAAACTTGATGGTGTGGGTTGTGGGGAAAAGACCAGGGAGGTAGATGAAGAAAAGGAGGAAAAAAGGGGAGAGTGAGGAGGAGTTCTGGCTCCATGTGTTAGTAGAAAAATGTGTGCTCACCTGGCTTATCACTCAGTATTTGCAGGACTTTGGTCAAGTCACTAAACACTGCTAACCCTGCAAAGTTTTCACATCTGTAAAATGGGGATGAGAATGGCACCTTTTTCTGAGAGTCAGGCTGGCAAGGCACTTAGTACCATACTAGGTTCAGTTTAAGTTCTCAAAACTTGGCAGCCAGCAGCGCAGGATGAGTCTCTGGATGGCCTTGGTGACTCAGCTCTTCCCTCTTTTCTCACTTGAAGTTCTCAGAATAACTGTACAGGGTGGTGATAATGCAACACATTCCAAAGATTAGGAGCAACTGGAAGGAATAGCCCAGGTTCTGTTCCTGTCCCTCCTAGAGCAGGATATCCTACAATGCTGTGGCCCAGTGAGTCATATCCTCCCTGGGGTACAAAACCCAGAGCAAACTGCTTTCAGGATCTCTTGGTTGCAGTGCAAGTGGAGTACATGCAGGCAAGACTCTGCCTACCTTGGGCAGTTTTCCTGAGCCTTGGAGGACTCTCCATTAATCAAAGACTTCTTTTGTCCTTTGCTGCCTTTCTATGAATAATAAAATTGCTTCACTTAACTTGTGTGAGTGTCCTATCTCACCAGACTCATAAAATGGGTTGATACTGGTACATAGTATTGGGCAAATGTTTAGAGTCTTCCTCTGAGATTGATAAGGGCACACAGAGCCTGCTTCACAAGCAGTGCAGTGGCAAAGCCAGAGTAGTCATTGCAGATCTACAGTGATGTGTTCCTCAGGGAGGGGCTACCCACTCCACGCTGCTGACCGTGGGGACAGGAGAATGAATGAGCTTGTTCATGGAGAGGAGCAGAAGGGCTCGCCCAAGCTGACAAAGACCTGAAGGACAGATTCCCAGACCACACAGGTGACAGATTGCATTTACCTACTTTTTGTCATGTTAATGGGGCTAGGAATTATTTATATCTGTCTAACTGCAATTATATTAGTGGAGATTACAGTCGTGAGTTCATTGACTAGTGGTGATTATAATAATTAATATAGTAAGAAGCTGAAGGGATGCCAGTAGATCAATCAGGAAGAAATGTGAATGGAGAGCTGTATTAGTCTGCTTTCACACTGCCGATAAAGACATACCGAAGACTGGGAAGAAAAAGAAGTTTAATTGGACTTACAGTTCCACATGGCTGAGGAGGCCTCAGAATCATGGCGGAAGGCAAAAAGCACTTCTTAAATGGTGGAGGCAAGAGAAAATGAGAAAGAAGCAAAAGCGGAAACACTTGATAAACCCATCAGATCTTGTGAGACTTATTCACTATCATGAGAATAGCACAGGAAAGACTGGCCCCCATGGTTCAATTACCTCCCCCTGGGTCACTCCTATAACATGTGGGAATTCTGGGAGATACAGCTCAAGTTGAGATTTGGATAGGGACACAGTCAAACCATATCATTCCCACCCTGGCCCCTCCAAATCTCATGTCCTCACATTTCATAACCAATAATGCCTTCCCAACAGTCCCCCAAAGTTTTAACTCATTTCGGCATTAACCCAAAAGTCCACAGTCCAAAGTCTAATCTGAGACAAGGCAAGTCCCTTCCACCTATGAGCTTGTAAAATCAAAAGCAAGCTAGTTACTTCCTAGATACAATGGGGGTACAGGTATTGGGTAAATACAGCTCTTCCAAATAGAAGAAATTGGCCAATAAAAGGGGTTACAGGGCCCACACAAATCCAAAACCCAGTGGGGCAGTCAAACTTTAAAGCTCCAAAATGATCTCCTTTGACTCCATGTCTCACATCCGGGTTACGCTGATGCAAGAGGTGGGTTCCCACGGTCTTGGGCAGCTCCACCCCTGTGACTTACTCCCTCCTGGCTGCTTTCACGGGCTGGCATTGACTGTCTGTGGCTTTTCCAGGTGCATGGTGCAAGCTGTCAGTGGATCTACTATTCTGGGGTCTGGAGGATGGTGGCCCTCTTCTCACAGTTCCACTAGGTGGTGTCCCAGTAAGGACTCTGTGTGGGAGCTCTGACCCCACATTTCCCTTCTGTAGTGCCCTAGCAGAGGTTCTTCATGAGGGCCCCACCCCTGTAACAAACTTTTGCCTGGGCATCCAGGTGTTTCCATATATCTTCTGAAATCTAGGTAGAGGTTCCCAAATCTCAATTCTTGGCTTCTGTGGATCCACAGGCTCAGCACCATATAGAAGCTTCCAAGGCTTGGGGCTCTCACCCTCTGAAGTCACAGCCTGAGCTGTACATTGGCCCCTTTCAGCCATGGCTGGAGCCACTGGGACACAGGGCACCAAGTCCCAAGGCTAAACACAGCCCGGGGACTCTGGGTCTGGCTGATGAAACCAGTTTTTCCTCCTGGGCCTCCAGGCCTGTGATGGGAAGGGCTGCTGGGAAGTTCTCTGACATGGCCTGGAGACATTTTCCCCATGGTCTTGGGGGATTAACATTAGGCTCCTTACTACTTATGCAAATTTCTGCAGCTGGCTTGAATTTCTCCCCAGAAAATGGAATTTTCTTTTCTATCTCATAGTCAGGCTGCAAATATTCCAAACTTTTTTGCTCTGCTTTCCTTATAAGAATGAATGCCTTTAACAGCACCTAAGCTACCTCTTGAACACTTTGCTGCTTAGAAATTTCTTCTGCCAAATACCCTAAATCATCTCTGTCAAGTTCAAAGTTCCACAAATCTCTAGGGCAGGGGCAAAATGCAGCCAGTCTCTTTGTTAAAACATAGTAAGAGTCACCTTTGCTTCAGTTCCCAACAACTTTTTCATCTCCATCTGAGACCACAGCAGCCTGAGCTTTATTGTCCATATCACTATCAGCATTTTGGGAAAAACCATTTGACAAGTCTCTAGGAAGTTCCAAACTTTCTCATATTTTCCTGTCTTCTTCTGAGCCCTTCAAAGTGTTCCAACCTCTGCCTGTTACCCAGTTCCAAAGTTGCTTCCACATTTTTGAATATGTCTTTAGCAACGCCGCACTCCACTGGCACCAATTTACTGTATTAGTCTTTTTTCATGCTGCTGATAAAGACATACCAGAGACCGGGAAGAAAAAGAGGTTTAATTGGACTTACAATTCCACATGGCTGGGGAGGCCTCAGAATCACGATGGAAGGCAAAAAGCACTTCTCACACGGTAGTGGCAAGAGAAAATGAGGAAGAAGCAAAAGTGGAAATCCCTAATAAACCCATCAGATCTTGTGAGATTTATTCACTATTATGAGAATAGCATGGAAAAGATGGGCCCCCATGATTCAACTACCTCCCCATGGATCCCTCCCACAACACGCGAGAATTGTGGGAAATATAATTCAAGTTGAGATTTCAGTGGGGACACAGCCAAACCATGTCAAGGGCCATAAGCAAATGACTGTCATTTCTCCACCAAGACAGGTCCTCCCACCCCAAACTGCCAGAGCTCGCCCCTCTTAGCTTACTCCTCCTTTAAGTAGCTAAGGCTACAGGACTATGGGAAGACAGGGGACTCAGAGTTGTTTTTAATAATTTTTTATTTTGTAATTGGGATAAAATGCCTGCTGAATATTTGTTTTAGACTTTGCCTCCTAAGTTACTGAGCTATGAGATGATACTTTAATATGAGGGCTGTATCATCACCTGCCACAGCTTGTTTTGTACATAGTTAGCTACTCACATGCACAAGGAAGCAGACACACACACACACACACACACAGACACAGACACAGACACAGACACAGCACAAAGAAACCCTTAGAGGCCCTTCAGGGTATTAAAGTCCAAAACTCATGAAAAATCCTTTTCCTGGCACCCTGAGACCCACACAGGAATAACTGTCCCATTCTTGTTCTTCCAGCTCTCCTCCCCCTCCAGTCGAACTTGTCCTGTGGACTGGGGCTCCTGAATGGAAGGGAAGTTTCCATTTCTCCTGGGCACATACTGAGGAGTGAGTTGTTGGGTCATGTGGTAACTCTATGCTTAACTTTTTGAAGAAATGCTAAACTGTTTTACACAGTGGCTGCACCGTTTTGTATTCTGGCCAACAGTGTATGAGAGTTTCAGTTTTCCACATCCTCACCAACAGTTGTTGCTGTCTACTTTTCTGCTTATAGCCATCCTACTATGGATGAAGTAGTATCTCACGGTGGTTTTGATTTGCATTGCTTTAATGACTAATGATGTTGACCATCTTTTCATGTGCTTATTGGCCATTTGTGTATATTCTTTGGAGAAATGCCTATTCATATCCTTTGCCCTTTTATAGATTGGGTGGCTTGTCTATTTATTGTTGAGTTGTAAGATTTGTTTATATATTCTATATTTAAGTTACCTATCAGTATATGATCTGCACAAATTTTATCCTATTCTGTGGGTTGTACTTTAACTTTCTTGATGATGTCCTTTGAGGCACAAATGTTCTTAATTTTGATGAAGTACAATTTATCTACTTTTTCTTTTTTCACTATGCTTTAGGGTCATATCTAAAAACTACTGCCTAATCCAGGATCATGATGATTTGTGCCTATGTTTGCTTATAAGAGTTTTATAGCTTTAGCTTTTACATTGAAACCTATGATATATTTTGAGTATTTTTCTGTGTATGGTGTGAAATAGGGGTACAACTTCATTCTTTTGTGTATGGATACCTAATGGTTCCAGCACTATTTGTTGAAAAGACTATTCTTTCTCTCATTGTATTGTCTTGGCATCCTTGTTGAAAATTCATTGAACATAAAGGTAATGGTTTATCTTTTGACTGTCAATTCTATTTCATTGATCTATCTTTATCCTTGTGCCAATAACCACACTATTTTGATTTCTGTAGCTTTGTGGTATGAGTCTTTCAACTTTGGTATCGATTGTTTTGAGTATTCTGGATCTTTTGAGTTCCTTATGAATTTTAGAATAAGTTTGTCAATTTCTGCCAAAAATGGCAGCTGGATTGTGATAAGGATTCCACTGAATCTGTAAATCAACTTGTGGTATATTGCCATCTTAACAACATTAAGTCTTCTGATCCATAAACTTTCCCTTTATTTAGATTTTCCTCAATTTATTTCAAAACATTTCATAGGTTTCAGAGTATGGATTTTGCACTGCTTTTGTTACATTTATTCTTAAGTATTTTATTCTGTTTGATGCTACTACAAACAGAATTGTTTTCTAATTTCATTTCAAATTGTTCATTGCTAATATATAGAAATACACTTGATAATTGTGTATTGATCTTGTATTCCTTCAACTTTGCTGAACTCACTTGTTAGAGTCAACGATTTTTGATAGATTCCTTGGGGTTTTCTATATAAAAATTATCTAATCTACAAATAGAGGTAGTTTAATTTTTTTCCACTTCCATTTGGATGCTTTTAATTTATTTTTCTTGCCTAATTGCCCTGCCTAGAACCTCCAGTACAATGTTGAGCAGAAGTAGTGAGGGTAGATATCTAGGCTTGCTTCTGATCTCAAGGGAAAGCATTCAGTCTTTCACCACTACATATTATGTTAACTGAGGTTTTTGTAGATGACCTTTGTCAGATTGAGAAAATTTCCATCAATTCCTTGTTTACTGATTTTTTTGTTATGAAAGTGTGGTAGATTTTGACAAATGCTTTTTGAGCATTTATTGAGATGTTAATGCAGCTTTTGCCCTTTATTCTACTAATTGATATATCCCATTGATTTATTTTCTTTTACAATGTTATCTGTCCATGTTAATTTATTTTTTTATTTTAAAAATTTTAATGAATTTTATCGTTGGAACAGTTTTAGGCTTATAGGAAAAAATTTCAAAGGTAGTGTAGAGAGTTCCCATTAAGCCCTCTACCCACTTTCTCCCGTTACTAATATTTTAGAATAGTATGATACATTTCTTACACTTAATGGACCACTATGATACATTATTGTTAACCAATTCATACTTTATTCAGATTTCCTTAGTTTTTATCTAATGTCCTTGGATCTCATTCAGGATGCCACATTAAAATTAGTGGTGATCTATACTTAGGTTTTTCTTGGAGACACACACACATGCACACACACACGCACACACACACACATGCATTTTAGTGATACATAATAGTTGTACGTATTTTGGTGATATATGTGGTATCTTGATACACACCTACAATGTGTAATGATTGAGCCAGGGCAATGGGGACATTCATCACCCCAAAATTTCACCCCTTCTTTATGTTAGGAAAATTCTAATTTCTTTTGTTCAGCAATTTTGAACTATACAACAAATTATTGGTAACTATAGTTGCCCCAATGTGCTATAGAACACTAGATCTTATTCCTTCTATTGAACTCCATTTTCATACCCATTAACCCATCCTCTGTTTTTTCTCTCCACCCTACTTATCCTTCCCAGCCACTGGTAACTACCAATCAACTCTTTACCTCCATGAGAACCACATATTTGCTCTCACTGCATGTGAGTTAGAACAAGTAGTATTTGTCTTTGCACCTGGCTAACTTCACTTAACATTAATGGCCTCCAATTCCATCCATGTTGCTGAAAATGACAGGATTTCATTCTTTTTGTGGCTGAATAATATTCCATTGTGTATATGTAAGACGTTTTCCTTATCTGTTCATCCATTGATAGCTATTTGGGTTGATTTCATATCTTGACTATTGTGAATAGTACTTTAATAAACACAAAAGTGCAGGTATCTCTTCCTTTCTTTTGGATAAATACCCAGCAGAGGGATTATGTGCATTACATGGTAGTTCTATTTTTAGTTTTTAGAGGAACCTCTATACTGTTTTCCATAGTGGCTGTACTAATTTACATTCCCAGCAATAGTGTACAAACATTCACTTTTCTCTGAATCCTCACCAGCATCTATTGTTATCTGTTTGATAAAAATCATTTTAACTGGGGTGAGATGATATTTCACTGTGGTTTTGATTTGCATTTCCCTGACGATTAGCGATGCTGACCATTTCTTTTTCATATACCTGTTGGCCATTTGTATGTCTTCTTCCGAGAAATCTCTATCTACATCTTTTGCCCATTTTAAAATCAGATTTTATTTTTCTGTTGAGTTGTTTGAGTTCCTTATGTATTCTGGTTATTAACCCCTTGTTGGATGGACAGTTTATAAATATCTTCTCCTGCTCTGTAGGTTGTCTCTTCACTTTTTTGATTGTTCCTTTTGCTGTATATAAGCATTTTAGCCTGATGGAATCCCATTTGTTTATTTTTGCTTTTGTTGCCTGTTTTTAAGGTCCTACCCAAAAAACCTTTGCCCAAATTGTCCTAAAGCATTTTTCCCAATGTTTTCCTCTTGTAATTTCATGGTTTCGGGTTTTAGATTTAAATATTTAATCCATTTTGGTCTGATTTTTGTATGTGGTGACAGGTAGGGGTCTAGATTCATTACTCTGCATATCTAGTTTTCCTAAACACCATTTATTGAAAAGACTATCCTTTCCTCTATATATGTTCTTGATGCCTTTGTCAAAAATGAGTTGACTATAAATGCATGGATTTATATCTGGGATCTCTATTCTGCTCCATCAGTCGTATGTGTCTGTTTTCATACCAGTACCATGCTGTTTAGATTACTATGGCTTTGTAGTATATTTGGAAGTCAGGTAGGTGATGCCTCCAGCTTTGTTCTTTTTCTTAGAATTGCTTTGGTTGTTTGGAGTCTTTTGTGGTTCTATACAAATTTTAGTAATTTTTTTCTATTTCTGTGAAGAATGTCATTGGTATTTTGGTAGTGATTGCATTGATTTTGTAGATCACTTTGGGTAGTATTGACATTTTAACAGTTAATTCTTTCAATTCATGAGCATGGGATACCTTTTCATGTTTTTCATCCTCAATAATGAATTTCTTTCATCAGTGTCTTTTAGTTTTCCTTGTAAAGATCTTTCACTTCTTCTTTAAATTTATTTCTAGGTATTTTATATTTTTTGTAGCTATTGTAAGTGGAATTACTTTCATGATTTTTTTTTCAGATTTTTCACTGTTGGCATACATAAATGCTACTAATTTTTGTATACCAATTTTTTATCTTGTAACTTTACTTGGTTTATCAGTTCTAACAGTTTTTTGGTGGAATCATTCATCTGTGAACAAGAATAAGTTGACTTCTTCCTTTCCAATTTGGATGCCCTTTATTTCTTTCTCTCCCAGCCTAGGACTTCCAATACTATGTTGAGTAAAAGTATCAAAAGCGTGCATCATTGTCTTGTTCCAGATCTTAGAGGGAAGGCTTTCAATTTTTCCCTGTTCCATATGATGTTAGCTGTGGGTTTGTCACATGCAGCCTTTATTATTTTGAGGCATGTTCTTTCTATATTCAGTTTGTTGAGAGTTTTTGTCATAAAGGGAGGTTGAATTTTTTCAATTGCTTTCAGCATTTATTGAAATAATTGTATGGTTTGTGTCCTTTATTCTATCAAGGTGATGTATCATATTTATTGATTTGCATATGTTGAACCATACTTGCATCACTGGGATGAATCCCCTTGAGCATGGTAAATAATCTTTTTAATGAGTTGTTGAACTCAGTTTGCTAATATTTGCTGAGGATTTTGCATCTCTGTTCATCAGATGTTTTGGTCTGTTGTTTTCTTTTTTGTTGTATCCTTGTCCAGTTTTGGGATCAGGATAACGTTAGCCTTGTAGAATGAGTTCGGAAGTATTCCATCTTCAATTTTTTGGAATGGTTTGAGTAGAATTGGTATTGGCTCTTCTTCAAACATTTGATAGATTTCAGCAGTGGAGCCATCAGTTCCTGAGTTTTCTTTGATAAGAGACATTTTATTACTACTTTGATCTTGTTACTCATTAATAGTCTGTTCAGGTTCAATCTTGGTAGGTTGTATGCATCCAGGAATTTATTCATTTCTTCCAGGTTTTCCAATTTTTTAATTTATAGTTGTTCATGTTAGTTTCCAATGATCCTTTGTATTTCTATAGTATCAGTTAGTCTCCCTTTTCATTTCTGAAAACATTTCTGTGTCTTTTTTTAGCCTAGCTAAATGTTTTTCTTTTCAAAAACATTTTGTTTATCTTCTCAAAAACCCAACTTTTGGTATTCTTTTAGTCTCAATTTAATTTATTTCTGCTTGGATCTTTATTATTTCTTTCCTTCTATTAATTTTGGATTTGGTTTGTTCTCACTTTTCTAATTTCTTCAAGTGCATCATTAGGTTGTTTATTTGAAATCATCCTACTTTTAATTTCTTTTTTATTGCTATAAACTTCCCTCTTAGTACTGCTCTTGCTATATCCCATAGACTTTGAGATGTTGTGTTTCCATTTTCATTTGTTTCAAAAATTTTTAAATTTTCTTCTTTATTTCTTCATTGACCTATTAATCGTTCAGGACCATGTTGTTTAATTTTCATGTATTCATGTAGTTTCCAAGTTTCTTTAGTTCTTGATTTCTAGTTTGTTTCATTATAGTCAGAAAAGATACTTGATATGATTTCTACTTTTGTGTATTTGTTCAGACTTGTTTTGTGGTTTGACATATGGTCTGTCCTAGAAAATGTGCCATGTGTTGATGAGAAGAACGTCTATTCTGCAGCAGTCAGATGAAATGTGTAAATGTCAGCTAGGTCCATTTGGTCTGGAGTGTAGTTTAACTCTGATGTTTCTTTGTTGATTTTCTGTTTGGATTATCTGTCCATTATTGAGAATGGGGTGTTGAAGTCCTCTACTGTTATTATATTGAAGTCTATCTCTCCCTTTAGCTTTATTAATGTTTACTTTATATATTGAAGTGCTTTGGCATTGGGTACATTTATATTTATGATTGTTATATCCTCTTTGTAAATTGATACATTTATCATTTCATAGTGACTTTGTCTGTTTTTATAGCCATTGACTTGAAGTCTATTTCATCTGATGTAAGTGTAGCTATATCTGGTCTTTCTTGGTTTCTGTTGCAAAAAATATCTTTTCCATCCCTTTACTTTCAGTCTACATGTGTCTTTATAGGTGAAGTGAGCTTTTTGTAGGCAGCATATAGTTGGGTCTTATTTTTTTATTCATTCAGCAGTTCTATGTCTTTTAATTGAAGATTTTAGTCTATTTGCATTCATTGTTATTATTGATAGGTAAGGACTTGCTGTTGCCATTTTGTTGCTTGTTTTTTGGTTGTTTTGTATAATAACTCCTCTCTTCCTTTGTGGTTAAGTGATTTTTTTTTCCCTAGTAGTATGTTTTAATTCACTGCTTTTTATTTTTAGTGTATCTATTATAGGTTTATGCTTTGTGGTTACCATGGGGCTTACAAAAAACATCTTATAAATAAAACAAGTTACTTTAAACAGAAGATAACTTAGCTTTGTTCAAAAAGAGAAGAAAAGAAACAAAGGAGAACCTAAAAAACTCTACATGTTTACTGTGTCTCCCCACATTTTGACTTTTTCTTGTTTCAGTTTACATCTTTTTATATTACTTCTTAACAAGTTGCCATAGTTGTAGTTATTTTTGATAAATTTGTCTTTTAATCTTCGTACTAGAGATATGAGTAGATTATACACCACGAGTACAGTATTAGATTATTATGAATTTGTCTGTGTGTTTACTTTTCCCAGTGAATTTTATACCTTCAAATATTTTCTTCTTGCTCATTAGTGTCTTTTTCTTTCAGTTTGAAGAACTCCCTTTAAAATTAAGATTGGTCTAGTGGTAATGAATTCTCTCAGCTTTTGTTTATCTGAAAAATACTTTATTTCTCTTTCACATATAAAGGAAAGCTTTGCTGGGCACAATATTTTCAGTTGATGGGTTTTTTTTTCCTTCAGTGCATTAAATGTATCATACAACTCCTTTCTGACCTGTATGGTTTCTGCTGAAAAGTCTGTTGCCAGACAAAACAGAGCTCCTCTCCTTTGTTATTTGATTCTTTTCTCTTTTATTATAATTATTTTTTATTATACTTTAAGTTCTAGGGTACACGTGCACAACGTGCAGGTTTGTTACATATGTATCCATGTGCCATGTTGGTGTGCTGCACCCATTAACTCGTCATGTACATTAAGTATATCTCCTAATGCTGTCCATCCCCCTCCCCCCACCCTACAACA
>NW_012117376.1:10331568-10369477 GCF_000951035.1 Colobus angolensis palliatus
ACACATGAAAACATGCTCATCATCACTGGCCATCAGAGAAATGCAAATCAAAACCACGATGAGATACCATCTCACACCAGTTAGAATGGTGATCATTAAAAAGTCAGGAAACAACAGGTGCTGGAGAGGATGTGGAGAAATAGGAACACTTTTATGCTGTTGGTGGCACTGTAAACTAGTTCAACCATTGTGGAAGACAGTGTGTCGATTCCTCAAGGATCTAGAACTAGAAATACCATTTGACCCAGCCATCCCATTACCAGGTATATACCCAAAGGATTACAAATCATGCTACTATAAAGACACATGCACACATATGTTTATTGTGGCACTATCTGATTCTTTTCTCTTCATGCTTTTAGAATCCTCTCTTTGTCCCTGACCTTTGAGAGTCTGATTGTTATATGCCTTGGGGGTGGTCTTATTTGGATTAAATCAATTTGGTAATCTCTGACCTCCACATACCTGGATATTTATATCTTTCTCTAGGTTTGGAAAGTTTTTAAAATTATTTCTTTGAATAAGTTTTCTATCCCTTTCTTCCTCAACTCCCTCTTCCATGCTAATTACTCTTAAATTCGCTTTTTTGAGCTTATTTTCTATATTTTGTAGGCTTTCTTAGTTCTTTTAAATTTCTTTTTCTTTTTCTTCTCCTTACACTGTATTTTCAAATAATCTGTCTTTGAGCTCACTGATTCTTTCTTCTGCTTGATCAACTCTGCTGTTGAGCCTTTAATGAATTTTTCAGGTCAGCAAATGTGTTTCTCAGTTCTAGGATTTCTGTTTTTTTATATCTATTATTTCAATCTCTGTTAAATTTATCTGATAAATTCCTGAACTACTTTTCTGTGTTATCTTGAAGTTCACTGAGTTTCCTTAGAACTGTATTTTGAATTCTCAATCTGAGACCTCACACATTACTCTCTTGTTAGGGTTAGTTACTGGCTCCTTGCTTTGTCCATTTGGGGAGGTCATAGTTTCCTGTTTGCTGTTGTTTCTTGTGGACTATGCCTATGACTACATTGAAGGATTAGTTATTTATTCCACTTTTTGCTGTCTGGCTTGTTTTTGTCTTTCTAGGGTGTAGGGTATGTTTGCTTAGATGTTCTCTGCGATTGCCTCCTGAGGTCCCTTAATCTTCTATCTCTTCCTCCTTTTTGGCACTAGATGGTGCCTTACACCCAGAATTGCCTCAGCTCTTGGAAATATTCAGAGCACTACCCATTCCAAATCGGGGGAAGGGTGCCCCAGAGGGGATCCCCAGTTGTTTGGGAAGGATGATCCCAAACAGGATGCCACAGCTAGGTGGGAAAGCTGGTTCATGCCCAGAAGACCCATGAAGCCTGTCTCCTAGAATGTGGTGCTGCTGAACAGCCACTGTGATTTGACTTTTCCTTTGGCTGAGATAAAGAGCAGAGTTTTTCAGGTGGGGTTGCTGGTTTTGACTGCTGCCTTTGTTTCTGGCTGTCCCCAGTGGTTTTTCTCCCTGCAGGCACTTGTGATGCTTCCCATGAGTTGTGTCGAGAATGGCTTTCCTGAAAGGGAACCCAAGATGGCCCAAAAGCTGGCTGTTCATCTTGATCTCACTTTTTCCAGTGTAAAAACTGTGAGTACAGGAGGAATTTTCCATACGCGGTGCCTGGCAGATTGAGGGAGAGGTGTTGTGGATACAGAAGTCCATTTCTTCTACCATCTGCTCAGAATTTTTAATCTTTCTGTGGCCCCAGGGATTGTGTCAGTCTCATATTTGAGTTTTGGGATATTGCTGGTTGCAGTCTTGGCACTGGATTTTTTTTTTTTTTTTTTTTTTGGTTTTCTGTGGAGGCGAATGAAGCCAGATTGCTTCTACTCTGCCATTTTGGTGACATCACCCTGCTTTTCATATATTAAGCCAAATTTGCATTCTGGATAAATCCTACTTGCTTATGGTATATAATCTTATTCACATTCAGCTTATTAGTGTTTTGTTGAGGATTTTTGCATCTATATTTGTAAAGAATATTATTCTACAGTTTTATTTGCATATTAGCTCTTTTTCTAGCTTTTGTATCAGAAAAATACTGGCCACACAGAATGAATTGGATAGTGTTCCCCCTTCTATTTGAACAAAGTAGTTGTCCTAGCTGAATAAAGGATTGGTGGCTTACAACAACTGGGGCCTTCCACCCTTTTGTTACCCCCACCTGCCGAAAGGACACTTGCTTCTCTTCCTGTGATTCTGAGACCACTCAAGTGAGCACCCAGGGTTAAATCTCCAGTCAGACTGGATTCTTTCCTCCCCATGTCCCACATTTTTCCACTCCCAAGTCCACAGTCCAAGAGCAGTTTTCCCGCATATATTTCCAGTTCCCTCTTCTCTTTTCCCTTTTCCCTGTCCTGCTCTAAGGCTCCGCTCACCCCTCACCTGTATTATTTCACACGTTCCTCGCAGGCCTCTATGCTCTCCCACTTCTAGTTGCTCTGCAGAGACAGTTTTCTACAACCCCAGTAAGATCAAGCAGTGGCCCTGCTCTGTGTCCTCTGACACTCATTTCCTGAACTTGAAGGATTCCAAAAGGCATCCACTATGAGCCCCTTATATCAAGGTAGGGCTTCTATATCCCCAGGGTGCCTAGTGGCAGGAGCTGAAGCAACCAGCCACTGGCACACTTCTTCTTGGAGCTTTCCAATTTAGTACTTCAAAACTATGCATATTTTGCTCTCTATGATTTATCCATGGTGTTTTAAATATTAAGTAATGGGCATTTCTCTGATCTTGGAGAAAGATGACACCCTGGGAAGATGCTCCATGCTTGCTCCATGGCTCACTGCTATGTACTCCTCAAGGGGACGAGGAATTAAAGTGTTAGATGGGGACAACTTCTTGGAAGTTAACTTTACTACAAGTTCATGAAATAATGCCCTTTATTGCTTATTAAAACAATCATGAGTAAGATTTCCCCAAGGACTGCACAGCACCCGGTCTTCTCTGAGCAGACCTCTAACTTCCCCATATAACCACCCACCACTTAATCTCTTTGCTCCAAGCCTTATCCTCAGATCTCAAACACAACATATGCATAAACAATATAAACAGTCACGCACACACCCACCCCACACACAGCACACTCTGGGGATCAGAACATGACACTCCAAAGTATGGTGCTTTGGCATGCTGAGTACTTTGAATTAAAGGAGATCAGAAGGTCTTGAAAGCAGAGTCTTTCTGACCTTCTCCTATCCGCCTGTCTTCTGCCCCTCTTTCTCCTGCAGAGTGAGTCTGAGTCATAGATGTTTGGACAAACGGAGGCAAGATGGCGCAGTTCCGGGTTCTTCACGGTCAACTTTCCCGCTCCCGGGAAAGACACCGGTCGACTGCACAGGCGCAACCCGACCTCCAACGGAGAAAAACCGGAACCCGCCTAGCCACGCCTACCTCCCCGCCCCCGACCCGCCTATGTTCCGCCCACTGCCCTCCCACTTCCGGGCCCAGGACATGAAAGCCACTCCAGGCGGGCGCGCAGAGGGAACTTCCTTGGCCCCTCCTCGTGCGGGGGACCCGGGAACCTCGTCTGAGAACGCGGGAGTGAACTTCCTCGGCACCTCCTCGTGCGCGGGACCCAGGAACCTCCTCCGAGAACGCCGGAGCGGCTTCCTCGGCCTCCACTGCCAGAGACCGGTGAACCTCGCCCCTCCGTCACGTTGGCTTGTGAATAAAGTTGTTTTTGCCTTGCCTACTTGCCTTTTCTCTGGCATTTGCTCTGGGGGTCGCATTAAAGCAAATCAATAGAAACCAGAATTCCTCTTCCCCAAGGTGGGTCGTAAAATCTAGAACTCCTCTCCTGCAAAGCAAGCCATAAAAACGTAGGAGGTCTTCTCCCTTGAAGACCTTCCTTCCAGAGGGGCCCTGCTCATACCCAGGGTTTAGGGGAAGCCAACCTATACAGAGAGGCTGAGAGGAATCTCTCTCTCTTTTTTTTTTTTTTGAAATGCACTCTCTCTCTGTCTCCCAGGCTGGAGTGCAGTGGCACGATCTCAGCTCACTGCAACCTCCACCTCCCGGGTTCAAGCAATTCTCCTATCTCAGCCTCCTGAGTAGCTGAGATTACAGGCCCGGCTAGTTTTTTTTGTATTTTTTTTTTTTTTTTTTAGTAGAGATAGGGGTTTCACCATGTTGGCCAAGTTGGTCTCGAACTTCTGACCTCAGGTGATCCACTCGCCTTGGCCTCCCAAAGTGTTGGGATTACAGGCGTGAGCCACCATGCCTGGCCCTGAGAGGAATCTGAACAGACAGGACTTGCTGGGTTCCCCCACTCAGTCTATTCCCATTGCATCACGTCCTTTTCTTTAATCATGTTTCTACACAACTGCCCATCTTCAACTATCCTTGCGTTAAAATAGACCATTTCCCCTGGGTGGTGGGTTCTTCATTTCCAAAGGCTCCTATGTTATGTAAGACTTTGATTCAATAATTATGCTATGCTTTTCTCTTATTAACGTGTCTTTTGTTATAGGGGTATAGCTGTATCATACCTTTCCACCCCTACACACTCTCTCTCTCTCACACACACATTTATGTACACTCACACACATACACACTCATGCAGTCTCACATGCACTCACACACACATTATACAGCCCTGGTCAAGCAACCCTACATCAGTCACCATTCCATGGACAGGATATAAATATCTACACAGTCCCCTCAGGCTGGTGGAAAGGGACTAGCATTTATTGAGCACCTACTATGTGCCAGACACCATCCTGCACCCTTTATACGTGCTGGCTCCCTTAGTCTTCTCACCAATCCTTGTTTACTTTATTTATTTATTTTTTTTGAGACAGCGTCTCGCCCTGTCACCCAGGCTGGAGTGCAATGGTACAATCCCAGCTCACTGTAACCTTCCAGTTTAAAGCGATTCTCCTGTGTCAGCCTCCCCAGTAGCTGGGATTACAGGTGCCCACCACCATGCCCGGCTAATTTTTTGTATCTTTTTTTTTTTTTTTATTATACTTTAAGTTCTAGGGTACATGTGCATAACGTGCAGGTTTGTTACATATGTATACTTGTGCAATGTTGGTGTGCTGCACCCATCAACTCGTCAGCACCCATCAATTCATCATTTATATCAGGTATAACTCCCCAATGCAATCCCTCCCCCCTCCCCCCTCCCCATGACAAGCCCAGTGTGTGATGTTCCCCTTCCCGAGTCCAAGTGATCTCATTGTTCAGTTCCCACCTATGAGTGAGAACATGCGGTGTTTGGTTTTCTGTTCTTGTGATAGTTTGCTAAGAATGATGGTTTCCAGCTGCATCCATGTCCCTACAAAGGACGCAAACTCATCCTTTTTTATGGCTGCATAGTATTCCATGGTGTATATGTGCCACATTTTCTTAATCCAGTCTGTCACAGATGGACATTTGGGTTGATTCCAAGTCTTTGCTATTGTGAATAGTGCCGCAATAAACATACGTGTGCATGTGTCTTTGTAGTAGAATAATTTATAATCCTTTGGGTATATACCCAGTAGTGGGATGGCTGGGTCATATGGTACATCTAGTTCTAGATCCTTGAGGAATCGCCATACTGTTTTCCATAATGGTTGAACTAGTTTACAATCCCACCAACAGTGTAAAAGTGTTCCTATTTCTCCACATCCTCTCCAACACTTGTTGTTTCCTGATTTTTTAATGATGGCCATTCTAACTGGTGTGAGATGGTATCTCATTGTGGTTTTAATTTTTTGTATCTTTAGTAGAGACGAGGTTTCACCATGTTGGCCAGGCTGGTCTCAAACTCCTGACCTCGTGATCCACCCACCTTGGCCTCCCAAAGAGCTGGGATTACAGGCGTGAGCCACCGCGCCTGGTCCTTGTTTACTTTACGAAGAAGTGAACCAGAGGCCCAGCGAAGTACCTTGCTTCAAGTCACTCGTCACACAAGTGCTAGGGGTGTGTGGATGGGTGGTTAGGGGTGCTAGGATGGGTGGTTCCAAATCCTATGGCTTGTTCCTTGCCCTTCCCCATTTCCTCGATGAAGAGAAATTATCAGAGGATCAGCACCTTCTCATTATTAGTTTGGACTAGTGGAGTGAACTGCCCATGGGGTAATGATTTCACCGCTTGAGGTGTGTAAGTGGAGGGGGTCTAGGCCCCGGTTGGATGGAAAGGGGAGACCTAGGCACCTTCCAAGGTCCTGTGCCCAGAGGATATCTGGCCAGCATCTCCTGTGAGTGTGTCTTTTTTTTTTTTTCAGCCCGAGCTGTTTGTGTTTATTTCAGACCTGGAAGAATTTCTCATAAATCTCTCCTGCTCCCTCAGCTGTGCTTACACTAACCTTGAGGAAAAGCTGCTTCTTCATGTACAAATCTTCTAGGCTATTAGGTCTTTCTGAAACTTAAAATTCCACTTCGGAATGAACAGAAAAGCCAAGGCAAAGGCTTTTTCCTTAGTTTTGGCAGAGGCAATTATCTGGGTGGAAGCGCCCACAGGAGTCCCCCTGCCCAGCCCCATTGCCTTCCTCATGCTCTGCCTTCTGGGCCTCCTGCAGAGACGGACGGAGGGAGAAACCTGGGCCAGGCTTAGTGTGAATCCCAGTTGCCGCACTCACCAGCTGGGTGACTCTGAGTCTCAGTTTCTTCATCTATAAAATGGGATTGTAAGAGTCCCTTCATTTAAGAGTCACTGTGAGGACTGAGAAGAGAAGGCACACAGGAGGGCAGGCCAAATTCTGGGCACAGGAACTATGTTGCTATGGTCATTGTTTCCATTACCTTTAGTGTCTGACACCTCAGACTGTGCAAGTCAGACTGGATACTGCTTCCCAGATGACAGCTGGTGTATTAGTCCATTTTCATGCTGCTGATAAAGACATCCCTGAGACTGGGTAATTTACAAGGAAAAAGAGGTTTACTGGACTCACAGTTCCACACGAGGCCTCACAATCACGGCAGAAGATGAAAGGCACGTCTCACATGGTGGCAGACAAGAGAAGAGAGAGCCAAGAGTAAGGGGACTCCCCTTATAAAACCATCGGCTCTCATGAGACTTTTTCACTACCACAAGAACAGTATGGAGGAAACTGACCTCATGATTCAATGATCTCCCACCCAGTTCCTCCCACAACATGAGGGAAATATGGGATGTACAATTCAAGATGAGATTTGGGTGGGGACACAGCCAAACCATATGAGCCAGGGGCTGATTCTTTCTTCAGAATTACCTGCAGGGCTTTCCAAAATGCAAAGTCCTGATCCCTACCTCAGGAGAATCTGATTCCTTGCTCTGGTATGAGTCTGGGGAATCTGTATTTTGTTGTTGTTGGTGCTGAGATGGAATCTCGCTTGCTCTGTTGCCCAGGCTGGAGGGCAGTGGCATGACCTTGGCTCACTGCAACCTCTGCCACCCGGGTTCAAGTGATTCTCCTGCCTCAGCCTCCTGAGTAGCTGGAATTACAGGTGCCTGTAACTATGCTCGGCTAATTTTTGTAATTTTAGTAGAGATGGGGTTTCACCATCTTGGCCAGGCTGGTCTTGAACTCCTGACCTTGTGATCCACCCACTTCACCCTCCCAAAGTGCTAGAATTACAGGTGTGAGCCACCGCACCTGGCCTGAATCTGTATTTTAACAAGGCGCCAGGAGGATTCTGATCTTGTTGACTGCAGCCCAAGTGTCCATGTAAGCTCACACACTCAGCAGATGCAGGCATGGTCCCTGCCCTGGGGGTGCTGGAGGATCAGTTCTGGGTGCAGGCCTCCCCTTTGGGCCTTCTCTGCTGCAGATCCTCCTCTGATGTCTGAGTGGAGCTTGAAGAATATGCCAACCACAGCCCATCCAGCCCTAGCTGGTGCCCTGGCCTGAGCCTCTCTCCTCAGTCCCCGGTCTTGGGTAGTGGAGAGGGCATGAGCTCTGGAACCAGGCTACCTGGGACTTGGATCCTGCTCTGTCATTTATCACCTTGTGAGGCAGCTGCAGCCCGGGGGTTAGAGCACGGGCCCTGGCATCAGACGGCCTGGGGTCTATTCTTGGCTCTGCCACTGACAAGCTCTGAGACCTTGACAAGTTGATTAACCTCTCCGGGCTTGTGTTTCCTCCTCTGTAAAGTGGGAATCACTGTTGTCCCTCCTTTATTAGGTGGTTGTGAGGTCTGAGTTAACACACACAAATCACACTTGGAAGAGAGCCTGGCCGCAGGTAAACACCCAAGCAGTCTTAGGTGTGGTTATCAGTGTGGTGTAACCTTAGGTACTCATGCCTAAACTCCTTGAGCCTCAGTTTCCTCATCTGCAAAGCAGAGAGAACCATGTCCTCATTTGGAGACTGGTGTGAATATTGATGAGATGAGATCTGTAAAGTACCTGACCTCCTGGCACTCTGCCCATTAAGACACATGGTGGGACTGTAAGCTTTGTCTCCAGCCCCTACTTCTATGCCAATCACTCATTATCTACCTGTCACTCACAAACATCCAATTGTCTCCAGTTTCACCTGATGATAATAATACAATCTTCTTGTGGGGTTATTAGAGGATCACATGAGCAAATGCTCGCAAAATGCTCAGTGCAAGTCTGGGCACCTAGAAAGCACTCAGAAAGGGGAGCTTATTATCACCAGTTAGGATGTGGGTCAACCCCTAGGAGGGTGCAGTGGTCAGGGAGGAAACCCAGCCTCTGGAGTCAGTTCTGCCCTAACAGGGAGCTGATTGGAGCAAGACCCCTTTCCCCTAGTGAGCCTCAGTGTCCCCATCTTTAAGGTAGGCATTGAGCTGGAATGGAAGGCCTGTCTCCTCTGACTCTCTGAACACAAGCCTCAACCCCAGGTTGATCCCTTTCTTATCTGGCCCTTGTCCTGTCTCCTCATCTCTGCTGTAGACTCAAAGAGTAAAAGAAGCCTCCTGTGGTGAGTCCCACACCAAGGAGGTCATTTGAATCCTCTGGTCCACACTGAGAGTGAGACTATCATCTCTCTAAGAGTATCCACGAGGGTCCCCAGACGAACAGTTAAATGCTCATCACCATGGAAACCCTCACCACTCTCCAATTAGCTTCATTTCAGTCTGGATTCAGCTCTTTGCCTTGACTAGGCATAGGTGGGGGCTTCTAGGAGGTCACAATGGAGGGGCAGAGATGGGAAAACCATACTCTATGGGGTCTAGTTGACAGTAGAAGAGAAAGGAAATCCACATGCGTTGAGTATAAGCTTCGTATGTCATTATGAGTAAATCCATTTTACATATGAAAAAATAGAGGCTCACAGAGTCATTTGCCTGAGATCACACAGCCAGTAAGAGATGGAGGCAGGACACAAACACACCTGAGTTCTCTTCCTTGAAAGCCATTCTGGGATTTGACTGTGTGAGGCTCAGTCTGCCCTTTGGGGAAGCAGATCCCTGACTTTCCTGCCTCTGTGGACAGGTTTCTGAGTGGCAGCAAGTCTCCTCGAAGAGGCAGAAAGCAGAGCTAGAACCCCCCTGACATGTCCATCCCCTGAAACTGTGGGGCTGCTGAACTAGAAAGATTCTTCTAGAAACTCAATCCAGCTCCAGACTGGTCCTTGTGCAGAATAACACTCCTGGACCAAGCTGGTCAGTTTCCCCAGGTCTGGTCCTGTTGGGAAGAGGTGCTGAGGGCTCCACAGGAGCCTTGCCTTGCCTTCTCCTTGGGAGGAACTCCTGCATGGTTCCAGGAGCACTGACTCTGGGGACAGACCTAGCTTGTCCAGGATCTCAACACCACCACTTGTAAGCTGTGTGGTTTTGGGCCAGTTGCCGACCTTCTCTGAGCCTCAGCTTCCTCGGATAGCACCTGCCTTGCTGACTTGTTGCAAGGGTTAAGATGTAGTTAAAGTGTCAATTACTCTCTCTCTCTGTCTAACATCTTTTAATCATCTGAAATTGGCTTCCCTTCATGGTCCTTATTACAACTGGGCCATAAAATATTTCATGTAATTCCCTGTTTATTGTCAACCTTCCCCAAGAACAACTGTAAGCCCCCTGGCTTCTGATCCTAGAGAGGGAATAAATGAGGAATGAGTGATAGAATCTCTCTTCCTAACCTTAAACCCTCCCAAGGCTACTGTGCCCTACTCCAGGCTCTTGCCTTCCGCATGCTACCTGCCTCCAAGAGAGGCATCTGAGTTTTAGAAGAATCAAGCATGGGCATGGGATCACCAGCCCAGACCTCCGGCCCCTCACCTCCCTCCAGTGTTCTCCCCAGGGGAGAAGGTGGGTGCTCCCACGTCTGCCTTCCCTGCTCCTGCCTGTGAATACAGACACATGTCCCTACCCTCTGAGCACTCAGAGGTGCAGCCCACATCACACTGCAGGGCAGGGCACTGGCTTGCTAGTTTTAAGGAATCAACCTGGGCTGAACTCCATGGGTTTATTTTATTCCTTGAGTCTTGTCCCCATGCATGGCCCCCTCATCATTGCCTGCGGTGAGAAAACTGAAGAGAGTCCCTGATCTTGGCTGCCCAGGTCAGCTGCAGCTGGAGAATAAAGGGTTAAGCTTTGGGGGGGAATTTTTCTTACCCTACAATCTGATTGTGGCTCAGCGAGCCTTCAGCAGAGATAGAGGCTGTGTGCCAACTGAGGCCTCTGCAGTGCAGCCTGCATAGGAAATTTCATCTTGCAAGATTTCCTGCTGCTCTAACCTGGGGTTGAGGCCTCCAGGTTGTCCCTGTCCGTATCGCACATGGCCCTGACCCTAGAAGGTTAGAGCAGGAAGGTGCAGCTCCCACATGGATAGGTCAACAGCCCCATTCACACCTGCTCTGTGGCAGCTTTGGGGGCCACATGAATGGGTTGGAGATTGCCTCTTCCTTCAGAGAGCTCACGGTCTATGGGCTGATGGATGAATCCCAAATCTAGGCTCAGAGAGGGGGTGTCACTCAGCCCAGGTCCCACAGCCAGGCAGTGGGTGGGGTTGGGACAGAACCCAGGGCTCCTGGCACCCAGGCTGCCCAATCAGGACTTACTATCCAAGGTGCCAGGCCAACATCAGGGATCAGTGGACATTTTCTAGGGCAAGATCTTTTCCCCTGATAAGAAATACAGATGGAGACAGAATCTAAAGGAAGAGGACTTGACTAACACATGGAGATGCCAGGCACCTACTCACAGCTCCTTTTCCAGCTCTATCAAACTCTGCCCTCTAGAAATGCCCTGTACCCGTTAGGAACGTTCAGGTGAAAGTTGACAACAGATTGGCTTAAAGAAAGGTAGGAATTTGCTGGCTCAGCTAGCCTGGGCCTGCAGAGGTAGGTCTGCCCTGGTGTCATTTGGCCCAGGGCTTCAGGCTCCGGCCCAGGCCATGCAGCCCTATGCTGCTTCATGACTCTGTTCATTCATTCTTATTGTGCCCTCCACCTGGGATTCTCATCCCCACCCTGCTCCCCAGCCCATCCTCCAGATCCCAGCTGAAGCGTCGCCTTCTGCAAATGTGAAATGAGTCGCTTCTGCTGGGGGACCCCCTGGCACCTTATTCCCACCACCATTTTGCAACACCATATGGTCAGGTTTTCTTACTGCACCCCCTCCACCCCCAAAACGCACAGAGTTTGCCAGTTCCTTGAAGGCTTCGTCTGGACAAGTCTTAATTAATTTCTCTGTTCTCAGCCTCTAGGTACTGCCTGGTTTAGAGCAAGAGCTCAATAAATATTTGTTGAATTAATGAAAATGTTTGTGTTGAAGACATGACTTCAGTGAAGTTGTTTGCATTTGAACAAATGACAAGGCCCCAAGCCACAGGACTGGAGCTCCAGTGGTGGAACTCCAGGCACCAGTAAGCTAGAGACAGAGGCTTTCTCTATTCTTTAGTGCCTGGGGGAGGAACTGGCTGTCTTGGCAGGTGGAATTTTCCGTTTATGACTTTCTAGCGCGAAAGCAATCATATTATCTCCTGAAAAACATGAATGTGCCGCGGAAACAAATGTGCTTCCCCTTCAGCTTGCTGGTGGGAGGAAACTTCTTAGCCCTGTTGGATTTCCCTGCGCTGCTTCCAGTTGACAGAATGTTCCTTTCTCACATGCCCATGGTAGTGTCTTGGCTGGCTCTCCCTCCATCCCTTCTCCCTGACCCCACAGCCTCTGGGCCCCACCTGCCAATTCAGCTCTGCCTGGCTGGGGAGATTCCCATGTTAATTGGGAGTTGAAACGAGGCTGGTTTGTTCTGCAGTTCAGACATTTCCACATCAAACCCAGTGGCCTGGCTGCTTCTCCCCACTTGACCTGGGGCCATTTGCGACCTCACTGGTCCTTCAGCTGAGCCCACCTCATGCCTCAGCTCTGCACGCTGAGCACTCTCTCTGCTCTCAAGCTCATCCCCTCCAGCCCACCCTCCAGTACACCCTAGAATGCCCCTCAGCAGCACAAAGCTGGCTGGGTCCCTCCCAGCTGGAAACTCTTCCCAGGCTCCCAGTGCCCTCAACTCACAGCCCATGCAGAGGCAAAGACATCAGCCAGGTGCAAACCAGCCACACAGAGGGAAGAGCATGTGCAAAGGGCCTGAGGCTGCAGCAGGCTTCACTTGTTTGAGGAACAGCAGGAAGTCAGCATGGCTGTAGCTCGGTCTCCCTTTCTGCTTATAGCCATCCGAATAGGGATGAAGTAGTATCTCACTGTGGTTTTGATTTGCATTGCCTTAATGACTAATGATGTTGAGGAGGACAAGGTCAGAGGGAACAGACTGGGGAGGGGCTTGTGGGCTGTGCCAGCAGATTTGGATTTTCCCTCGAGTAAGACCGGAAGCTGTGGAGAGCTGGGAGCTGAGCGGAATGGAATGTGCTTTACCTGTTACAAGTTTCCTCTGGCCTCTGGGAAGTCCATGACTGGGGAGAGCAGGTCCACATGGAAGCTAGAGGCTGGTCAGGAGCCTAGACTTAGCTGTTTCTGCCTGTGGGCCCCTGATCTCACCTCCTCTGGGTCTGGAGACCTGCCTCATTCTATTAACCCACATCACAAGATTCAGCCCCTACTCTTGAGCCCATCATGTGGCCAGGCCCTTGCATCCTCCCCCAGCCATGAGCCCACTCTCTGGAGTCTTGTGTCTGCCCTGTCTTCTTGCTGCCCAGTCCTGGGCTCTCCCTTCCTGACCACAGTCACAAGGCTCCTGAGGCCACCCACGATACCCAGCTTTCGGGAGCCTCTTATTTGCCTGTGGGCCTGAGAACCCATAGCCACCGGCCAGATCTATCCTTCAACCTCTACCCCAGCTATGCAGGGCTGCCCGGCCCTGAAGTAGCCTGTGATGGGTGGAGAGATTCAGAGACTGTATTTGAATCTGGCCCTGCCACACAGTTGCTATGTGACATTAGTCAAGTCTCTAAACCTTTCTAGGTAGCAGTAGGTAGCAGTTGTCTTGTCTGTAAATTGGAGAGAACAATACCTACTCCAGGGGAGGTCCTGAGGATGCACCTCACATACGGGGGCTCCTGGCAGCTCCTGGCCCCCAGCAGACTTTGCACTCACTTCAGTTGCTCTTCTGCTACCTCCTTCCTGGAAGATGAGAAAGTGAAACTCCTTCCCTAAGGTGACCCAGGAAGTCAAGGGGTCTGGATCTGTCCCTGTCTCCCAGAGCAGCGCTCTGGCCATGACATACTGCTCTGCGCCTCAGTTTCCTCAGTTATAAAATGGGAATAATAATTGTGCCCCTCCTCCAGTTGATGATGTGGGGACCCACTAGGTTGATTCACATGCAGCACTCAGGACAGTGCCTGGCATATTGTGACCACTCAACCACTGTGAACCGAGGCTCGAGTGTGGCCTCTGTCCCCTCCTGCTCTCCGTCTTCCCCACAGTCTTTGAACATCCGGTAGAATTTAACAGCTCAAAGTGCCTCCAAGTGTCCATGCCTCCAAGTGTCAAATTCAACACCCACATTTTGCATGTGGGAAACTGAGGCCCAAGGCAGGAAAGGATCAGCACAAGGTTGGACTAGGAGGCAGAGGTGGGACTGGACTTTCTGCCCACAGGTCCTTCTGTTGCCTCTTTGGGGCACTCTGTGGGGCAAAGCTCAGCTGAGAGGAAGGATTTGAGGATTGAGGCTCTTGTCATCATTGTTATTGTTATACCTGCAGAAATGACAGCAGATCCCACCGAGAGCCAAGGGTCAAATGGGAGACAAGAAAATCAAGCGTAGGGGGCTCAGAGGAGCTGCTCCCCAAGAGGAGAGAGTGATTCCTGCCCAGGCACTGTCCTCGCCAACTCTGCCCAATGCTCTCCCTTTTTGCTGGCTTATTAATGCAGTTTTCAACCCAATACACACAGGCGTGGCCTTGGTCATTCTGAACCCTCTGCTAGGCTGAGGGAAGTCCCAGATCCTGTCACCACAAATACCATTGAGTGAGGATCAAAGAGAAGGTGTTGGGCATGGCACAACCCCTCACCCACACCATCTCATCCAGTCCTCCCACCCCACAGGGCAGGAAGGCACAAAGCCCATTTTAGAGATGAAACAACTGAGTTCCAAAGAGGTTGGGTCACCTGATCAAGCTCTGTGAAGCAGAAAGTTTCCCTAAGGAGGGAGCTGAGGCTGGGAGATCCAAGAGCTCACCCAAGGCCAGCCAGCCAGGGAGGAGGGAACTGGGACCCTAACACTCCATCCTCCTGACCCCAGAGCCGCATTTTTGAATCCAGGCCCAACTTGCACCTCATCCAGTAGGGGTGAGCCTCCTGCAGCCCTGATTCCACTCTGATCCCCTTGGTCAGGGTCGGCTGTTGGGCAAGGCTGAGCTTACAGGCAGTCTTTCATAATTACAAATCAGATGACATCACTCTTGGTGAAGGGTCTTGGGTGCTGTTGAGGGGACTTCATCCTTGTCTGCTGAGGCAGCCTCATGACCACATACCAGCACCTGGGTAGCTGCAGCCCAGGGTAACCCAGGGCCCCTGGGAGGATGTTGGTTCACACGGGGAGCTGGAGCTGCATGGTGTCTTCAGGTCTCAATACCGCCCCTGTGGGGTGCACGGTGGTCTCCACTTTACTCTGCAGAGGCTCTCAGAGGTGACGAGAGGCCCAAGCTCACTCAGCTGGGGAAGAGGAGAGTCAAGGCAGGGCTGCCTGGGCCCAGAGTTCCAAGCCAGCCCCTCTGAGCTCTCATCCTGGGCAAGGCAGTGAGGTAGACATGCCTGTCTGCAGCCATGCCTGCTGCTCCCAGCTCTCCAGCACCCAGTTGGCTCAGCAGCGATTGTTTCATTACTTAAGTCACATCCAGTAATTATTACTCCTTTGGCTAGTCATTGAGAAATTATCTCAGCCACTGGGGTGGAAGGTGAATGAGAAATTGCTGGAAAAGAGGGAAACAAGATCAGCTTGATATAAGCTGAGGTGGCTTGGGATACAGAGAAAGACCTGAGGTCAGAGAGGTCGGCCAGGGGTCCAGGGCAGTGGGCTTCCAGCCCAGAGACTCCATCACTGACTCCTGTGTGACTGGGGCAGGCCCATGGCCCTCCCTGAGTCTTGGCTATCTCCAAGACACTCCACACCCCCAGCCTCATGACCCCTTCTCCCACAGTATTGGCCATGACAAGACCTAGAGCAGACCCAGCCATCCATGACTGGATGTGTGGCCTCCCAGGTCCCAGCCCGTAGAGTCTCTGTGGAGGCCGCAGGGGTGGCTCCAGGCTATGAGGTGGGAGATTTGGGCTGAGGTCCCTGGACAGGCAGATGCGGAGCTTAGAAGACAGGACAGGGCCTGAACAAGATAGGAGCCAGCTATTGAACTTGGGCTTGCAGGGCTGAGGTGGGGGACACAAAACTGACTTGAGTCTTAATATGCAAATGAGTTCCATAACTGGACTCCCATTGGCTGGGGGAGCTGTGCAAAGCCATGCTCTTGGAGAGGCTTCTTACTTTCTGATAGAGTCACTCGCTGCACTTCCAGCCACATCTTCCCTTGCTGATCCTACCAAAGGCCACTCATCTGTGCTTCCCAAAGGTGCCCTGGGCCCCACTTCCTGGCTATTCTTCCTGCTTCCTCCTCCATCTTGAATGCCCTTTCCTCCTGACAGCCTATGACCCATGTACCCACACTGCTGTCTGTTGAAACACCACGTACATGGAAAGCCCTGCTCCTAAGAGACCTTTCCCTGACCCCTGCCCAGGTCCCACAGCCACACGTCATCTCTGCCTCCTCTGCTCCAACCACACAGAGGGCAGAGATGAAATTCTCCTGGGGTAGCACACAGGGCTGGCTGTAGACATGCACGCCCACAAACCGGGCCCTGCCACAGCAGGCTGACGGTCAGAGCCGAGATAAAGGCCCCTGTGCCTTGGATGCTGTGATTCTATGAATTTTGAAGTGGAATGCGTGGTGCTTGTCAAACCCCAAGCAGGCCCGGGTGGGAGCTGAAGCCTCTATGTGATTGGAGGCAGTGAGGGGGTCTCTGCAGGAGTGGAAAGAGTGTGGAGGTGAAGTCAGGTGGACAGGGTTTGCACCCGGCCTCACATTGCCTGGCTATGTGGCCTGGGGCCAGGTTCCTCCCATCTCTGAGTCTGTCTCCTCGTCTGTGGGATGGGGGTGGTGATGCCCACTGACTCGCCAGCTTCCTGACCCTCACTAAGGCACTCAATCAGTGTGAAGTTGATTGTCCCCGTAGGACAGTTGCTTATGTGTTACTTGGGTGCCCACGATATTTCTGGCACGCGGTCATGTGTGAACCCACCCCAGCCCTTTTGAAACCGCACAGAACAGGACGACCTGGTTGCCACTGGGGCCTCAGGAGGCTCCGTCTCAACATGGTGGACGATGGGAAGAAACAGTCCAGCAGCCAAAAATAACCTGGAGAGGAATTTCAGCTTTTATTTCCCTCTTTCAAGGAAAATTAAGGGCTTATAGCCCTTAATATCTGGCATATAGCCCCTGTAGCATTTCCTGAAGTCCTCACTTCTCAGAAGGGAAAGCTGCAGGAGACCTTCATGAAGCCACATCTGCAAACTGTTCCCTGATGAGAAGCTTGCTGGCTCTTTCCTCTGCCTCGTCCCCTCTTCGCCAGCTTCTCCTGCTCCCTCCCCGATCTTCTTCATTATACAGATTAATTTATCTTTCCAGATCCTCTCCATTCTCACCTCTCCTGATTCCACAGCCCCCACGACTTCGGAGCCATCTCACAAAGATAATGTTCCCCTTTGAGGGCAGGAGAAGGGAAGAAGCGAGGTGGGCAGAGATAAAATTCTCCTGGGGTAGCACACAGGGCTGGCTGCAGACATGCACGCCCACAAACCGGGCCCTGCCACAGCAGGCTCACAATCAGAGCTGAGATAAAGGCTCCTCTGCCTTGGATGCTGTGATGCCATGAATTTTGAAGTGGAACGTTTGGTGCTTGTCAAACCCCAAGCAGACCCGGGTGGGGAGCTGAAGCCTCTATGTGGTTTGAGGCAGTGAGGGGGTCTGGGACCTAGAGAGACTGGCCAAGGAGGAGGGGCCTCCCCTTCCCCTCCCAGGCCCCTTTACCAGTGCACACTGCAAGGCACCCCTGTCTGTGCCAAGGTCTGTGCTGGACACTAGAGGGCTGAGTGGAATAACTAGGACCTCGCCCCACTTACCCAGCCCCTGTCAGCTTCTGCCTCCGTCCCTGCATATGGCATGGGCTTCTGCGGTTCCGCTGAGCTCTGGATGTGCCCTGGTCTGGGAGACAGAGATGGGATGCACATGCAGAAGCGGTGCTTGGAGACAGA
The DNA here is from genome assembly GCF_000951035.1 of Colobus angolensis palliatus. NCBI lineage: Eukaryota > Metazoa > Chordata > Mammalia > Primates > Cercopithecidae > Colobus > Colobus angolensis. The sequence goes on from NW_012117376.1 coordinate 10,349,221, forward strand.
GCTACAGTTCAATTCAAAGCAAAACAATGCCACCGCACTGTGATGACTGGTATAAGTCACTGTGATGCCTCCAAGCTGAGCCTCAGTGTTGTCACCTGACACTGGCTGTGAGGAGTAAATGAGACAGTGCAGAAAGAGGACAGAGCTCCATGAACCCAGCTGTGAGGCTCTGTCACCTTCTCCAGTCACGCCTCCCTGAAGAGCCCTGCTCTTCTCCTGTGCACATCAGCGAACACCAGCACCACGGCTGGTCCCTCAGGGCAGGGCACAGTGGCTTCGCCTGCCTGTCCCCACAGGTCTTAGTTCAATGGCGATGATGTAAGGAACCCCAAAGAACAGGGTGACCAACTCACCCCCGTGGCCTGGGACTTCCCTGGTTTCAGCGCTGGAAGTGCCTCATACCAGGAATGACCTCGGACCCTGCCAACTAGAAATGGTTGGCTACTTTATTAAGGACAGAGTTGACCAGAGTAGGGTCTGGGCTCAAGCAGATGGGGAATTCGGGGAGCATTCAGAATTGAGGCCTGCCTCAGCCTCCCCCGCAGTCCAGGTGAGAGGGCACAGGTGGGAGTTTACCTGATTACCACACGGGGCCAAGGCAGGGCTGACAGACCCAGCCAGGTCTGCACGCTTCTCTGAGTATCCCGCCTTGAAACAGAGACAGGAGCAGGTACTTAGAGACAGAGCCACAACTCAATTTAAATCAAAGCAATTCCACCACATTGTAATGACTCCGCGGTTTACACACTCACTTGGTAGATTTCATGCTGCAAATGAATTCTTTTTAAAGAGCTATATCTTTCCAGGAGTTCACGACTTCTCTCGATTTATCTGCCTTAACAGATCTTCCACAAGAATGAACAAGAGATGCTCTCATTTAAAAGAAAAGAAATAGAAAAGGTTATCAGCTAGTAGAGAGGAAATTCTGCTCTTAACATAATGTAGCTTAAAAGGAAATGCTGCATTTTGTCAAAGAGTCAGCGATGAGCCTCTTATCACATATTTGCTCATAAAGGCAGAAGGGAAGAATGCCCTCATGCCAGTGTCCCATCGTTAACAGGTGGAGGAGAAGAATGATTTCTGTGGGATTCTCAAAGTAAATGGGCAATTTTCATGCACATGGAGAATCTATTTCTGCAGACTGAGTTCAGGCCAGACCTGCTCTGTCAAAGCCCGACAGAGAGACCTGAGATGGCGAGGGCAGGAGAGGGACAGCGGAGGACCATGCTATGGCTTGAGTGTGTTTCCCAAAGTTCCTTGTGTTGGAAACGTAATCCCTCATGCACCAGTGTGGAGATGTGGGATCTTTAATTGGCTGATGGATTAATGTGAAATGAATTCTTGTCATTATGGTGGGAGCGGGTCTGCTATGAAAACAAGGTAAGCCCCTTCTTGCCCTCTCCCATGCACTGTCTTGCCATGTGATGCCCTGTGCCATGTTATGACATGGCAGAAAGGCGCTGACCTAGTGCAGCCTCTCGATCTTGGACTCCACAGCCTCCAGAAACGTGAACCAAATAAACCTCTATTGTGGATAAATTACCCAGCCTGCAATGTTCTCTTTCAGCCACAGAAAATGGCTGAAACATGTGGGATTCTGGAAGGGACAGGCAGAGCTAATGAGAGCTGCAGGAACGATGACAACCTCTCCACAGGTCCAGACTTCACTGTCTCAAAGGCCCCTCTAGACCCCCAGCTCAGGGTGACACCTGTTGCCTTTGATCAGGTGAGTCTTTTGTGCCTGTGTCAGACACTTTGCAAGGAATAACCGAGAATCAGAGGGAGGTGCATCATTTCATAGAAGAGGAAACTGAGGCTAAGGGAAGGGGAGGAACCTGCCCCGGGTCACACATCCAGCAGGCAGTGAAGCACGACACGAGTCCCAGATGTGGGACTGTGGAGCCCACAATCCTGACCCCTGGGGTGTCCTGACCAGGGGCTGGGAGGGAGCCTGTCCATCAGGTGCTGGGCTGAGCATGTTACCTGCTAAAGGTTATCTCACTCCCCACTGCAGTCCTGGGAGGGGGCATTCATATCCCCATCCCTGGCTCAGAGCAGTGAGGTCACTGGCCACCTGGGGCCATGGAGCCCTGTGCTTGGAGGAGAGTCCAATTCCCTCCACTCACTCTATACCCAGGGCCTCTTCCCTGCAGAGAGTAGCCCCTGGGACACAGCGTTTCTGGAGCACCCCTCCCCTCTCTCCCTCCTGTGCCTGTCAGCACTTAGGCTCCCACCCCTCACCCTGGTGCTGCTGTCCAGCACCCTCCTGGGCTTGCTTTGCTTCCAGGCCCCCTGCTAGGCTCACCCACCATTGCTGCAGCATCTCTGCCTGGTCTGAGAGGAGTCCCTGCTGCTGAGCTGATAGGAGGGGGTTCAGTTTACCCCTTCCAGGCAATGTGAGCTTTAACAGGTGCCTCCCGGAGACAGCGCACTTGGCTGCAGTGGCCACATACAGCTTAAGAGTTGGACCTGGGCTACCATGTTGTCCAGAGGCACGATGGCCTGGTCAGGGGACAGAGGTGGTGGGAGAGAAAGAGTTATTTATTCTTTGCGGCTGTCTAGGGTTGTGTCCAGCTTAGGCCCTGACTTAATGTGTGAGCTTGTACAGTAACTCCCCCAGCCCGTCTTCCCTTGCTGCCCCAGACCTCTCTGACTATAGTCAGTCACTATGGTGGGTTACCTCAAGGGCTGTTCCTAGCCTCAATTCTCTCGGAGGTGGATGAGAAGGTTCTACTACATCCACCTCCGAGACCTGGATGAAAGGTTCTACTACATTTCCACAATCCAGGATGGCCTGGGCCCCTGGGAGTTCAGGGAGCTCACGAGAGAGCCCGAGAGAGGCCTGAGGTCCAGGCTACCATGACTTGGAGCTGCCAATTCCCCCCCTCTTTCCCACTACAGCCCTCCTGTCATTGACTGTGACTCAGCCCTGCCCTCTCCCTCCTTCCCACTAGAGCTTTCCTGTCATTGACAGTTACTCAGCTCTGCCCTCTCCACTCCATCCTCAATCCCAAGAGTCTTCACACCAATCCGCACCCTAGCTCCAAGCACAAGGCATTATAAAACGGTCCAATGGTTCCTACTTCAGACTACATAACAAAGGAAATGAAAGCCCAATCCACTGAGGCTTGGCCCCTGTGGGGATTTCCTTCCCCTGCTCCACTAGCCAGACAAGGCACCTGCCTCATGGGTCCTTCTTTCCATGTAAATGGAAACCCCGGTCCCTGGCAGATGTGTTCGTGCTTTGGTTGCATTTTAAATTGCTCTTCTCTGGGGCAATTTCACTCTCTTCTTTTCCAGCCTCCAGTCTCCCATTGCTGGGGCTCCCGGCCCTCCCTCTCTAATGCACCCTTTTGTGTTGCTGCAAATTGCCTTCAGTTCCATCAAAGCAGACTGCCAGCTTTCCATAAAGTCCAAATTTCCTGGCCCTGGAGGAGCAGCTGGTTCTTCACCTTCTTTCTTTCCCTCCCAGCCAAGCACCAAGCCCTCATGGTCTCAGCCACAAAGGAGGAAGAAAGAGCACCTGGGATGTGACAGGAAGGTCTCCGCTATGGCCATAAGAGCAACTCTCCACGAAGCACATGAACCATCTCAGCGGGTCCACCTTCCACGTGCACCCAGGAAGGAGAATTCACACGATCATCATGAAATAACATGGATCATAACTCATGATCATGGAGCCCTTCCTGTGGGCCAGGTGCTGAGCTGGGCTCTTTTAGGCACTCTCCTAGTTCTCTGTAAACTCTCAGAACTCTGTAAAGTGAGTACTATGACTATCCTTACTCTACAGACAAAGTCATTGAGGCTTAGAGAAGTAATAAGCTCCCCCAAGTCCACACAGCTAGTAAGCAGCAGAGCATGTTGTAGCCCTGCATATGCTGATGAGGGAGCCCTGTGTATATCTATGTGTCCCCACACCAACAAGCCCTGCCCACGGGCATCGAGAGCGCACTCCTGTTTCACTGACGACACAGATTCCCATGTGCAGCGATGCACATGCCCTCATGGACACAGCTAATCCCACTGCCCAGGTATTCCTGATGCAGCCTGGCCAGATGGCCTTTGGATTTAATGATGGACCCCAAAACACCCTCCACCTATGCCCCACGCCAGGCCCAGGGGGCTGCTTGGTAAAATGATGATGAATGAGTGAATGAATGCTGCGTGATCATGAATGGATGATCTGAGCGCTCTCTCCCCACATTCTGGTGGCCATGGGCACTAGAAAGACCTGCAGATCTCTGCTCCTTCCTCCCCTTAAACTCATTTGCCCATTTACAAGCCTCTCACGCCTACTGCCCTGCTGGGGAAGCCAGCCTTCCTCAGCGACAGAGACAATAAACCGAGCCTGTCCTGGCTTAATCAGCTCCAACGTGGGCTATCAGGTGTGTGAATTATGGGCTCCCAGCCCTTCATCACCCTGAGTCACTGTCTTATCTTTATTCATTCTGGAAAATTAAATTAGCACTGCCTTTCCAATATTTTCTCCAGAGCCGCAATAGTGGCGAAGAGAGAACTGGCCAGCGGAGGGATATCTGATGTACTTTTGACCTTGGCTCCCTGCCTCCAAGAGGCCCACTGCCTTGTAAAATGCCAGGCAGGAAGACCTCCTGGGGATGAGGTTTGGGGTCTTCCCCGGGATGAGACAAATTTCTTTTCTTCATTTCCTTTCACCCCGGAAGAGGAGTCAGCAACTCTCCTCCAACTCAGCTTACCCGGCTTCAGGAATACGACGATCCCATTTCACAGAGGTGGACGTGGAGGCTTAGAGGAGTCGGGAGACTCATCACAGGCAGGAGCAAGTAAGGGACACGTGGACCCAGGACTGTCGCCTCCCATGTGGGGGTCCCTAGTGCAGGGGCTTCATCTTGTCTCTGGTGGGCACCCCGCGGGTGCTTGAGAGGCTTCAGGTTGTGCTCACCTCTAGCCCCTCATGGCTCAGAGATTAACTGCCTAAGTGGCTCTGGGCGTGGGCTTGCTGATCAAATGCTGGGCAGGTCTCTCTCCTTCCATCAGGGCACCTGGTTCAAACCTAAGACAAGAGGAGAAGAAACCTGTGCTGGGTGCAGATGCATCCCCCTCCACCTCTATGTTGCTAAGGGCACGCGGGTGGAATGCAGAGTGCGTCTTGATGGCTGGACTTGGGAGAATTAACTTCTCCACTCGGGGCTTACATTTCAGGCTGCTGTGAGCAGTCAGGAGGTGGTGGAGCGGAGCGGGGGGTGGGGAGGGGAAGGTGCGAGCTCCCAGCCCTGACGCTCCGGCATCTGTGGCTTCTCTGCTTCCTCTCCCCATCGCAATTTGTGTGTATATTAATCTCTCCCTATCTTTTTTCTGTCTTGCTTTCTGTGTCTTTTTTCCCTCTCTGCCCTGCACTCCATGTTTTCCCGCCGTCTGTCTGAATTGTGTCTGTCTCCCTCCATCTCTGTCAGGGTTTGCGTCAGGGCTCTGCGCGGTGTGTGTGTGTGTTTCTCACTCCCCGGGTGGGTGCCTCTATCACATTCATTTTTAGAGCCTTTCCCAAAGGTTCTCTTTCTCGTCCGTGTGTGTTCGTGTGCACACACGTGTATGTGTTTTTTGTTTCTTTTTTTTATGTGTTTTGCTGTCTCTGTTATCCCCTCGGTGTCTCGTACTCCTTGGTTTTTGTTCCCCCCTCTCTGTGTGACTCTCTGCTGTCTCCACTCATCTCTCTCTGCAGCTGGCCTCTCTTACCTCTCTCTCTTACGTCTCCCTCTCTCTTACGTCTCCCTCTCTCCATGGTGGGCTGGCTTTTCTCTCTCCCCTGCCTCATATTTACTGCTGATATAAACAGGGAAGCCTGGGAACCTCTGGTTGGACAGCCAGTTCCAAAGGAGAGTTGGTCATGGTTTGGGGCAGGCAGGGAGGGGGATCTTGGCAGTTATTCTGGAAAGAACACCTTGCCAACCCAAGGGAGGGTAGGGGGTGAGTCACCTTGTCTGGTGCAATGAGAAAAAAAAAATCAAAGCCCAAGTCCTGTCCTTTCCACTTCTTGTGTGACCTTGGGCAAGTCACTAAACCTCTCTGAACAATTAATAAGATGGGGCCATTGTAAAAATGAGATGAGATGATAGGTGTAAAACAGGAAGCCTAGTGTACAATATGGGGTGCAAGAAAGAAAGGGGTGAGTGGAGACTCAGAGGCAGCCCTGGCATGATCAAAGGTCTGTGGGCTCTGGGTAGAGGGTGGGGGAAAGCTCCCCTGCCTGTCGAAGGAGAGGTGAACTCAGCGCTGCCTAGTCAGGAGTACCCACTGATGCTGTGTGTCCCTGGGCAGGCTGCCTAACCTCTCTGAGCCTTTGTTTCCCATTTAGAAAATAGAGATACAGCAGCTACCCTTCAAACCACGGGTCATTCTGGAAACCAAGGCATATCTGTGAATAAAATGTCATTCATTCGTTCAACAAATATTTTTTGTGCACCTACTATGTGCTTTGAAAAGTCTGAACTGTTATCCCCATCCATCGACTGTGTGTGTTTGTATATATTGAGGTGACTCCACTTCACCTCCCTGTGCAGTACGTCCCTCCCGCTCTGTGACCTGCGGGACGGGGAAGGGGACTCCTGCTCCGAGCGCAGACAGGGCCTCCTGGGAGCCACGTGCTTGGAGCTGTTCAGGGACCACATGCGCAGCTCTCTTTAAATTCTTTGCTCCAGTCTGTAGTGCAGGAGGCCTCAGGAAAGGCAGGTTTCATGAATGAAACATCAAAATGTTTACCAAGCAGTAAACACCTGACAACAGCCCTGGTTTCCTGGACGAGGCGACGGAGGTGCCTGGTGGACCTGGTTCCTCTGGGTGCTCCCTTGAGCCCCTCTGGGCACAGCCCATGGCTGGTGAGCCCTCACCCCACCTGTCCCTGAACATGGGGACCTGCGGGAGCCCTGTCTACTGAGCACCTCTGTGTGAGGACTCACTGAACATGGGGCAGGGCTGTGGTCACCTCAGGTACAGAAGAGCAGCCAGGTCACAGGGGCCAACCAGGGTCCAGGACCCCAGAAGGCAGGTAGTAGGGCCAAGCGAGGGCTGGGGCAGGCTAGCTCCAAGCCCACTGCAGGCCTCAGCTCTGCTGGTGGGTGGCAGTGAGGACAATGCCAGGTGGAAATTTCCAGGCAGGAAGGCTAAACTGCCCTCTTGGGGTCGGGCAGCAAGCAGGCCCTTGACCCCCTTCGTCTCCCTATGAGACGGCCTCATCCTGTCCTCCACATGAGGAAACTGGGGCTCTGAAGGTGCTCAAGGCCACATGGGAGGGAGAGAGGACAGGAGACGCGCAGAAGAGTGGACAGGCCAGGCCAACCTCTGAGGCCCCTTCTGGGAACAGGGCCAGTTCGGCTCTGCTCTGCCTGACCCCCAGAGGGGTGAGGATGGAAGAGAAAGGGAATCAAAAGCAGAGAGGGCCTGGCAATGGTTACAGGCAAAACAGGGGAGGTGGAGATACACACACAACACTCACACCGTGTGCACGGACTAACACAGGCACATGCCACTTACTTATGCCCTGCTGGGCGCACCCACAGCACACACTCACAAAGCACACTCGTGCAGGTGCCAATGCAGGCTGGGCCCACCCACAGCAAACACTCACAAAGTACACTCATCCTGGTGCCCGCGCAGGCTAGACCCACCCACAACACACACAAAACACAGTCAGATAGATGCCTGTGCAGGCTGGGCACGCCCACAGCACACACTCACAAAGCACACTCGTCCAGGTGCCTGTGCAGGCTGGGCCCACCCACAGCAAACACTCACAAAGTACACTCGTCCTGGTGCCTGTGCAGGCTGGGCACGCCCACAACACACACTCACAAAACACACTCAGGTGCCTATGCAGGCTGGGCATGCACACAGCACACATTCATAAAGCATATTTGTGCAGGTGCCTGCGCAAGCCACACACGAAGCACACTTGTCCAGGTGCCTATGAAGGCTGGGCATGCCCGCAGCACACGCTCACAAAGCACACTTGTCCAGATGCCTGTGCAGGCTGAAAGCACACACTCACAAAGCACACTCAGGTAGGCGCCCGCGCAGGCTGGTCGCACCCACAACACACACTCACAAAGCACACTCGTCCAGATGCCTGTGCAGGTTGGGCACGCCCACAGCACACATTCACAAAGCACACTCAGGTAGGTGCCCGCGCAGGCTGGGTGTACCCACAGCACACACTCACAAAGCACATTCATGTAGGTGCCTGTGCAGGCTGGGTGCACTCACAGTTCATGGTCCCCAGCTGTTGCGGAGCCTTCCCCTGCTGGCCTTGCTGCTCCAGCCTGGGCTCCACCTCTCTCTCTGGCTGGATCCCCCCTGGCTGGCCTGGCTCCCACCCCACTGCCCATCTGCTCCTAAGGATGGTCTCTGTCTCTCCTTGTGCCCCTCAAGGCCCTTCCTCTCCCTCCCTCCCAGGTGACGCAGCCTCCGCTAGTGGGCCCATCTCCCTTTTTCTCATTGCTGTGCTTTCTCCCTCTCTCTGTTTCTCACTTTTCTCTCCTCTCACTACCTCTCTCAAGTTCTCTTTTGAGTCTCATGTTTTAGCTCAGGCTCTCACTTTGCCCAGGCTTCACGTCATATCTGCCTTTCTCTGTGTTTCTTTTATTCTTTTTTTCCTTATTGTTGATTCACTCTCTGCTCCCCTTGAGTCCCTCTTGGAATGCTGGTTTCTCTGATCTCTCTGTGTGTGTCTTTCTCTGATACACACACAGTCTTTCCCGCTGGCTTCAGGCCTCTGTCCCTGTCCTCCCCACTGCCTCTGAGACTCGGCTCCATTCTGGGCAGGAGCTCCTCAGCGGGCCAGCCTCCAGGCATCTGCTCAGATCTGGCCCAAGGATAGAAGGAAACTAGTGGGAGCCCCTGAAAGTGGGGCGGGGGCAGAGACACAGGCCCAGTGGGAGGGGCCGCCCAGGACTTGGGAGGGAAGGTTTGATTTTCAAAGCACAGGCTTATGGGCATTTAATGTTGACCATTCTGTGGCTCCTCCCACAGTCTGGCATCTCCCTTCTCTGTTCCTCCCTCCTCCAGGTTTGTCACCAGCTTAACTCTAACAAGTGCCTGGGCCAGACCCTTACCCTGCAGGCAGGGACTGGGCCAGAGGAGGGGTGGGTCCTGCAGTGGAGGGCTGGCGGGCTGGGGATGTTCTGGAGGGACTGTCTGAGACCAGGAGCTCTGCTTCTTTGGAGTCATGCCCTCTCTCTCCGCATTCCCTCCTAACCCCACCAACCACGTCTTCTCTCCAGCCATGCTCTAGCACCTTCTCCAGAGGAGACCCCAGCCCTCTGAGTCTGAATTCCTCACTACGAAAACAAGCGCAGTGGTGGTCCCCACCCCACTGGGTTGGGAAGGATGAAGGAGTTGGCACTGCAGGGCACCAGGCAGTGGCCAGGAGCTCAGTGGGGGCTCGGAGAACAGTGGATGTGAAGGAAGGAACAGGATGAGGTTCAAGGCCTGGCCCATGGACCATTGAAAACAGTATCATGCCTCTAAAATAATCTGCAGTTCAGTGCAACTTAATATTGGCTGTGTCTGATCACAGCACATGTACAGGCTGTGCACATACAAGGCCAAGGAAAGAGAGAGAGGAGAAAAGGAGGAAGCAAATTAGCTTTGTCCAGGGCCCCAGGAAGCTGCTGGATGCCAGGAGGGGCCCTCAGCTCTTGCTAGTGGTCACAGAGCCCCCTGAGAGAATCAAGCCTCTCTTGGGCCAGCCATGTGATGCTGAGGGCTCAGTCTGGGGTCTCTCTGATGCTCCTGGTCCAGGGACAACCACCTTCCCCGGGTCCCCCAGCCCCAGGGCAGAGGCCGCACCCTCAGTAGGGCTTTGCCAGCCCTGCCAGCCTTCTGTCCTTAGCACCCAGCTGCATCTTGTCTCCACCCTGCCCCTGCGCCTGGCTGGTCTCTGCCTGTGCCCAGGCGTGGTGTTTGTGATGCCGCTTGACTGTGTGTCCCTTGCTCCTCCTCTCTTCCTGTAGCCCGTGCTCCTCTCTGATCTTGCCTGTTTTTCAAGGCACACTTTGGTCGCCCACTTACTCCAGCAAGTCCCCTTCCCAGTTAGTCCCACCCCACACATGGGCCTCATAGGGAGTCAGAAGACACCAGAGGTCAGCCCCCGGGGCAGTCAGACCTCCCAGACCACGGTCAGGTCCAGGCTGTCCCAGCGCGGCTGTGTGCGCTGTGCTGTTTCCTCTCCTTGCTGAGCTTGTTTCCCTATCAGCAAAGCAGGGGTGACAGTGCTGTCTCCCTGGGCTGCTTGGAAGGCCTTACTGAGCTCTAACTATGCATTCCACCAGCACACAGGAGGCCTCAGTCTGGGCTTGTCCTCTTGATTGATCCCCCTTCCCCCATCCCAGTCTGGCAAAGAAAACAGAAGTCCAGACAGAGAGGAACTTCCATGAGGGGAAAAAACCTGTCCTCTGCAATTCTCGAGTTAAGACCCTTTCCCAAATATTCCCTGGCCTCCAGAGTAAGCTGGGTGTACCATGCACATGGGCCTGGGAAAGCCTTACTTCTGCCTTGGGGCACAGAGTAGGAGCTCAGCAAAGGCCCTTGTTATTCCTTCATCAGAGTGATAGCATAGACCAACCGTTTATGGAGCACGGGGCTCAACATTTCACTGGGTGCATTTACCTAACCACTCTGAGCCTCAGTTTCCCCATGTGTGCCTTGGGTCATAATGCTTGCCTCACGGGGCTGCTGTGAGCAGAGGATGAGATCATGGTCTGCCATATCAGGAGCTGGGCCAGCAGCAGATGCTGTCCGTGTTTCCAGTGGCTCCCTGCCTGTGCCTGGCCCTGTCCTGCCCAGCTTCAGGTAGGAGTCTTCCCACCTCCTGGCTCATGGAGAAGCCCCTGCCCCACTCTCGGAGGCTGAACACCCTGCCTGTCCATCCTTCAGGGCTCAGCCTCGGCCTCCCCCATAAAGCCTGCCTGAACCCCAACCAGATGAACCCTCACCTGGCTCTGAAGCTCTGTCCAGCCCCTCTACGAGCCTGAATTTGCCTCTAGGAATGATCGTGATGACAAAACGCAAAACTGTAAGTAAAATCCTGGGTGACCTCTGCAGAGTGTTCACTCACTGGGCGCTGTGGTAAGCTCCCACTTTGCTGCGTGCCACTGGGTCCTCACCATATACAACTGTCCCTATTTCAGAGCTGATGAGACCCCGGCTCAGAGAGGTTGCTGCTGCTGGCTGAGATCACACAGCAAGGAGGTGACTGAACAGGACCTGGTGAGCTGGCTTTGCTGCCACCCCTCCCTCCCAGCCCTCATCCATGAGTTCCTGAAGAACAGAGCTCATAACTGCCTGCCTTTGTTCAGCATCACCTAGACCACCAAGGCCCAGGGCTCAGCCTGTGTGATGGAAAAGTGTGGCCTCCATGGAGGAAAGATTCCTGGACTGCACACAAGGAGATCTGATTCAGCTACCACTTCTCTGGGTAGGTCACCAGAGTCACCTGACTTTGGGCAGTCACCTTCCCTCTCTGGGCCTCAGTTTTCCCATCTGTAAAATGGAGATGTGTCATAGTCCATTCTGTGTTGTTATAACAAAATACTGTTAATATTGGGTAGTTTATAAAGAAAAGAAATTTATTCCTCACAGTTCTGAAGGCTGGGAAGTCCAATATCAAGGTGTCAGCATCTGGTGAGGGCGTTTGTGCTGTGTCATCCCATGGTGGAAGGAGGAAGGGCAAGAGGGTGTAAGAGCAAGAGGGCAAGTGGGGGCTGAACTCACTTTTCTAACAAGCCCACTCTGGCGATAACCAGCCCACTCGGAAGATAATGACAATAATACATTCATGAGGGAAGAGACCTCATGACCTGATCTATTCTATTCCTTCTATTCAACCCCACCTCCCAACACCGCTGCATTAGGGATGAAGTTTCTAACACATGAACTTCGGGGGACACATTCAAACAGCAAGATGTCAGAGTCCAGGATAAGTTCCCATTCTTTGCACCTGTTGTCAGCAGATGACATCCCAGACACTTCCTCTTCCCCTTAAGCCTGATTCTCCTGGGCCTCTAGCAGCAGGTCAGTTGGCCTTACTCTGCTCCGGGCACATTCTCCCCTGATCCACAGACAGTGTGGTGTGTACCCCTGGGACCATCAACCTGGGGCTGGCTCCCTCTGACCTAACTTTGGATCGGCACTGAAGAGTACATGAAGCTATAGAATAAACAGGTTTTTTTTCCCTTCTTTTGGTCTCAGGTGGCAAGGGATATAAAATATGTTTCTGGATTAGAATCAAGACAGAGATATGTTGGAACAGATTGCAAATGTCCCATGAACTTTAAAGGTAAACACAAGTCTTCAAGGGTTCTTCCCCAGAAGAGGTTAAGAGGCACTGGTGGAAACAGATCTTTGGAAGCAAGAGGACAGTTGCTTGCCCCATCCCTACCTCTTAGCTGCTGTGCAAAGTTGGACAACTTGGGTCATCTCCCTGAGTCTGTTTCTTCGCCTGTAAAATAGGCAGAGGTATTTTGAATGAATGGGAACTAGGGCTCATGTTCTCGTGGCATGCAGCATAAGGTGTCATTCCTCCTGTAAGTATCTATTTGCATGACTTACATGCAATGGGTTAAAAGAGAAGAAATGGCTTTATTTTAGAAAACAGGCCCCTGGGGATAAAGACAAAAATGATTCTGAGGAAGGGGACACATGCACCAGGCTCCTTCCATCCTCTACCTCAGGGCGGGGTTTCCAGTTTCCAGGGGAGAAAGGTGCAGGCCAGAAGCAGAGCCATATTCAGGAGGCTCTGTGTGAGGCTCAGGACTCGGGCAGTGCTGCTTAGGGGGCCAGGTAGCACCCAGGGTCAAGAGATGGGACATTCTCCCCAGAGCAGGCCACAGATCCAGCACGGCCTGGGCCTTCTAGGGTTTTAGGATGAGCACAGTGCAGAAATTCCATGCCCAGCCCTCAGCAGAGGTGCAGGATCCAGGACACCAGCATTGGTGGCAGAGGCAGGAAGCCCCACTGATGGCCTGTTGCGGTGGGCAGTCCACAAAGAGGGCAGAGAGGATGGCTGAGGGGGAGTGGCACTGAGCACGTGGGTGCCCACGATATGTGCTTGGAGTAACTGGGGAGGTGGAGCAGGAGATGAGGATCTGTGGCATCTGGGTGGGCAGAAGTCTGTCCCCTATTGTCAATGTGGTCCCTTTGTTTCTTGCAGGCTGGGAAGGAGGATAATCTGCGCTGCCCAGAGCAGCAGGCTCTGAGGGATGCTGTGGTCTGAGAGATGCTGATAGGCGCTTCCCAAAAAAGGATTCCATCCTGAAATCTGCTTGGGTGACTGTATTAGATTTTCATTTTTCTTTTTAACTTGTTCTCTGTAACAAGCTGAACATCCCAGTGGCTTTGAGCAGCAAACACTTCTCTTTCTGTCTCCTAAGTCCATGGCCCATGAGCTAGGGTGGGGGGCTCTGCTTCAGGTTTCCGTGGGTTCTGGGGCTGCTCCTTAGGCCTGTTCTGAGCCAGCAGCTCCATGTTCTTCTCATGACCTCTCCCAGCCAAAATGTAAAGGGGGCACATGGGGAAGCAGAGGAAGCCTCTTCAGGCCCCAGCGGACAAGTGGGAGCTGTTGCTTGTGTCCCATGGGTCAACAAGAGACACGTCGCAGCACCCAACATCCGGGGACAGGGAAATGTCTTTGGCCCACCCGGTGCTCTGCAAGGTCACATGACAGGGGGAGCAAAAGAGGAACTGGGAGCAAAATCTCACCTGCCACCTTAACATCGCAGGCTCAGCCCCCTCTCGCAGAATCACCAAGCACCCAGGCCCCAGTTCGCCAGTGGAGGCCCCCAAGTCCTCCAAACTCCTTACCTTTAACAGAATGTAAACCAGCCTGAGCCCCTGCCCTGTGTGCCGTGGGAAGGCGGAGGTCTCCCTAGAGTCTGCAGTTCGCCGGGGCTTCAGATTGACATATTCTCCTCCCTCTGGTTTCTTGACGCTGCTCAATTTTATCTTCCTCTTTCCTTGGGCTGCTGTCTCTCCACACTAAGCTCAGGGCCTGAGCTTGTAGATCCCGGCCTTTCCTCTGTCTGGCTGAACGAAGGGCCATCTGTTTTTGAGTTTCTACCCTTTAGTATTATAAGGCACTATTGAAAGTGGATGATTATGATTATGACTTGTTATTTTTTCCCATACATGATAAAATTCTTTCCCTATCTGGCTGGTAAGCTACAGAGAACACTCTAAAGATTTCTCTCCTGCGTGCTCCTCCTGCTGGAGCTGGCCCCAGGCACTGAGGAGAGTTCTCTTTCATCCCGCTGCACACGTTAGCACCTGAAAGGTGGACTTGGACAAGGCCACAGATCTTTATTTGAATGTCTATTCCCTGCCCTCTGACCTTGGATGTGCAGGAAGAGGCATCTAGGGTTTAGGGTTGTTGTGAGGCTTAAATGAGGGAAACTGTGTCAAGGACCCTGGGCATTGGTGGAAACGCAGTGTCAGTCTCCCTCTTCTTTAGAGAATGTCCTCACCTTAGGATGACCCTATAATTACTGTCCAAACCAGGACATCTGAGAGTGCAAGGCGACACTGCTGTTAACTACACTGAGGCTACAGGCAGAAACTGGGACTGTCTCAGGCCAAGTGGGACTTACGGTTGCCCTGTCCCACCCCGACCTCAGCACACACTCCAGCGCCTCCATTCACCCCCTCCCATCTCCGCACGGATGGCCCATGGCAACTGCATGGGGATTCCCCACAGGCTGCCTGCCGACCTTGGGGACTGTCTGACCGTCAGTGGTGCTTCATACCTCTCCAGGGTAGAGTCTGTGATCAGGGCTTACATGCGGGCATGCTGTACTAACTCAGCCTTGTGCTTCTCTGCTGGGAGCTTGTCCTTAAGTCATCTTCCTCGGCCCTTTACGACAGTACAAGTGAGGCCCCTGGGAGAGGTCCCCGTCTGCAGAGCCTCCAGCCCCATACAGTAGCTGCCTACTCCAGGATTCTCTGCAGAGCAGGAACCAGACTTCCCTGGACCAGCTAGGGTGAGGGTAGGCAGTGTGGGGACTGGGAGGAGCTGAACAGACCTGGATGAGATCCTTCTCTGCCATTGTGTGACATTGGGCAGATGGCCCCACCTCTCTGGGTCTCGGTTCCTTCATCTGTACAGTGGATCTAGTTGTGCCTCCCTCTCAGGATTGTCATGAGAACCTAGTGAGTCCCTGGAAATCACCCAGTCTCATTCTGTCTCCACAAGGTCAGTAGTACCAGTTCCTGAAACACACACACACACACACACACACACACACACACACACACACACACTGCATGCAATCACATGTGCACACACACCCACACTCACCCCTAGAATATTTTTGCTTTTCTTGCTCCTCTTTGATTCACAAATTTCCCCTTCCGTCAGGAGTGCGGCTCAGAAACCCCTCCCCCAGGCAGCCTCCCCAGGATTCGCTAGAACATCAGCTCGTCGGAGCACCCCACCTCTCCCGCTGCTGCACTCTGCAGGCCTCGAATGGACCTTCATGACCCATGAGTCACCTTGTCCCACCATTGACTGACAGGTCTTTTGCCCTCTGGACTGTGATCCCCTTCACGGAGAAACCTTATCCTGCCCTTACACAGGGGCCAGCCAGGGCAGAGGCAGAAAGAGATTCACAGGATGAATTAAATGGGGTCCTGGGAGGGAACAAAGGAGTGAGGACGACTCCAGATGTCTCTCCTCCTTCCAAATCCATGGCCTGCATCACACATTCAGATTGCATCGCCAAGGGTCACTCCTCAAGTGTCTCACCCACCACAGAGGATGCCTATTGCTCTGTCCATCCAGGCGGTCCATCAGTTCTGGGAAAAGCTACTTGCTTGAGGCAATGCCTGCCCCCTCCCAACCCCCCAAACTCCATCTGTGTGATCCTAGTGGTAGCTGCCATTCACCCTCCAGGACAGGCTCATGAGAGTCCTTCCCTGGGAGCTTCCACATCAGAACCAAGAGTGGAGAGCTCCCACCTCTCTGATGTGACTCCTGGAAGGGGGACCCTGAGGTATAACCCATGGCTCATGACCTGTGGCTCTCAGCTTGAACTGTGGAAGATGCCATTTGTGGTAGAGGAGGAGGCAGTGGACACTAAGGAGGCAGTCTGTTTCTGAAGGAGGAAGCAAGCAAACTTGAGGGAAGGAGGGAGGGAGGAAAGAAGTGAGGGATGGAGGGGGAGAGAATGAGAGAGAGAGAGAGAGAAAGAGAGAGAGGGAGACCCAGTGTTCCAGCCTGATTATGGCTTGGCTATGTCCCCACCCAAATCTCACTTTGAATTGTAACAATCCCCACATGTCAAGGGCAGGGCCAGGTGGAGATAATTGAATCATGGGGGTGTTTTCCCCAATACTATTCTTGTGGTAGTGAATTAGTCTCATGAGATCTGATGGTTTTATAACAGGCAGTTCCCCTGCACAAGCCCTTTTGCCTGCCGCCATGTAAGACACGCCTTTCTCCTCTTTTGCCTTCCACCATGATTGTGAGGCCTCCCCAGCCATGTGGAACTGTGAGTCCGTTAAACCTCTGTTTCTTTATAAATTACCCGGTCTCAGGTATGTCTTTATCAGCAGTGTGAGAACAGACTAATACAGAGCCCTTCCCAGGATTGGTTAAAAGAGACAATGCATTTCTTACTTTGCTTACATCATGTTTCTGTCACTTGCAGTCTGAAAGTCCTGGCTATCATGTTGTGTGTGCACAATTCTTGGGTAAATTATAAGCTCTGTGAAGGCAGTGACCAGGTGCTGCTTGGCGTGGGAAGGCAAACAGGCAGTCTGTGGTCAGAAGACTTATATTTCTCTCCTGACTCTGCCCATCCCCAGCCATGTGTCTTGGGCATGTGATCATCAAAGCAATTCAGGATTGAAAGAAGCCTCAAAGAACCTCAGATTGAACCAACTCACTGGTGACTACTCCAAGATCAGACTGCAAAAGAGCAACACATTCTCAGTAAAATTCACTTTTCCTAACTATAAAATGAGGCCATGATTTCTAAGGGCCTCTCGGGTCAAATATATATATAAAATAATAAACCCCTACAATGTGCCAGTACTGCACTTGGCCATGGGACTGGACAATGAATTAGACTTGATCCCCGCCCTCCACTCTGTGTGGAGGGAGAGACATCTGCTTTCTCTTGACCTTTAAGCCTCGGTCCAAGAGCAAAGATTGGTCTAAAAGGGCCTTTTGTTGGTGAATTCTGGCTGTAACAGCAGGAGGATCCCACAGCACCCGGAGGCCTCCCCACACTTGCACTGGTTCAAACAAATTTCAGACCAAAGTCCGAGGGAGTTGGTGGAGAGGAGGCCACGTCTTCTCCAGTTGGGAACTCTACTCACGACTCACCTGCTGCTCTGGGGAATGATACCTGTCAAGGTTCGTTTGGAGCCGTTTGCCTCCCACAGACCCCGTGCTCCCCACAAGACAGCCCTGGCTGCTCTCCAGGAAGTGAGGGGAAATTACTTCTCCCCCCATCTCTTTGATTGATCTAGCAGTTGGGTGCAGCAACATCTCAGTCCTGCCAGGCCTGATAATGGAGCTGTCATGGTCAGACTGGCTCTAGGAGGTGAGCTGGGAGGATTCCAGGAAATTGTGGAGATTGCCTACAACATGGGCCACCTCAAATGAGATTGCCACAGTGAGTGGTTTCAGACCATGCAAACTGCATCTTGAGCTCCTCTTTCCCTGACCCTCAGCAGGGCCTGTCACTTCACTTCTCTCGGCCTCCAACTCCTAAAGCACTCCCCAAGACCATTATCATTAGAGACGGCTGGATCTGGGCTTGAATCCCTGGGCAGTAACTGACTGGTGTGTGACTATGGGCAAGTTACTCTTCGGTAGTGTGGAGGAAATGGGTACAATAATTTTTTTAATTGGGCCCATTTCTCTGACAAAGGACAGAAACTCAAATTGGCTTAAGCCAGAACAGGGAATTTATAGATTCACATAACTGAGAAGTTCAAGGGAATTCAGGTATGGCTGGATTCAAGTGCTCAGGTGAGGTCATCAGGCACCCATCACACCCTATCTCTTGGTTCTGCTTTCCTCTGAGTGGACATCACTTCCAGGCAGCTCCTCTCCTCCTGGAGGCCCCAGTAGCTTCAGCAGAAGAAGAGAATTTTGCTTGCCCCATAATTCCAACAAAAATCCCAGAATAAAGTCTCATTGGCCAGGCCAGGTTATCTGCCCACTCTTGAAACTGAGGGTGGGACCAATCACACTGAAATAACAATTGGTCTGGGGAAGGATGGTAATGGGTCCATATAAAAATGGGAGGAGCTGTTACCAGTGGAGGAGAGAGCAAGTAGAGGTTGCATTTATATGATAATCATAGCATGCCAGTTATGGTGCTAATTCCCTTGGTCTATTTAATCCATCTAATCCTCCAACAATGTGATCAGGTAGGCAGTATTATTGCCTCCATTTTATAGATCAGGAAACTGAGGCCAGAGAGGTTTGATACCTTTCTCAAGCTTGTCAGTGGCTGGCCTGAGATTTGAACCTAGGGCCTTGGACTTGAGAGTGAGTGTTCCAAAAACAGAATGCTCAAGAGGATCAAGAGACAACAAGGGGCTGGAAGGCAAATGCCTGGCAGGATCCAGTGCTCAGTTAATTAAGATTAACTGTGGGTGCACTGAACCCTCACGGAGCGCCTGCTGTACTGCAAAGGGCTGGGGTTTGATGCAGAAATGAGCAAGCAGAATTCGTTACCCTTGGAAGGACACAATATGGTGGGAATGAGGAGATAAGTGGAAAAATAACCATGATTTCACACGAGGATGGTAGGAAAGGTTCAAGGTGTTGAGTTCAGAGGTGGCTGGACAGGCCCACTGGGTGAAAGGTCAAGGTGGGCTCCAGGAGGCTGCAGCAGCTGCGATGGGCCCTGAAAGAAGGGGTGGGAAATCCCAGTCAGTGGCACTCCCTTTGTGTCAGGCCTTAGAGATCCACTCCAGCTAACCTGTAACAGAGTGGGACTCAGGACCCGGCAGCCTCACCAAATCCAAGGGCAGGATTGCAATTGGAGCCCAGAACAGAGAAGGCTATGGTGTGAGCAGCACTGGGGTACTCTCACATCAGGATTCCTCTCTCTTCCCTTGCCTGTCCCGCTTCCCCCTCCCACCCCCATCTTTCTCTGCGGACCCAATTTCTCCTCGTGTCCAGGCATAAGAGCGAGCTGTATCATAGGCACCATTAAAGTTTACCTGTTAAAGGTCGAATTCCAAACTCCAACCTGTGGCTGCAATGCAGGGAGATGCTCAGAATGGCTGTGGGGTCCACTGCAAAAGGTGGCACGTGGGAGAAGGAAGACAACCCAAGAAGGCCCCCATAGGAAGAAAGTCACCAACCCTGACACATAGGGAGGGCGTTCTGAAGACCGGAGGATGGAAAACGTGGTCAGGAACAGCGAATACACCTCTTGAGTGCAACTGTGAGAACCTGTAAAGGGGTCTTGAGAGGTGGTCCCAAGAGCTGTCCTGTCTGTTCCACCTGAAACTTCAGGACACTTTACTCCACGGTCAAACCTCAGGTCACCTCATTCCCAAGACAAAGCTACAGGTCACCTCTCTCTCCTACCACCCTCAGGTTAACTCACTCTCCACTCAATTTTCAGGCCACCTCCCTCCCCCCAACCCCCAGGTCACCTCACTCCCTCTCCACCTCTAGGTCACCTCACTCCCCCTCAACACCCAGGTCACCTCACTCCCCCTCCACCCTCAGGTCACCTCACTCCTCAACCCCCAGGTCACCTCACTCCTCAACACCTAGGTCACCTCACTCCCCATCCACCCTCAGGTCACCTCACTCCCCCTCCACCCTCAGGTCACCTCACTCCTCAACCCCCAGGTCACCTCACTCCTCAACACCTAGGTCACCTCACTCCCCATCCACCCTCAGGTCACCTCACTCCTCAACCCCCAGGTCACCTCACTCCTCAATCCCCAGGTCACCTCACTCCCCATCAACCTCAGGGTCACCTCACTCCCCCTCCACCCCCAGGTCACCTCACACCCCATCAACACCCAGGGTCACCTCACTCCTCCTCAACCCCCAGGTCACCTCACTCCTCCTCAACCCTCAGGTCACCTCACTCCTCCTCAACCTCCAGGTCACCTCACTCCCCCTCTACCCTCAGGTCACCTCACTACCCCTCAACACCCAGGGTCACCTCACTCCCCCTCCACCCTCAGGTCACCTCACTCCTCCTCAACCCTCGGGTCACCTCACTCCCCCTCCACCCTCAGGTCACCTCAC
>NW_012117376.1:10370153-10407323 GCF_000951035.1 Colobus angolensis palliatus
CACCCCCAGGTCACCTCACTCCCCCTCCACCCTCAGGTCACCTCACTCCCCCTCCACCCTCAGGTCACCTTGCTTTCTTCTCACCCTCACACCTGCATGAAATCTAAGGCCCCTTCTGAGGCCTCCAAGGCCTTTACCTGATCTGTCTACCATCTCTCAGACCTCCTACGCCATCCTCATCCTGCTGCAGCCTGATGAAGCTTCTGGGTGTTTCGTGACCATGCCCAGGACTTTCCCACTGCGGATCTCCTGGCTCTGAGTTCCCCTCACCTTCTGCCTGGAATGTGTTGTCTTGTGTCATGAGTTCATTTGCTGTGTCTCATTTCACTGTAAGTGAAGTGAAATCCACAGCAGTAACTTCTGTGCTGTCCATCCTGGCCTCAGCAGCAGGAACGGGCCCTGGTATACAGTAGGTGCTCAGCAAGAGCTTGCTGAAGGAGGGGATGGTGGGTGGCTGGTGTGGAGGCTCTGACGCCTGACCAGAAGGCAGGAGTTAAGGGCCTAAATGAGGCAGTGGTTGTCGGGGAGATGAAGGGGCCCAGTGTGAGACACATTTGGCAGGAGACCTGTGATCTCTGAGCGTGGTCCTGGTGAGGACCACGGAGGGGCCTCCACCTCCCTCACCCTTGAATTCGCCCAACTGCCTTTAGGAGCCAATGAGGTGTCAGCTTCAAAACTGGCCTAAAATTCCTCTTTACATCTGGAAGGGGAAAACAGATCCCTTCCTCATGGTGAAGAACGCTCTGGCAGGGATCAGTTCTCCTCCAGGATCTTGGAGGAGCCCACAGTTCTACTGATTCGCTCTGAGGGACGGTGGCCACCTGGAAGCCAGAAGCCTGGTAACGCAGCCTGCTCCTCCACTTACGGCTGCTTGGACTTGGGCAGACATTTCCCATCTGTGGCTCAGTTTACCCTTCTAACGACTGGGGACAAAAACCCCTGTAATAGTTTCCTAGGGCTGAGGTAGCACAAACTGAGTGGCTTAAACCAAGCAACACATTGTCTCACAGTTCTGGAGGTCAGAAGCCCAAAATCAAGGCATTGGTAGGGTCATGCTCCCTCCCAGTCCTCCAGGGGAGGATCTTTTCTTGCTTCTTCCAGCTTTTGGTTCTCCTGGGCATTCCTTAGCTTTGCGGATGCGTCACTCCTCTTTCTGCTTCCTGCTTCACACGGCATTCTCCCTGTGCATCCCTTTGTCAAAATTTCCCTCTTCTTATAAGGGCACCGGTCCTATTGGGTTAGAGCCTACACTAGTGACCTTGTCTAAACTTGATTATATCTGCAAAGACCCAATTTCCAAATAAGGTCACATTCACAAGACCAGGGATTAGAACTTCAACGTATCTTTTTGGAGGGTATCCACCAATACCACAGTGTCTTGATTAATGTAGCTGCATAGGAGGCCTTCATGTCAGATAGAGTGATTCCTCCCATTTTCTTCTTTGTCAAGATTGGTTTAACTACTCCAGAGCCTGTGTTTTTCAATACAACCCATTCTACTCCCCACTAGGATTTTTCTTTTTTCTTTTGAGACAGGGTCTCCATCTGACTGCACCCAGGCTGAAGTGCAGTGATGCAATCAAGGGGAGCTTTGCAGGAGCATGCATCAGTGTTAAATTATGGAAACTGCTCTGGGGTCTTTTCCAGGCCCATGACTCTGTGACCTTTGATTTCCTGGCTTCTGAAGCCTCCTGGGAAGGTGATCCTGGTAACCCAGAGACGTAAACACCCCTCAGGTAAGGAGACGTGATGGATTGGCCGTGTCTTCTGGTTTGCTTGCTGTCACATTTAGTGCAGGCTCCAAGCCTGGCCACTCAGTCACTGTCATCCAACACTTCACTCAGAGCAAACACCCGCTCTTTCCCATTAATGAGGCTTCATTTGGAGACTCTGGCCTTTACCCCAATCTTGTTTCTCCTTTCCCTTCCTGTCACATCCAGGAGAAAGGTGGTGTTCAAGTTATCTGTCACCCAGAGGAAAAGTTAAACCTTGTGAGGCAAAATTCTCCAAGGAGTTGTTTTTCTGATTTGACTCTTGCAGAGAAAATCTTGACTGTATCATGTGGTCCTTCCCCCATCCATACAGCTGTATGTAGTGTTACCTGAAGTGGCTTCTTGACTCACAGATTTATGAAATTGTTTGAAGAAATTTTGAGAAAGATGAAGTCAATCTGTGAGAAGAAAAACTGTAGACAATTAGACAATTTCCCATAAGGGCAATTCAGTGCAAAACACTTTGAATAATATTCGATGGAACTTGTGCCCCAAAACAGTAGACACCAAATATCCTCATAATTCCCAGCATCCTTTGCAGATAAGTTGTCGTCATGTGACTGGTAATGGTCAATGGACTGTGAGCAGAAGTAACATGAATTATTTCTGGCCTGAGGCAGTTACGAATAGATGTGACAACTCCATTCTTCTCTTCCACTGCAGTGGAGAACAGAGGGACCACATATCCCATATGGAACAAACAGGCTTTGTCTATCTTATCCATTTCTGGTCCCAGCACACAGGAAAGTGTGAGGCACATAGAGGTATCCAATAAATACATGATACATGAACAGATGAATGAATGAATGAATGAGATAATGAAGTTTCTACACACATCTCCAATGTTTCTCCGTTAAGCAATGGAAAGAAAACCCTTGTCCAGGTGTGGCTTGGGAGAAGGTTTCAGTCTTCCTCTTCCTTCTTGCTCGGATCAGGTTCCATGAATCCTTTCCTGGAGAGTCCTGCTGTCCCTGCTTGGGAGACAATTTGTGTATCTCGAGTCTGCTTCCTCACAACAAAGTCTGTTTTCACATGGTCAGAGGAATCCTCCTCACACAGGCTTTCACAAAAGCAGTTTTAAATTCCAATGAGGTCTACTTTATCAATTTGTTTTCTGCTATGGATCACACTTTTGGTGTTTAACAACTCTGGCCGGTTGCTGTGACTCACGCCTGTAATCCCAGCACTTTCGGAGGCCAAGGCAGGTGAATCACTTGAGGTCAGGAGTTTGAGACCAGCCTGGCCAACATGGTGAAACCCCGTCTGTACTAAAAATACAAAAATTATCCAGGCATGGTGGCAGGCGCCTGTAATCCCAGCTACTTTGGAGGCTGAGGCAGGAGAATCACTTGAACCTGGGAGGCAAATGTTGCAGTGAGCGGAGATTGAACCACTGCACTACAGCCTGGGTGACAGAGTGAGATCTCATCTCAAAAACAAAAACAAATGAGGAAAAAAGGACTCTTTGCCCTAGGTCATGAAGATTTTCCTACATTTTCTTCTAAAAAGTTTTATAGTTTTGTGCTTTATATTTATCATTTATGTATATTATTCATTTTTAGTTATGTAGAAAGTGTGTTGAGATTCCTCTTTTGCTTATGGATTTTGTGATTGCTCTGGCACTATTTGGTGAATAAGATAAGCTTCCCCTATCCAACAGCTTTTGTACCTTTGTCAAACATCATTGAACATGTTTGTGTGGGCCTGTTTCTTGGTTTTCCATGGATGTATGTATCCCTCTTTTAGTACCACGGTGTCTTGATTAATGTAGTTGAATAGTAAGCCTTAATGCCAGCTAGAGTGATTCCTCCTATATTCTTTGTCAAAATTGATTTAACTTTCTAGAACCT
Source organism: Colobus angolensis palliatus (assembly GCF_000951035.1). Classification (NCBI taxonomy): domain Eukaryota; kingdom Metazoa; phylum Chordata; class Mammalia; order Primates; family Cercopithecidae; genus Colobus; species Colobus angolensis. Next base: position 10,373,776 of record NW_012117376.1, read on the forward strand.
GTATTTTTCCATATAAGTTGATGAATAATTTGCCTATGTCTACTAAAAAATCTGCTGGGATTTTGATAGAAATTGCATTAAACAAGTATATCAATTTGGTAAGAACTGACATCTTTACTAAGTTGGATTCTCAAATCCATGAACACAGTCTTTCAAAATTTATCTTGTAAGTATTTTATATTTTTCAGTATATAATTCCATATATATTTTGTTAAGTGTATATCTAAGTATATTATTTTCTTTAGTGTGACTGTAAGTGGTATTGTGTTCTAAAATTTGATTTCTGCATATTTTGTTAGCTTGGAGAAACATGCTTAATTTTTGTGTGTTAACTTTGTAACCTGAGAACTTAGTGAACACATTTACTAGCTCTAGGAGATATTTTCTAGATTCTTTGAGATTTTCTATGTAGACAACTGTGTCATCTGCAAATAGAGATAGTTTTATTTCTTCTTTTATAAACTATATACCTTTTATCTCTTTTTCTTACCTTATTGCAGTGGCTATAAATTTTAGTACAACGTCAAATAAGAGAAATGAGAGCAGGCATATCCCTGCATTTTTCCTAATCTTTTGTATTTTTTGTTCCTAATCCTACAGTGTTTTACCACTAAATAATTTGTCACCTGTGGTTTTGTATAGATGTTATTTATCTTCCTGAAAAAATTGTATAATATTGGTGTTTATTCCTCTTCAAAAATTTGGTAGAATTCTCCAGTGAAACCACTTAGACTGAAAGATTTCTTTTTCAGAAACTTTAAACATTATGAATTTAATTTGTTTGATGGCTATAGGATTATTCAGATTAGCCATTTTATCTTGACTTACCTTTAATAGTTTATGGTTTTTGAGGATTTGGTCCAATTCTTCTATTTTATGAGAATAAGGTAGTTCATACAATCTCTTATTATTCTTTTGATAGCTGCATGGTCTATAGTGATATTCCCTATTTCATCCCCAATGTTAGTGATTTGTGTCTTCTCTATTTTTTCTTGCATCTCCTTATTGCTGAAGGTTTATCAATCTTATCATTTTTTAAAGAGCCAGCTTTTTTGTTTCACTGATTTTACTTATTGTTTTCCTATTTTCAATTTCATTGATTTTTTTGCTCTTTTCATTATTTCCTTAATTCTGCTTGCATTGGATTTATTTTACTCTTCTTTTTTTAGTGTCTTGAGGTAAGAACTTAGATTATTGATTTGAAATCTTTCCTTGTTTCTAATGTAGGCATTTAATAGTATTCATTTTTCTTTCAGCACTGTTTTGGCTGTACCTTATACATTTTCGATATGACATATTTTTGTTTCCATTCAGTTTTAGTATTTTTTAAAAATTCCCTTTAAGACCTTCTTTTTGACCCATGGACTTTTAAAGAGATGTATTGTTTAATTTCTAAATGTTGAGGGATCTTCCAGTTGTCTTTCCATTATTGATTTCTACTTTGGTTCTGTTATAATCAGAGAATACCCTGTATAATTTCAATTCATTTATATTTGTTGACATTTGTCTCATAGCCCAGTATATAATTTATCTTAATGAATGGTCTATGGTTGCTTGAAAGAGTATGTATTCTGATGTTGTTGGCAGAGATTGGAAGAGTGGATTAAAAAACTACACTTTTCTCCGATATGTGTCAATTAGGTTTTGCTGGTTGATTGTGTTTTTCAGATCTTCTATATCTTGGCCAATTTTCTGTCTAGTAGTTCTTTCAGTTGCTGAGAGATGAATGGTTCGAAGTGTTCAACTATAATTGTGTATTTGTCTGTTCTTTCAGCTTTATCAATTTTGTTTAATGGATTTTAAAACTTTGTTGTTTGGTGTGCACATATTGAGGGGATTTTATATCTTCCTGGTGGACTGGTCCTTTTATCATTGTGTAATGTTCTGTTTTGTCTCTAGTAATAGTCTTTGTGCTGAAGTCTACTTTATCAGATTTTTTAAAAAAGACAATTTTTGCATAGTATATCTTTCAAACTATCTTTATCATTGAATTTGAAGTGGGTTTCTTATAAGCAGTCTATAATTTGGTTTTGTTTTTTTAATCCACTCTTCCAATCTCTGTCTTTTGATTGCTGTATTTATACCATTAACATTGAATGTAATTTTTAATATGTTAATACTTAAATTTACCCCTTTATTATTTGCTTCCTACTATATATTTAGTTTTCATCCCTCTGTTTTTATTTTATTGTCTTTCTGAAGATTACTTGAACATTTGTTAGGATTCTATATTGATTTATTTATAATATTTTTAAATATATCTATTGGCAGAGTTTTTGTAGTGGTTGTTCTGGTTGTTACAATATATACTTATGAGACTTATAGTTTTCTACTGGTATCAACATTTTACCTCTTCAAGTTAAGTGTGGATACCTGTCTTCCTTTTATTTAGATTCTTAGCCAAAGATTCTTTACCTTCCCCACTTTCAAATATTGTCTTGGGTATCAGATGGTGTTATAATTTTTGTTTCAATCATCAAATATGACAAAACATTCATGACAAAAAAATAGTCTATTTATGTACCCATATTTCTGCTTTTTCTGTTGTTTCCTCTTCCTTACTAATGCTCCAAGATTTTTTCTTTTATTATTTTCTTTCTGTTTGAAGAACTTCCTCGTAATCAATTTTTAAATATACAACTGCTAGTGGAAAACTTTAAAATTTCCCTTTGTTTGAGAATGTTTTTATTCTCTTCCCATTTCTTAAGGATGGTTTCGTCAGATACAGAATTTGTGATCGATTGTTTTCAGCACTTGAAAAATATTGCGCCACTTCTTTCTGGCTTCTATAGTTTTCAAATGAGAAACTTCCTGTTATTTGAATAGGTGTTCCCTTTTAGGTAATTTGGTAATTTGTGGTTTCTCTTTGGCTGCTTCCAAGACTTTTTTCTTTGTGCTGAGTTTTAAAGTTTCACTATCATGTGTTTTGGCATGATTTTTTTCTGATTATCTTCTGTGGTATTTGGTTAGTTTCTTGGATCTATAGATTTGTTTCTTTCACCAGGTTTGAAAAGTTTCCAGTCATATGTGTTCCAATACTTTCAGCCCTTTATTCTCTTTCTCCTTTTCTTGACTTCTGATTGTATGAATGTTGAAACTTTTCTTATTGTCCTACGGGTTCCTGAGACTCTACCTTCTATATTCTCTTTGTTGTTCAGGTTGGGAAAATTATATTGTTTTATCCTCAAGTTCACTAATTCTATTCTATCATCTCCACTCTACCATACAGCAAGTTTGTCAAATTTCTGTAACTGCATTTTCAGTTTTATAATTTCCTTCTGGATTATTTTTGTAACGTTTATTTCTTTGCTGAGACTTCCTGTACTTTCATTCATTTCAGGACAATGTGTAATGGATTATGGAAGCATTTTATGATGGCTACTGTAAAATTATTGTCAGATAATTTCAGGATCTGACTCACCTTGGAATTTGTCTTCAGTTGATTGTCTTTGCTCATTTACACTGTGGAGGTATTGGTATGACAGGTGATTTGCAATTGTATCCTGGTCATTTTGCTGTACCAACAGCCAAGAGAATCTTGAACCCATGGGACTAAGAGGCTTGATCTGAGATTTTGACTCATTGAAATGTTGGGAACCGGGCGCGGTGGCTCAAGCCTGTAATCCCAGCACTTTGGGAGGCCGAGACGGGTGGATCACGAGGTCAGGAGATCGAGACCATCCTGAGCTACACGGTGAAACCCCGTCTCTACTAAAAAATACAAAAAACTAGCCGGGCGAGATGGCGGGCGCCTGTAATCCCAGCTACTCAGGAGGCTGAGGCAGGAGAATGGCGTAAACCCGGGAGGCGGAGCTTGCAGTGAGCCGAGATCGCGCCACTGCACTCCAGCCTGGGCAACAGAGCTAGACTCCGTCTCCAAAAAAAAAAAAAAGAAATGTTGGGAATCTCATAGCTGTGGTATAAGAGAGGCTGTCACAATGATGTTCTGCAGCTAGTGCTGATCCACTTGTCACCCTTCTTTGGATGGTAACCACTCACTTCTGAATGTCTTGCTGAGCTCAACTCTTTTGACCTCAAATCAGGTTCCCACACCAGCCCCCAGAGCACCGTTTCTGAAATAAAGCATGTCTCTTGTATTACTCCTGCTGAAGAACAGCATAGCGGCCAACAGCTTGGGTTCCAGAATGTGCATACCTGTGTTCAACATAAATACAGTTCTACCATTGGGTAGGCTGCGTGGACATTAGTGATTTACTTCATCTCCCGCTGCCTCAGTTTCCACATCTGCTAGTGGAGAGGATACTGACTTCTATCTCCCAGGCTTCTTACTAGGCTTGAATGAGTTAATGCCGGTAAGGGCCTTTGACAGTGCCCGGTGCATAGTAGACATTCCATGAATGTGAGGAGGGAAATGATGCTCTAGTGGCCCCAAGGATGTGCCAAACTGTGGTTTGGCTTTCAAGGTTCTTTACCATCTGGCCCCTGCTGACTCTTCAACCTCATCTCTGGTCATTTCCTGTATTACACTTGACTCTGAAGCTGCCCTCTAGTTCCTGACACACCTGGTCTCACTGTCACCTCTGCCTTGACCAGTTTCTCCCTGCTTTCCCTGGAAACTTTAGCTCAGGAGTCACTGTCCCAGGAAGCCCTCCTCAATGCTCCCCCTCCCTGCCACATGAGTTATGTGACCCTAGTCTGTGCTCCTGGAGCCTTTACTCATATCCCTGTGATGGTGGTAAAATTAACATATTCAGCAGTATTTATTGAACATCTATGAGTGTGCTTGGCACTGTGTGGGAGCTGGAGAAGCAGTGGGGAAAATTCATCTTGTGGTTCTTGCTTTAGTGGAGAGCATGTTCTAGGAATAGAGACCTGATGTTGGTTGTGTCATCAGTGGGTGTCCCAAGCTCACAGCCCCTGTGATAATAATGCATGCTTGGGCTTTAGGCCTGGAAAAGCACTGGGGGCCCTTATTCTAGACAAACCCAGAGGAGGTAGGATGTGGCCAATGGAGATAGAGCTGATGTTGGAGAAAGGGGCTCACCCTTGTGGGCATGTGGACCTCCCCTGCAGACCCTAGGACCCGACAGGGAGGAACTCACCATCAGATGTGTGTTGACCTCCCTCCAGGCTCCCCTGTGGTCAGGATATGGGGGCTGTTGCTACAAAACCTCTGGCGGTAGAAGAGCAGAGCAGACATGAGCTCTCTGGGCAGTTGGTCTCTAGAGAATGAGCAGCGAGCTTGTCCTGATCTACCTCAAACTCACAACCTTTTGGTGGGAGGTGGAGGGCAGTGGTGCCTGGGGGGAAATCCCTTTCCAGGGAAACTATGAGTGAAGGAAGCCTCCCCCTACCTCTGAGTAATGAAATAACAGCATAACCCCTCATGGAGCATTGCTCTGTGCCAGCACAGCTGTTACCACCTTACCCAGGGAGCCGAGAGGCTTACAAAAGTGAACTCACTTGCCCGATCCCCGTGGAAGTGAGGAATCAGGAAATGAACCCAAGCCTGACTCAAAGTTCTTATATTTCACTGGTTCCCCCAACAGTGACCTCAGGCCTGAGCTCTGTTGGCCTCACCCTGACCTGGGATGGCTCACTCCATGCTGAGTGGCTCCGACCATCAGAAAGCGCTTCTTCCCTTTGAATTCCAAGCTGTCTCCTGGTGGATTCCACCAACCAGTCCTTGTTTTGCCCTCTGGAACTGCACAGTGAATTTCATCTCCTTAGTAACTGCAAAATAAATTTAATAAACTCCATTAAAGTGTGTAATCTCACAGACAAGATGCAGAAATTTCTGTGCTTAAGACTTTTTTCCATAATTACTAGCACCATGGAAATTGCAGGGATTAGAAACTTTACTGGAAACGAGGACAGATTGTGTTGCCAAGAGAGTTCAAATGAACTGAGAGTTCAAACTCCTGCACAATAAGGTGGGCTGGGATTTGCATAAAATTGGAAGGTGGGTCCAGGCCCATTAACTCCATGGGAACAGTGACCTAGGGTTTGCTTAAGAAACTGGGAAGAGTGGGAAGGAGGTAGGAGGTGTCAGGTGTTGTGAGTTGATGACAGACTGTCTTTGAAAAATTAATTTGTTAAATGTCTATACTGAAAGGAATGTTTGAAATTGAGAAAAATCCCACTTTCCAGATTGAAGAACATTGCTGTACCATGACCACTTCCTCTTACCCTCAGGGAAGAGGGGGTTTACCTCAGAGAACACTGTTGGCCTTTGGGCGACCTGGGACTCGGACACAGTGGCTTTACCAACATGCCAATAAATCCTGGTCATCAGGTGATCAGGAAACATCTTTGGTAGCAAAGAAGAGCCTTTTCTCCAGTACAAATCTGTCATCGAACATCTGCTATGTGTCACGTGCTGGGACTTTTTCCTGGAAACCCCTTACCAGCCCCACTTGATACCAGTCATCTCCATTTTACAGATGGGAAAGCTGAGGCTGAGAGTGACACAAATGCTAGCCCAAGTCCACCTTGTTAGCCATTCACAGAGCTGAACTTGAAACCCAGGACTGCCTGACTTCACCACCAACATTGGAGCAGCTGGAGAGACTCTAATGCTGGTCCGGCAAGCAGGTTCCATTTCACAAGCTAATGTTGGTTGGTTGATTGTGTCTTCTTGATTGACATATTTTCTTGACAAGGAATTTGGGACTGAATTCAGGGTGAGGAAGAAGGAGTGCTGTGATTGATTGGTGATGTCTGCCACAGGAGTGCAGAGTAGGACAGGAGTGTCACACAGATGCTATTTGAGCTGAAGTCTGGCAAGCCAAAACCCCAGTGTATGAGAGTGTGCTGGGCCCCACATCATGGGCAGGGCACCTCTGATCACTGCTTGTTCTTCCCTGTGGTGGATGGCCATGCAGTCTGGTTCTATTCTCAGGTGCTGGTTCTCCAATTCTCTGTTCTGTTCCCAGGAGATCCAGCCTTGCTACTTCCCTGGGTTGGTGTTAAGATTGAAAGAGGTGATGGATGAGAAGGCCCTTGATGTCCAGGTAAAAAGGATGGAGAGTCATTTAAACACAACTTGCTTCTCTCAAAACCAACCGAAGACAGCACAAGATGAAAAGAGAGAAGAGATTTCATTGTTTAAACCAGAAATTGGCTATGACTCCATCCATAAACTCTGAAGCCTTTCTGCCAGGTCCTGTGAAACCTAGACCAGAGCAAATGCAGAAACTGAGACCCACAAAAACTTCCTTGAGCTTTGAATAGTGGTCATTCAACATCTCTCCAGATGTGAATGGCTTATCCAAACACCTTTGGCTTGAAGATCCCTAAAGACTCACAGGGGAGTGGCGGTCACCTCCAGGGAGAGCCTCAGAGCTGGCTGGCAGGCTGAGGGAAGACCCCCTCAAGTGGAAAGCCACCAGCGCCTACATAAGGCCCCTCAGTGTGTCCTTTGGTGGAGAGAGTCCAAGGAGACGGGAGAGGCACAAAGAAACCTCCACCAAAAATGTCCAGACCCACCTCTGCCTACCACTGCCCTGCCAACCTCCACCCCATGATGGAGGAGATGCTGCTATCAGGTCATCAGGACCTAAGTCACTGAGTGGGTCACAGGCACTAAGGGCTGGGCACACGCCCCTTCCCCAAAGCCTTTCTTCTCCCACTCCTGTCACTGCCATGTGGTGGGCAGGCCCTATGACATCCTTCATCATTTCTGCCTCCTCCAGCCAACCAGTTGGGGGTAAATGAGGCCAGAGGCTGCCACACAAACTTTGCCCTACTGGCCCCCATCTTTGAATGTCCTTCCTTTATAGTCAGCCATGGCGGGGGGCGGAGGCAGTGACAGTGGAGCAAGGTCAGCTCCGAGGCTGCCTTACGTGCTTACATCACGTATGGGGAAGGGCCACAGTTGGGGCAGGGAGAAGTGTCGCAGATGAGAGAGCAGAAGGTGACATGCTAATGAGGGCTGGTGTCTCTCGAGGATGTGGCAAAGCATGCTACCATCAACGAGATATTGTTACCACGTGGCTTTGTGGCTGTGGGGAAGATTTGGTGTCCTTCAAGTCTTTGGACACATTCCAGCATGCTTTGAGTCTTCAATGCTGCTGAACCCTGGCAGGCTGAGAAGCACGACCCAGAGTCCCTGACTTTGGCAGGTTTGGCAGCTACCCTCCGCTCCCGTGCTCTGGGCTACAGCGCCCAGGGCTGGAGGCTGCAAGAGACCAGCAAGGACGAGGCAGCCCTGTGTGTGCCCCGCACTGGGTGCCCTCTCTGGGCCCCGCCCAGCCTCCCCCATCTTCCTTGTTCTCCACATTGCAGGCCAGGGCTCCGGGCACCACAAGGTTACTGAAAACCTGGAGGAGGTGAGCCGGAAGGGAAATTGCTGTTAAGCGTTTCTCTTTCTTTTCCTTTCTGCTGCCTCAGTCATCTCGTCCTCATCCATGGATCAGGCCAGGGCTTGAGGCTCATAATTTCAAAGTCCTTTTAACTTTTCTAGGGCAGAATTGTATTGCTTTTGGCCAAAGGCCACTCTGGAATTTAAAGAGCAAAGAGCAGGTACAACTCTGTCTTTAGCGTAAGTCACAGCGTTCAAAACAGGATGCGCAGGGCCGATTTGGTGGCTCCACCTGGGATGACCCTCCCTGAGCCTCACAGAGCCAGGACCCATGTGGGAGACACGGCCGCATCGGCTGCTGGACTAATTTCTCTTCTAGGTTTACTCTTGGTGCATTCCCAGCTGTGATTACTGCCAAGGAGCCCCGAGGTGGCTGCAGGGCCTTGACAGAGCGTGAGGTGCCCCAGGGCAGTGCTGCAGGGTTGGGGGGCGTGGCTCAGAGCCCACCACCTGCCTTGCAGGCCAAGAGCCAAACCTCTCCCTGCCTCAATTTCCTCGTTGGCAACACGGAGAGAGAGTAACATACTCCATGTGACTGCTTCCAGGGTTGAAAGAGGTGACGCAGGTGAAGTGTATGCCTGGCACAGTCAGCTTTCAATAAACATGATTGTTATTCAGGTTGCTTGAACTCAGGCGTTCCAGAACTTTCCATCAGAGCCCAGTCTCCCGGGAATGGAAAGTTATGAGGCAGACATTGGCAGTTAATTTTCTGTCTCTCATGGAATCACCTGGAGCCCTGCAGTGAGATCCAGGCAAATGCAAAGGAAGAAAATAGAGTCACCTGTTTAGCCCCAACTGGCCTCATCCGGTAAAGGACACAGGTCCTGTGGCTGGGTCGAGGCCTAGTGTGAGTGGAGTGAGGGGCTGTGGATGGGGTGGTGAATCCCTGCTGGAGCCAGCAGAGTTATAAACACTGGGGGTTTGGTTGGGGGGCAGGGTGTTCTGGATTTCTTCCTGCCACTGAAGAACCTGGAAACCATAGATCCAAGGCTGAGGGCTCGCAGGCCAGCACCTCAGTCCCTCCTGGGCAGTCTGTGTGAGAGATTTCAGCAGGCCCCCACCCAGGGTCCCTCAGAGACTGTGCCCATTGTGAACTCAGGAGGCCCTGGAGTGGAGTCCAGGGGAGGTACAAGGAGGGACAGGGCAGGAGCCCAGCTCAGAGCCTGAACATGTCCTTCTCATTGGGAGTCTCGCTGGACTTCCCCATTGACTGGTGGCAGCAACTCAGAGCTGTGGCATTGGTGTGAGGATAGCAGGAGCAGTGGAGGTGCAAGTCAGCCCTGGCTCAGCACAGACAGGGAGGGTCTGCGGGAGGGCCTGGGCTGGGGCAGTCTGTAGGAGATGGGAAAGGAGGGAAGTAACAGTGGTGCCCAGACGTTGGAGCAGGTCAGACTCACCCAAGGAGGTGGTAAAATACAGATTCCCTGGCCCTTTCCAGAGGTTCTGGTTCCCAGGAATGAGGGGGTCCTGGGAACCTGCCTGATAACAAGCCCTCCTCCATCGGGGGCTGGCCACAGCTGACCACACTTTGGGGGCCCTCTAAGGCCCTCAGCAGGTAGGGCAGAACAAGGGAACCAGTCGGTAGGGGATGGAATTGGAGGACACAGAGTGGGCCAAGGTCCTGGCAGATGACCGGTGAAGGGGGTGGGGTGTGACCGGGCACATCATTGCTCCTCTCTGCACTTCAGACCGCTGGTCTGAGAAATCAGGGGAGGTACCAGCCCCCTTCAGGGGACAGTGCCAGGCTTGAATCAGTGCAGGCTCGTGCTGCCCTGGGGCCCCTCCAGAGTCTGTGTTCTTCCTGATGTTGACAAACACTCTCCCTATCCCTTGGCAGCCATGCCCCCTGCCCTGAGGTCTGCCCGGGAACCACAGGGCTCTCCCCCAGCTCTGGCTCCCTCAAGACCCTCCAGGGGACTGGCGCCTGCCAGTCCACCCCAGGCAGCATCCTCAAAGATAAACCATTTTCCTAGTGGCCAAAATGAAAACCATATTGCTTGGAAAGTGCAGTTCAAACAGAGTTACCAGAATCCTTTGTCACCAGAGCGGGCATCACACAGCGGCATCTTCAAAGGTGTCAATTATCATAATTAATGAGACCTTCCCCAGACTCCTGATGCGATGATCTGTCAGCGGGAGCAGTTGAGTCCAACCAGAGCTGCCTGTGAGTCAGCAAGGATTGGGGGAGGAGAGGGACTGGCCCACACTCCCTGCCTGGCACCTTCCCCCCCCCTCCCCACCCCCAGTGGGGCCTCAGGGTGCTCCATCCCTCCTGACAGCCCAGGTGGGGCAGCTCCGTTAGTGGAGGTGGCACTCACCCCACACACTCCTCGGTGAAGTTTCTGAGACTTAGAAGCAGGAGGCGAGTGGGGAGCACGTGTGCATTCAGGATCATCATTATCGTGTGGAATAATAAGGATAAAAAAATTTAATGATAATAGCAGCTCTGACATACTAAGCACCTACTATATGCCAGGCCCTGTGTTAAGATTTTGTGCCCATGAGCTCATTTGACCCCATTATCCACGGTGGCCACAGAATTCATCCTCTGATTGGGCTGCTTGGGAGAGTGGAAGATGGCACTGGGAGTAATGACACCCACCCCAGCCCCTGGACAGCCTGGCTCCCCGACTTCAGGTCCAGCTCAGACCTCCTCATCTGCGTGCTCCTCCTGACTGTGTCTCACATGTTGCTGTCCCACTCCCTCCCATCATGCACTGCCCCTTCACTTGTCCTGTGTCCCTGACCTCATCGCCACCCACATGCCACGCAGCAGGTCGGTCCTTTATGTGTCTGTCATCTCTCCCCATTACCACGTGGGCTCCCCCGAAGGGAGGGATGGGGTCTCTTCTGTCCACTGCGGTGTCCTGGGGCCTCAGCCAGTGCCTGGGCCACAGTAGCTACTCAGCCAGTGATGATAGATGGGTGGGTGAATGAATTAACGAAAAGTCCTGAAATAGAGGAACCAGGATAAGTGTTCACTTCTCCTTTCTAAGACTTTGCTGGGGTGTTAGGTCTCCTGGAGAATATTCCATAACCCTGAGTCACTGTGCAGGCCTGGGAGGATGGGAGCTGGGCTTGGGGCCAAGCCACACAGTCTGAATCTGAGCGAGTCCCCTGATGTGTCAGTGACAGTCTGCAGCGAACTTGCTTGTTCGTACATTTTACAAAATGTACACTGGTCTCCTACATTAATCACATGTGGATAGGATCCCAGGAACAGGATGTAGCAAGCACATCAGATTCCTTGGTAAGACAGATGCCAAGTAGAGTGTGGGGAACCAGTTCCACAATAACGCAGGGGCCTGCTGCCCCAGGGAGGGGCTGTCAGTTTTGAGTGGAAACCAGATCAGAAGAAGGCTCCGCAGCAAGTTCCTTCAGACTGCAGCACAAACTGCTCCACTACTTCGAGCTTATGACCCAGCAGATGTCACCACACTCAAAGCATCTATGGCACACAGGGTGCTGTATAAACCCCTGGCCCGCACAAATAGGGGAATCCCAGTTTAGACTTACAGGAGATTTTGGAGCAGTCTATGCCCTCTTTTGCAGATAACAGCGTTCCTTTTGAGAAATGGCTCCTGGCTTGCTACTGGGCTTTGGTAGAGACTGAACATCTAAATATGGGACATCAGGTGACCATGCAACCTGAACTTCCCATCTTGAACTTGGTATTGTCTAACCATAAGGTCAGGTGAGCACAGCCTAGCAAATAGAAGAGGTAAGAGATAGGTTCAGGGAGATCGGGAAGGTATGAGTAAGAGGCATGGGCAGATGGTTCAGAGTCTTTCCAAATCAGCTCCTGCTGCATCTCCCCGCCCCTGCAGATGCTCCTGGGTGTTCCTTATGACTGGGAGGAGGGTGTTCCTCCTCCTCCTCCTCCTGAGGTGCTGACTGAGGAATAAAGAACTTGAGTCTGTTGACAGATGAGTCTGCACAGTGGGCTGGTACTACCCTAAAGTGGACAACTGTCCCACTATGGTCCCACATAGGGGTGACCTTGAAGGACCCTGGTGAAGGGAAATCCTCTCAAGATTTTGAACAGCACATTTGGTTTTCCACTGAGTCTGGAGTGAGAGAAGGCCAGAGGATAGGGTCTATGTGGGCTCATGTGCATGGACAAATGTTTGACTGGTGATCGGAGACTCAGAAGGAACAGGGCTGGAGCCTGGTGGTGAGGAAGTATGGGGAAGAGGTATGTAGCTGGACCTCAGAATGGCCACAAGTGGTGACAATATTTGTGTCCCAAGTGAATGCTCACTAAAGGGCATCACTGCACGTGAGAACCCTAATAATCAGATGGACAAAGTGACTTTCCACACAGCCACCCCAGTGCTTGCTCAATGGGCCCATGGACGAAGAGGCTGTGGTGGCAGTGATGGAGGCTGGGCATGAGCTTAGCAGTATGGGCTGCCCCTTGTCAAAGCCGATCTGGCTAATGCTACTGATCAGTGCCTAGTCCACCAGCAGCAGAGATCAACACTGAGGCCCTGGTGTGTCACCGTTCCCTGCAAAGACCTGCCTGCCATCTGAGGCAGGTTGAGGACATCAGACCTTTTCATCATAGAGGGCTTGGAGAGTCATCCTCCATGTTCTGCATGTGAACTTGCCTTCCCTGCCCATGGTTCCTCCTCTGGCATCATTTTCCGTGCACTTCCAGAATGCCTTCTGCCATCATGGCATCCTCACGGCACTGCCTCTGATCCAGGGGCTCATGCCGTGGCAGAGGAGGTGTGGTCACAGGCTCTAGTCCGTGGGGTTAGCTGGTCTCACAACACACCTGGAAGTGGCTGGCCTGACTGAAAGGTGGAATGGCTTCCTGAAGTCTCAGTTGTGGTGCCAATTGGGAGACCACACCCTGAAAAGATGACATTTGTTCTTGCAAGACACAGAGTGTGTTTTGAACCAGAGACCATGATAGGGTGCTGTTTCTGCATAGTCAGAACACCCAGGCTCAGGGACAAGGGGTAGAAGTTGTCATGGCTCCTGCCACGATTATACCCAATAACCCACCCACAAGGGCTTTGTTCCTGGTCACACCGTGGCAACTGTGTTCTCTGCTGGCTTAGAGGGCTTAGTTCCCAGGGACACAACAATGGTTCCACTGAATCAGAAAACGAGACTGCCACCTGGCCAATTGGGGCCTGTGCCACTGAACTAACAGGCAAGAAAGAGGTTAATCTGCTGTCTGGAGCGATTGCTCCCAATTACCAGTGGGAGACTGGGATGTTGCTGCAGTGTGGGGAGGAAGGCCCTGTCTGGAACTCAGGGAATTCTGAGGTGCCTCTCAGTGCTTCCACGTCCCATAGTAAAGGTTAATGGAAAATCACAGAAACCTACTCCCCACCGAAATGAAGGTTGGGTAACAGAGCCTTCGGTGATGGAGATTTGGGTGACTCCACCAAGCGAAGAATCCTGACATCTCCATCTGAACTTTGAGTTGAGACTGGGGGCGGGGAAGTCGGCGGGGGGAATATGGAAGGAAAGGTGGAGAAAGGTATTCATACATATCAATGATGACCTCATGACCAAGTAGAAAAATTTGCATGTTTTCAATTTGCTTACTCTATGTCAGTGTTCACTTACATATGCTAGCTGCTTTCTTCTTCTCTTTCCTTTTCTCCATTTTTATTCTATATACAAGTGGTTGGAAGTTAACTTAACAATTTAGTCTTCAGCAACAGAAAAGTCAGTGAACTGTGACTGAATTTGAGGAGTAATTTATAGCCAGCAGTGGATACAATGAGTCTTGGGATCGTGTGTCTCCTCATTTTGGAGAAAGATCTTGTTCCCTTGTAAGACAGATAGCTGTCTCTCATTACATGGAAATGATAGAGTTCTGTTGCTGTTATATGGGAATCCAAATATGTGTAGAAGTGTGTCTATGAAAGGTGAGTAGGTGTGGACCATGCCAGTTACAAATTTATTGCCTCTCAACTCCAATTCACGCCTCGTTGCCTGATCTGTGAAAGTGGAAATGGGTACCACTCTGAATATTTTTCATTTTCCAGTTGGCATGACATTAAGTGTGGTCAGTAGAGGGCAGCAGAGAGACATTGCAGGAGGAGGGAGCGTTCCTTCCTAGTTCTGGTTTCTTCCCGGGTTAGGCAGGCTATGGCAGCAGGACTGGCTTCCTCAGCTCCCAGGTCCTGTAGCACAGGTGACTTCCCCAGCACCCAGCCCTCTGGCACATGTGGCCTCTCTAGCATTCCCTTGCTCCTGTGCAGACACCATTCCCAGGCCCAGCTCCTGTAGTGTAGGCAGCCCCACCAGCTCCCAGCTCCTGCAATGCCGGTCCTTCCTCAGTGCCCAGTTCCTGCAGTGCAGGGTCTTCCCCTGTGCCCAGCTCCTGTAGTTCAGATGACTTCTCCAGTGCCCAAGTCCTGCAGTGCAGGCAGCTCCTCCAGTGCCAAGCTCCTGTAGTGCAGGCGGCTCCTCCAGTGCCGAGCTCCTGTAGTGCAGAGTCTTTCCCTGTGCTCAGCTCCTGCAGTGCGGACACCTCCTCCAGTGCACAGCTCCTGCAGTGCAGGTGGCTCTGGCAGCTCCTCCAGTGCACAGCTCCTGCAGTGCAGGCAGCTCCGGCAGCTCCTCCAGTGCACAACTCCTGCAGTGCGGGCAGCTCCTCCAGTGCTCAGCTTCTGTAGTGCAGAGTCTTTCCCTGTGCTCAGTTCCTGCAGTGTAGGCACCTCCTCCAGTGCCCAGCTCCTGCAGTGTGGGCGGCTCCTTCAGTGCCCAGCTCCTGCAGTGTGGGCGGCTCCTCCAGTGCCCAGCTCCTACAGTGTGGGCGGCTCCTCCAGTGCCTAGTTCCTGCAGTGTGGGCACCTCCTGCAGTGCGGGCAGCTCCTCCAGTGTCCAGTTCCTGCAGTGCGGGCAGCTCCTCCAGTGCCCAGTTCCTGCAGTGTGGGCGGCTCCTCCAGTGCCCAGTTCCTGCAGTGTGGGCGGCTCCTCCAGTGCCCAGTTCCTGCAGTGCGGGCGGCTCCTCCAGTGCCCAGTTCCTGCAGTGTGGGCGGCTCCTCCAGTGCCCAGTTCCTGCAGTGCGGGCAGCTCCTCCAGTGCACAGCTCTTGCAGTGCGGGTGGCTCCTCCAGTGCCCAGCTCCTGCAGTGCGGGCACCTCCTCCAGTGCCCAGCTCCTGCAGTGCGGGCAGCTCCTCCAGTGCACAGCTCCTGCAGTGCGGGCAGCTCCTCCAGTGCACAGCTCCTGCAGTGCAGGGTCTTTCCCTCTGCTGCACTCCTGCAGCTCAGGTGGCTCCTCCAGTGTCCAACTCCTGCAGTGCAGGGCCTTTCCCATGCCTAGCTCCTGCAGTGTAGGCAGCCCCTCCAGTGCCCAGCTCCTGCTGTGCACAGTGGTCAGCAACTCCCAGCGGCCAGCAGTAACTCCCAACAACCCCCTCAGGTGGTTTTGTAGCCATGTGCCTTCAGTGATTCACCTCTCTGTAAATGGTGTTTCTCTGGCACCCTAGAGAGGAGATTCCTGACAAGTTCTGGAGGGCAGATTCCAGCAAGTTCCACTCACGTGGCATCATGTCAGCTTCCTGTCCATTCGGTAGCCACAACTGTGCCCTCTCCAGCAGGGCCTGGGTTTCAGCCGTGGGGCCTCCACCTTGGTGGCCCTCTCTAGCCCCTGGGCAGTGGCTGCTCTTCAGATTGGCTATTTGTGTATTCCATAGTGTCCCCGTCACCCTTACTGACTAACCCCTTGTTACTCCAACCCACTGCAGCAGTTAATAATTCTCTGTATGAAACCTTCCCTGTGTGGCTTCTGTGTCCTGCTGGAACCCTTGCTGAGACATCCGGGCTGGTGTTCAGACAACCACCCGGGCAGAGCTTGGTCCAGCTTCACCACCAAACAGCTGCATGGCCTTGAGCCTGTCGCCTCCCCTCGCTGGGACTCTTCTTCATGTGGGAGACAACAGCCTGCCCCTGGCTGCTTCAAAGATGAAAGGAGGTGAGGAATGTGTTCAAAGGCAGCACTTTGAACCCACGCATGGGAGGGGAAGGAGTCCCTTTGACTCTCCTCGGAGTGCACAGACCTCCTGAGAGGGTTCTCGAGATGGTCCCCACCCCTGCCTGCCCACCCTCCAGCAGCCTGCTTATCCCCTGTGCAGGACTTCATTGTGGGACTCAGCCAGCCAGGCAGGTCTTGCAGAACCCAGCGACTTGGGCTGTTAACTCCTTCTGAGCCAGCCCTTGTGGCCCTTA
The DNA here is from genome assembly GCF_000951035.1 of Colobus angolensis palliatus. Classification (NCBI taxonomy): domain Eukaryota; kingdom Metazoa; phylum Chordata; class Mammalia; order Primates; family Cercopithecidae; genus Colobus; species Colobus angolensis. The sequence continues at coordinate 10,390,299 of NW_012117376.1, forward strand.
GCAGATGTGCACACATGAGGATGGGGAGGTAGTGTCCACAGGGGCCGAGAGTCAGAGCTGCCCTGCTGCTGGGACTGGGAGTCAGGATGTGGATGTGGGCATATTTCCTGCAAGAGACTTGGTTTCCCTAAGAGTTCTCTGAACCTCATTTGGCCCTTTCTCATAAATCCTTATCGAGTGCCTGTTACACAGTGAGCACTGTACTGGGGGGTGGGTTTACATCGGGGCATCGGGAGGGAAATAGACACCTCCACTGACCACCTGGAGGCCAATGTCCAGCAGGAAGGACAAATATTAATTAAAAAAAATCCAAAACATGCAATGACCCACTGGGGAAAGTGCTCTAAGGGGAGTTAGAGGGACTGTCCTTGCGGCGGGACCTTGAATGAGCCCCTTCTCCCTCTGCACCTCAGTTTTCTCATCTGTAAAATGGGACCAAGCATGGCATCCACCCCGTAGGGAGGTTGTGAGGGTGACATGAAATCTCACCTGTAAAGTGCACACAGCACAGGCTATTAGGATTATTATTTCAAGTTTCTTCATCAGAAGCACGAGCATGAGCAGAGCAGGAACCAGTCATCATCAGTCCGCTGTGTGGCCACAGGCAAGCTGCTCTCTGCCCTGTCCTCAGTTTCACCATCTGCTCACAGAGAGATGGGGGCTTTCTGCTCAGAGATGGGGTCAGGTTTCTAGTCAATGTCAGGGTCCAGGGCTCCTCCCCGAGACCAGATTCCCAGAGGAGGACAGGGTCACAGCAGCCATTGGCCAAGAGACCATAGGGGTGAGCAAGAAGGGATGGGGTGAGGCACATGCCTGGTCTTTCCTGGAAGCTGTCATTGCAGCCCCCATCCGAGGAGGGAAACCTGTACAGGAACTCCCTGCTCTCTCCTTCCCGCAACCCAGCCACTGCATTCTTCCCACCACCCACTGCCAGGCCTCTTCCCAGGCCCCGGCCTCTCTGGACACACCACCATCCTGGCACAGAGAGTAATTCTGGATTAAGGGGGTAGAGCTGGCTGGAGAGGCTCTCAGGTCATCTGGCTAACCCCATCCCATGGGGGGAAACTGAGGGTGGGGCCTGGCTCTGCTCCCGGTGTCTTTGGCCCTTGCATACAGCATGGCACACAGTAGGTGCTTAATAAACTTCTGTAGACTGGGTTGTGAATTACGAATGACTCAGGGGAACCAGACCCAACTGCCCAGTGACAACTGGGTCTTTCAACTCCCCATCCATGGACATCACCAGCAATACCCTGTCTTGGGTACAGTACCTGGCTGTCTGTCTTGGGTACAGTACCTGGCTGTCTGTCTTGGGTACAGTACCTGGCTGTCTGCAAATCTCCACTGTCCATTGTGTCATTTTTCTTTGTCCTTCCATCCTTTGAGCAAGCATCACTGAGTCTGCTTTATAGAAGAGGAAAGAGGGGCTCAGAGAGGGGAAGGGACTGACCCTCTCAGGGGAGCTGGGAAGGAGCCTCTGAGAAGGACAGCCTTGGCTTGGGGTGACATCTAAACCAGCCCCTCAACCCTACTGGGCAGGAGTGAGGGCGGGGTTAGCTCCTGCAGAAGCCCTGCTGCTTTCCAGGCTATTCAAGAACACTAACTCCTCAATCCCCAGCCCTGATGTCCCCTCTGCACTGCCCACGCTACCTGCACCTGGCTGGGTGTGTGCACGTGTGTGGAGATGCAGCAGCAGGCATCCAGCCCTGGGAGCAGCAGTGTTGGGAGATGACTTCTAGGGGAAGGGGAATTTAGAGGGCCTCCATGAACCTGCTGGAAGTGGGCAAATATGGGACGGGGTTGTTTCCCTCAGGGCTCCTATCAGGGCAGAGACTGAGGCGAGGAAATGAGCAGCACAGGAGCTGGAAAAGAGAGAGAATGAGAAGAGGAGGAGAAAGGCACCCACAGTCACGGGAGTAAGACACACAGAGCTCTGACTTGCCTCCTCCTCCAGGAAGCCTCCCTTGGCTAGGCTCTCGAGCCCTTATTCTGTCTGTCCCCCAGGACACTTTTGCTCTGCCTGGCATTCTCAGCTGCTGGCTGCCTGAGCTGGTGTTTTTCCCTCACTGAGATGGGAGAGCATTGCAGCCTGTCCGCCTCCACCATGGTGGGCAGGACTTCGAGTGAGCGTGGATGAAGGGATCCTCATCCCAGAGCAGGAGGTAGAGAGGCTCAGAGTGTCTCAGTGACCTGCCCCCGTGCCAAAAGCAGAATCAGGATTCAAACCCAGGTTCAACTGACCTGAGGCCTGGGCCCTTACCTATTCATAGGAACACCCACCGATCTGAACCACCACATTCACCACTTTTGAAAGGACGAGGGCTTCCTTTTGGGGTGACTGGGAAGCGGCCATCCAGAGGCAAAGGGTGCCTCTCAGAAGTTGGACATATCAACTCCACCTTCAGTGCTCAGTGAACTCCTACTCATCCGTTAGGGCCCAGCACACTGAGGCCAGGTCCACATCTTGACTCCAGCTCCAGGGCCCAGTCTCAGCTTGGCACCTGGTGGGCACCAAGAGGGCTTTGTTGTTCTTTTACTCACTTACTCACTCCTTCAAAAGTCTGCACTGAGCACCCACTGCATTCCGGGCTGTGTTCTAGTGGCTGCAGCACGGAGCGAATCAGATAAAGTCTCTGCCCCAAAGATTCTACTAAACAAATTCACAACTTAGTGTGTAATTATTGCTCCCCTAAAGTACTCAGAAGGAAAGGAAATGGATTTGAGAAAGAACCTTAGGAGGGAGAACCTAATGTAGATTGGGGGATGGTGGCCAGAGAAGATTCTCTGAGGAGCGGAGGTTTAAACAGAAAAACTTGAAGGAGGAAGAGGAGTCAATCCAGCCAGGACGGGGGAGTGCAGAGACTGGTGGGGGCCAGGCCAGCCCAGTCCTCGTGGCCTTGAAGGGTGGGGGTCTGATCTGAGAGCAGAGGAGGGCCCGATGGGTTCTGAGCCAGGAAACCATGGGGCAGTGTTTGCATTTTAAGGCGATGACTCTGCTGAGGGATGGGGATTGGGTGGGAACAGGCATAGAAGCGGAGAGGCTGTGAAAGGCCATGGGGGTCTCACAGGAGGGGGCCTGAGCTATGGTTGGAGTCAGGCAGATGGAGAACTGGGGAGGCTGGAGGTCAACCTGAGCTATGGTTGTTGGACTGACCAACGAACAGTCTCAGCAAGGAGGGGTGATGATCTTGTTTGCAGGGCGGGGGTGGGAACCTTCCACGTCCCTCCAAGACCCCTTTCAGTTCAGGCCCTGTGATCACTGGGTGCCCCCACCCTCGGGTCTGCAGGAGCCCCCATTCCGTATGTGTCCTGGACAATGCTAAACCCTGGATACTCCCACGTCATGTCCTGGATGTGGATGGAGCCTCCTTCCCTCATGGGACTGGAGATGAGGGGCCAGTGTCTCTGACTCTGCCCTCATGGGGTGGATGGCCTTGGGCAAGACGCTTCCCAGGAACTCCCACAGGAGGGAGGCTGCAAAGGGTAAGGGGGTCTGGAATTAGGTGACCCCAATGATGTTCTGAGTGACGTCTTCTGGGAGGCCTGGAGCCTCTGTTCCGTTGGTGGGGTCTGGGTGAGGACGGAAGGTTTAATGCTGGGATGTTCTCCCCAGGCTGCTGGAGGCTGTGTGTGCCCCTCCTCGCTGTGATTAATTCAGTTTGGTAAGGCAGTATTTATGCTGGAAATCTAATTGTCATTTCTGATGGTAGAAGAATTGAAAAATAAATTGAAAGTGTCAGATGATGCATCAGGATGGGCGATGGAGTAGAAGTGGGGGCTGCCCACCCAGTCTCCCCACTGGGCAATTTGCAGGCCCAAGAAATTAGTCAACTTTCTGTTTCTACAATTGCAGGATCAAGAACGGAGGCGATGGGGTGAGGTGGGGGGAAGTGGGTGTGAGGTGAACAGAGCAGAGAGATCCCAGCCTGGAGGTAGCATCAGAGCCACAGTCAAGGAGATGGGCTCAGAGTGGGCAGCGACCCGTCCATGACCACAGGAGGCTGTGGGCACCAAAAGGCTGGGATCCAGGCTCCCTCCTTCCACCCCCAGGCCAAGAAGGACACTGATGGGGTCCGGGCCTCCGTGGAGATGGATGCTCTTGGTATCTCAGTCCCAGGGTCCACCATCTGGGAGCCCCCACCTCCCCAAGCTACCCCTCTGCCTCAGGGAGGGGGCTGGGCACCCAGGAGAGGGGCCACCTTGCATCTGTCTGAACAATGTGAGCTCAGATCTCTGAGTCTGCAGGGACCAGGGTCTCCTCGGCAGTGTCTGGCCTCCCCCGAGGGCTCCTGGCCCTGATGAGGTCTAGGTCTCCCCAACAGACTGGACTCTCTACCGGCAGGGCTGCCTCCCCGCCCTAGTCAGAGGGGTCTCCTTGGGCAGGTCCCTGACTTCACCCTCAGAGGCTCCTGAAAGCAGTTGTGTGTCTTCTCCTCCAGACTGGGGACTCCCGAAGTCAGGACTGTCCCCCCGACCTGAGGCCTCCCTGAAGGTGGTGGACAAACTTCCCACTGAACCTCAGCTCTTCAGACCTCCTTGAGGGCCTGGGTGGCTGGTGTCTGTTGAAGTCCTGGCAGTCAGGCTGACTCTGTCCAGACCTGGCACATGGAGAGGAGAGGGGAAGGTGCAGGGAGAGAGCTGGAAAGAAGGGAAGGTGCATGCTAACTTCACACCCCTTGGATATGGAGAATGGTCCTTGTCAGGAGGACCAGGGGCCCAGGGATCCTGAGGTTAGGCCTTACTGTGTCCTGCAGCCACTTGCCATCCTGAAAACCCCTCCTTCCCAATGACTATGGAACTGGGAGAGCCAAGCACTGGAGGCAGGAGGTCTGGGGTCCTGCCCACCTTATTCATTCGTTGATTCATTCATTCACGTATTCAACAAATATCTCTTGAGCCCCTACTTTGTGCCTGACATCATGCAGGGCTCTGGGGATGCATCAGGGCACAAAATGGGCAAGGTCCCGCCCCCACGGAGCTTGACTCCTTATGGGAGAGACTCATAATAAACAGATTAATGAATGAATGAGGCTGCAGAGGTCAGCTGGAGTCGGTCTACAGCTCATGCACAATGCCACGGCCGTGGTGAGGACGCTGACGTTTATTCTGGGAGCAGCTGAAGCCCCTGGAGGGATTTAAGCAGGAGAGTAACAGAGTTGTGTCTGTTTTCAAAGGTCACGCTTGCTGCTGTGGGTAATGAAGTGTGGAGGGGCCAGAAGGAGCAGGAGCCACTGTAAGGATCTGGTGAGAGGTGGGGCAGCCTGGACCAGGGCAGGGGTGGGGGAGGAGGAAGAGGAGAGAAGTGGAGGATCCCAGACATATCCACAGCTCTCCATTGCCCTCACAAAAAAGTGCAAACTGCTCTGGCATTTAGGGTCTTCATGTGGTCGTTTCCACCGCCCTTCCTAGCCCTCTCTTGTACCGCAGGAAACAGCAGCTTGTTCTCCTTTAAGCGAGTCATGTTATATTCCCACTCAGGGTGACCTAAACAAATCATTTATTTTCTCCCAGCTCTGCAGTGTGAGCCTGGAGGAGTACATTGCCCTCTTTAGGCCTCAACTTTTCCAATGAGTGAAATGGGTGTGTATTTGATTATTGAAATACTTTCTTCTAATGCAAACACCCTGTGCTTCTTGGAGCCGGGCTGCTGCCTCCTTTCCAGCCTGGCCAGGCTTGCCCTTGGCTCACCTCCTTCCATTCTCACCTGCTGCCTTTGCCTCTGAGGATTGAGCCCAGGTAGGGCAGCTGTGGCCAGGCAGCTGCCAGACTAGCAGGCTCAGAGGTGTTGTAGGTGGAGGCTATGGACTTTCGAGGTCATTAACTTCAGCAGAATGGGATCTAATTAGCACTGAAGGAGATCAAACTGAAGTTGTCTCTTGTTCTAGAATTTTGGGTATGGGGCTAAGCAAGGTGCGGGCAGTGCTCTGAGCCCTGGTCAGTGGAAGAAGGGTGCTGTGGAGGGAGGTGGGGTCTGTGGGCAGCATCCAGGCCCAGGAGAGCCAGCTTGGGGTGGGTGGGGAGTGACAGGGATGGCTTGCTCTGAACAAACTCACATGCACTGCATCTTGTTCTCAAGAGCTAGGTACCTACTAGTAGCTAAGTACCTACTCTATGACCAGGTTTAATTCTCCTCAGAACTCCACCAAGATAATACATGAAGACCATTCACTCTCAAACCGGACCCTTAGGACACCTTGACGTCAGGTATGACTTCATCACTGTTGTCTTAGTCCCTTTGTGTGGCTGCAACAAAATGCCTGGGACTGGGTGATTTATAAGCAATAGAAATTTATTTCTCACAGTTCTGAAGGCTTGGAAGTCCAAGATGAAGGCACCAACAGGTTTGGTGTCTGTTTAGGGCCCGTCTCCATTTTCAAGATGATGCCCTGTGGCTGTGACCTCCTGAGGAGACGAATGTTGTACCCTCGCACGGTGGAAGGCACAGAAAGGACAGAAGGTCATGAGAGTGCTCCCTTCAACCTAATCCCATGCGTGAGGGCAGGCTCCTCATGACTGAATCACCTCCCGAAGGCCATACCTCTGAATACTGTTGCATTGGGATTAAATGTCAACCTGCATTTGGGAGGGGACACCATCATTTAAACAACAGCACCTCTTCTCCCTGGTCGGCAGATGAGAAAACTGGAAGGTTAAACTAGGTGCTCAAGCTCACGCAGCTCATAGGTGCAGAGGGTGGAATTTGAACCCAGCTCCCTGTGCGTAACCACTGCACTGTCTCTGTGTAGACTCCAGCTGGCCCCCAGGGCGGGAAGCACTGTCCTCACTTGACAGTTGAGGAGACCTTGACTCAGAGGAGGGCAGTCACCCCACAAGATCACACTAGAAAGTCCTGTCACAAATTTGCTCTCTGAATGGGGAGGTGCTACCTGCTCCATGCACTCTTAGATCCAGGGCAGTCCCAGGGCCCTCAGTGGTCAGTGGAGGGACGCTGGGAAGGGGGCGGGCTTTGTTCTCTGACAGACCCATGCTTATGTCCTGGCCCTGCCACTCAGCGGCTTGTGGCCATGACCCAGTTACTCAGCTGCTCTGAGCCTCAGTTTCCTCCTCTGCAAAGTGGGGCAGTGGCAGCTTGTTGGGAGGATGGGAGCAGCGACAGGCACAGGTGTCTGGCACACCATAGGTGCTCAGTAATGGCTATGCCTTTCTGTCCTCTTTGGGACTGAGGCACCTGCAGGCATGGCTCTGGCACAAGGGCCTGACTGACCCCTCTGTGGGGTCCTAAGCTCCTCCTGTGGGGCATTGAGAGTGGGAGAAGAGGCTGGGTTGGTCTTGGTCAGCTCCAGGTGGGGCCTCCTCCTCCTCCTGCTCCTCACTGCTCCCATGATGGTGCCATGGGGACTGGATGGGGATATCTGTCCAGGCTGCAGCCAATAAACCAGTCCTCAGAGGGAGACTGGTCTCTGCAGAGGGGACCCAGGGCCCTAGACAAGCCAAGCACCAGAGGTCTAGTGGCTGGGCCTAGCCTCTGGGCCTCAGGACCTGGGTCATCACGACTCATGGGAGTGCTCTGTCACCTGTGCCATCTCCACACTGTCCCCCACCCTTCCATCTTGAGGTGGACAAGAACTAATAACAAACCCTTCTGGAGGCTCGCCCTGTGCTGATGCCGAGCACAGCCCCTCACAAGGTATTCTCATGACTCTCAGCCCTATGTGGGAGGAGCAGTCATGGAGAGAGGCTTGGAGAGGGGGTGGGAACAACCAAGAAGTGGAGACCTGTGGCCTTCTAGGCTCCAGCTTCCCCCAGAGGCAGACCTGTACCAACACCCCATCACTGCCTCCTGGGTACCCACACCTCATCTATCACCCAATCCCACCTCCCAGTCCTGCCCCTGACAAAGTCACTCAGCTCATAGGTGCTGAGGGTGGGATTTGAAAGCAGGGGCTGCCTGTCTCCTGCACACACATGCTCCTGCATACACACATGCTCATACACACACGTGGACACACACATGCTCATACACATACCAGCACACATACACACACACACATCTTCATATACACATTGTCATGCACACACATGCTTATGCATGCACTGGCACACATGCACACACATTCATGCATGCATACACACTCATACACACAGACATGCACACACATGCTCATGCACATACACACACTCATACACACATAAGCTCATACACACATTCATACACACACATGCTCATACACACACACTCATGCCTACACACATGCTCATACACACACTCGTGCACACACATTGGCACACATTTACACACATTCATGCACACACTCACGCTCATACATGCACTGTCATGCACACACACGTGCACACACACAAGCTCATACACACATGGGTGTCCAGCCACACACACAGACCCCTCACCCTCAGATGTGTGTCTACATCCATACTCCCTCCCAGACTCCCTTCAGAATATCCCTGGTAGTAACTCTTGTTTTCTGGAGTGTTACAAAATTCACCATAAGATTTAAAGCTGAGGAGAGAGACGGGCAAGGAGGAGCCAAATCTTATTTTAATTATCTGTGGCAGGACCCACTTTTTCAGGTGATAATTATAATAATTAAAAATTCTGTTATCAGCGATGGCGGGGAAGGCACTGCCCACACAGCTGGCTACGGCATGGTGCGGAGGCAGGGTTCTGATTACGCGGTGCGCCTCCTCACCTCCCCGAGTGGACTGGATGGGGAGGACAGTGAGCTCAGAAGAGGATGCAGAGGGCTATCTGTTAAGGGAAGGTATGTGATCAGGAGATCCTCACTCACACAGCCCAAGAGCCCTTGGCTGGGCCCGAGAAGACAAGAGGAACCAGGCGGGCTCAGCCTCACCGGTGACCTGGTGCTGGGTGTGGGTACCTGATGTCCCTGTGGGAGGGGGTGACCTCGCCGGCTTGTGGGTCTAGGAATCCACATGGTGGGTCCCCTCCCAGGCTGTGGCCAGTGTTTGCTCCAGGGCCAGCCTAGCCTGGGCTCTGCCACTGACCCACCGTGTGACCTTGGGTGTGTCACCCACGCACTCTGCACCGGTGTGGCTCTTGGCCACTGAAAAACAACTTCCCAGCCAGCTCCCTGCTACAGGCAGCTGCCACTCACCCCAAGGGAGCCCCACGAGGGCAGGGCCCTGTCTCCACTGACTACCTCCATAACTGTCCTCAGCACCCAGACCAGGGCCCGGCACACAGGAGATGCCTAGGAAACATTCAATATTTCTTGGAGGATTACAAGAATGTGTGAGTAAACAGGACAAATCCATGAGGTAGGTGCTTTTATCCCCATTTAACACAGGAGGAGACTGAGGCTCAGAGGTAAAGGAACCCATCGAAAGTCACACAGAAAGAGGAAGCCGAGGGCTGCTCTTCCAGGGGGCACAAGGACCAGGACAGGGCTGGGGAGCAGCATGGATCCTGCGGGAGACAGCCGAGCTGCTGTGCACGCAGATGAGAAATCAAATGTTTTACAAGGCTCAGCCCCCACCTGGGAAACTCCAGCCAGCCTGTGGGAAGCCCTGGTGATGGTGACCTTGGGGAGAAAGAGGAGGAGGGAGGGAAGCAGCCTCATTTGCACAAAGGCCTCATCTCTGCCAATCAACTGGGCATTCATGGGTGGGGACACCAGGACCTGGCCAGTCACCAGGAGGCTGGGGGCAGAGGAGGGTGGAGCAGGGCCAGGCTCTGCCCCTGTGCTTCTGGCTGCTCTTCCCAACCAGGTCTTGCCTCTTTGATGTCCCTGCATAGAGAGCAGAATAATCATCTCCACTTTGCAGATGAGGCAGCTGAGGCCCAGAGAGGCCGTGTGACTTGCCCAACATCACATAGCAAGTCCACAGCAGACCCAGAACTGACCCGGCCTGGACTCCCAGCCCAGGATGCTGAGCCCAGGGCCCCTGCTGGGCACCCGCACCCTGTCCTGTCCTCTGCTACTGTCAGCCCCCTCTGCCCCACCACATGCTCTACCCAGGGCTTAGCTCAGAGCTGCTGAAGACTCCAAGCCTCCTCTCCAGCCTCCACCTCTGAGCCCAGACCCTTTGCCCCAACTGTCCCTAGACACTGGGCCAGGGTTAAATTGATTGGGCTGGTCAACTGGGGCTGGCAGATGTTGGTGCTGGCAGGGACCCCCAGGAAGCCCCTGGCTCAACCCCCTGGGGCGGCAAGTGGGAGCAGTGGTCCCTCGGCGGCCACACTGTGCCCCTCACCTCCATCCCTGAAGCCCCACAGGGCCCGGCTTGGGCAGCTGCTCCTCTCCCCGTGTGTCTCCCCTGCTTCCTGCCTTACTTATCCCCTGACAGAGTTATGTGAATCCAGTTCTAAGGTTTGATTTACAAACCTCCAGGGGAAGGAGGGCAGCTGGCGGCACCTGCGATTACTAAGAGGTCTCAGTGATTTCCTCCGCTGGAAAACGTTTGCTTCTCAGGGGGAATCTTCCAGGCTCTCTCCCTTAAAGGCAGGGACTTCCTGAGGCTTCCCTTTCCCAGGGAGCTGCCTGGTGGCTTTGTGGGAGTTTTGGGGTGGGGGCAGCCAAAGTGGAAGGAGCCATGGGTGCTCCCCTGAAATGAAAAGTAAGTCTAGACAGAGTGGTTGGGAGGAAGGAAGAAGATGGACTTAGGGCTTGTCATCGGCCTGGATTTGAATCCCTGCTTCGTGACAGCTAAACTGTGTGACCTTGAGCAGGTCACTTGACCTCTCCAGGCCTCCACTTCCTCATCTGCTAACTGGGCAAAATCCCATAATAGGATGAGTGACAGCTGCCGACCGAGGTGATGAGGCTTGGACAAGGACTGTATATGAATTTCTGGCACACAGCAGGGCTCAGGAGAGTTGAGTTCTCCCCTCTATTCCATTGGAGGACTCCCTTTCCCTGCCCAGACCACCTTTTCTGTGTCCCCCTGGCTTTCCTCCAAGTCCCTTCCCTGCACACATTTCTCTGCCCTCAGGGAGAGCTGACCCTGATGGTCTCACGGATTCCACTTTCAATGTGGTTCAGGAAAGAGAAACAAAGGCTCCACCGCCAGGGCTGGCCTCGCCATCATGTGCCAGGACACCAGGCACAGGTAGTTCATACATCCAGGGGGTGTTAGAGGGCAGCCACTTCCCTGCATGGGTTCATAAATCCACTAACAATGGGCTAACAATTCCAGTAGCTGGAAAAGCCACTGGGCAGAGTAAGGGGTCTCTGGGGCCCGAAGTTCTGCTGCGATCTAAGGGGTCAGCAGAAGGCTGCGAAGTGCCTGATTTCTAATAAATTGAGGAGGGACTGGCAGAGGTGCTGGCCTCGTTTGCACAGATGGCTGGGTGGGGGCTGGTGCTGACCACCACGGTGGGAGTGAGCGAGAGGTATTGTGACTGTGCCCAGGGATGACCTCCTGAAGGTATCTCTAGCATCCCCAGGTCTGATCTAGCTGAGATCTCAAATCGTATCAGAAATGAATTAAAGCCCTGCTCCATTCTCAAACACATTGCAGGGAGGAGAGTGGGCTCTGGAGTCAGATCTGTCAATCCCCAGAGGACCACCAGACCTAGGCTGGCCCTGGGAGAATCCTGGCAGCCCCTCTGTCTCCTGAGCCTCAGTCTTCCTATCTGTAAAGTGGGAGTGGTGAGCACTCCTTCATTTGTTTTTTGTGGGGGTTAAATGAGTGATATGAGTAAAGCCTCTGCAAATGGTGCCTGAAATGGAGCAAGTGGTCCCCCAAAATAGTTATTATTAAATTAAGGTGGGCAGAATAGTGGCATCTAAAGAGGTCCCCTTCCTAATTCCTACAATGTTATTTTACATTACATGGCAAACGAAAATAAAGCTGCACATGGAATTAAGATTGTTATTTAGCAGATCTTAAAAATAGAGGAATTAACTTGGATTATCCAGGTGGGTCCCATGTAATCACAAGGGTCCTTAAAGTGGAAGAAGGCAGAGGAGGAGGTTGGAGTGATACGGTGTGAGAGGGACTTGAGCTGCCGATGCTGGCTGGCTTTGAGGTGGAGGAAGGGACCACAAGCCGAAACATCCAGGTGGCCTCCAGGAGCTGGAGCAGGTGAGGAAGTGTGTTCTCCCATGGAGCTTCCAGAAGGGACACAACCTTGCAGACACTTTGATTATCAATATCATTATTATTATTATTGAGACGGAGTCTCACTCTATCACTCAGGCTGGAGTGCAGTGGCGTGATCTTGGCTCACTGCAACCTCCGTCTCCCAGGTTCAAGTGATTCTCATGCCTCAGCCTCCAAGGTAGCACCACCATGCCCAGCTAACTTTTGTATTTTTCGTAGAGACGGAATTTTGTCATGTTGACCAAGCTGGTCTTGAACTCCTGACCTCAAGTGATCTGCCTGCCTTGACCTCTCAAAGTTCTGAGATTACAGGTATGAGCCACTGCGCCCAGCCTATTATTATTTTTAAGACGGGATCTCATTCTGTCACCAGGCTGGAGTGCAGTCGCACAATCACAGATCCCTGAAGCCTTGAACTCCTGGGCTCAAGGGATCGTCCCACCTTATCCTCCTGAGTAGCTGGGACTAAAGCACGTGCCACCACACTGGCTAATTGTTTTAAATTTTTTTGTAGAGACAGGGGTTTCACTATGTTGCCCAGTCTGGTCTTGAACTCCAGGCCTCAAGAAATCCTCCCACCTGAACCCCACAAAGTGCTAGGATTGCAGGTATGAACCACTGTGCACTACAGGTTTGTATTGTTGAAGCCACTAAGTTTTTGGTAATTTGTTGCAGTAGGAAACTGACTTGTGGAACCATAGCCCAGCTCCATGAGGATGGAGTTGGGTAAGGTGTGGACTTGTGTACCCAGCTGCTGGACCCAATTGCAGCCCAATCAATTCAACACCAGCTCTGTGACTTGAGGAAGTAACCAAAGCTTTCTGTGCCTTGGTTTCCTCATCTGTAAAATAGGCTAATAAATAGTGCCTCCCTCACTGAGTCTTTGTGTGGATTAAATGAAGTAATATTTGTAAAGTTCTGGAACAGAGCTGGGCACACAGAAAGCCCTTAATTAAAGTCAGAACATTTGGAATGCAAGTCCAGATTTTTAAATTTAACATTAATAAAAGTGTTGGAACCCCGTGTTATGAACTGTTTTTGTAAACCAGAGGTAGCAGAGAGCAGTGGAGCGGACTGTGGTGTTGGGCAGGTCTAAGATCAAATCCCCAGTTTACTGCAATCCGGCTACGTGTCTTTGAACATGTCACTTAATTCTCTGAATCACAATTTCCTCATCCATAAAGTAGGGATGATAACATAATACCTACCCCTGAGGGGTGGTTTGAGGATTAAATGAAATAATCCAGGTAAGTCGCTAAGCCCAGGGCCCTAGCACACAGTAGGTCCTCAAGGAATGATGGCTGCTATTATTATATAATTTCTCCAATCGCTGCTATTAGATCCCAACAACAGAGGAAATACCCAATGGACAAAGGCCACCAGGGATGCAGAAATGCTTCTCAGTATTGTTTCTTTTTCTGGAGTACATGCAGATCGTAAAGTGGTGCTTTGCTATGTACCAGGTCAATTATTCCAGCTGCAAACAGCATATGATACACAACTAAATCTGGAGACCCCTGAGGTTAGCTCCCCAGGAGTTCTGGGCCCCTAGGTTGGGACCCTCGGCTGTGGCTCTAGTCAAAGCCAGTTCTGAGACTCACGTTTAGGGTGACAGTAATGGTAACAGGGGCCACCTGGGCGCAGGCTCGCCTCCTCCTCCCTCCTGCCCCAGCCAGAGCCCAGGGCCCAGGGCAACCTGTGGCTTTCTCCAAGTTGGGTCCTCCTCCCACTCCTCAGCCCTGAAACCAAGGCTCTCAGGTTTGTGGTTCTCTTTCTCCCCAGTGACTACAAGATTGTCTCGCAGGATGGGCCGAGATGACGACTATAATAAAACGGGCTCATTACATCCCTCTACTCAGAGCTGTCTAATGAGCACACACTGGCACTCCCTGGCCCTTTGAGCCGAATGCAAATGAAATACGTTCCATGGTATCATTTAATTAGCTTAGGAAGGTACAGTGGGATGTGGAGAGGGAGAAGGGGAAGAGGAGAAACAGACTTTTTTGTAAGCTCTCCAAATCCCCCTTATAGGGAGAACTGGTTGAGCTGGACTCATTATTCCCATTGGAAAAATGAGGGCACCAAGTCCTACTCTGCACTGTGACAGGTTCTGGGGACACAATCAATGAGAGAGACAGGGTCCTGTCTCCAAGGAGTTTATGCAGAGTTCAGAGGCAGGCATTGAGCAATTAATCATTCAAATTTATGTGCATGAGTGTTTGAGTGTGTGCACATATGTGACTTTGCATATATGTGTGTCTGTGCATGTGTGTGGAGTGCAGTGGAGCAATCACAGCTCATTGCAGTCTTGAACTCCTGGGCTCATGTGTGTGTGCATGTGAGAGTTTGTGAATTTGTGTGGATGAGAATGTCAGAGTGTTTATATGAGTGTATGTATGTGTGTGTGTATGAGTGAAAATGTGCATGAATGTGTGTGTTTTTGAGAATATTTGTGTGAGTGTATGCAAATGGATGTGTATGTGTGTGTGAATGCATGTATGTTTTTGAATGTACATATGAATGTCTATTTGAGTGCACATGTGTGCAGATGTGTGAGTGAATACATTTAGTGCATGTGAATGTTTTGTGAGTGTAAGAAAATATGTATTTGAGTGTACATGTGTGAGTGCACGTGTATGTGCAAAAGTGTGTGACAGTGTGACCATGTGTATGCATGCATGTATGAGTGTGTGATGACATGGGAGCGTTTATATGAGTGCATGTTTGCGATTGTGTGTATAAATGGGAGTGGTTATGTGAAGGTATCTATGTGAGTGTGTGTGGGTAGTATGTATCTGTTAGCAAATGCATGTATGAGTACGTGTGTGTGAAAATGTTTTTGGTGAGTGTATGCTTATTTGTGTTTGTGTGTGCATGCGAAATGTATTCGTGCATAAATACATGTGTATATGTTTTGAGAATGTGTGAGAATAGATGTGTGTGAATGTGTGAATGTGTGTTTATGTGAGCTTGTGTGTTTGTGCATGTGTATATGCAAATTCATGATTACCCATGTGATATTTAGAAAGAGAAATCCGGTGGTTTGGGGAAAGTGTGGGCTGAAAGGTGACCACCCGGGCTGGAATACCAACTCTGCCACTTCCTGGCTGTGTGCACTTGGGCAAGTTACTCAATACTCAACCTCTCTGCACCTCAGTTTTCTCATCCCTTAGAGGGATATTAAAATAATTACAGTTACTAATGTATGTAAAGCTCTTAGGACAATGTCTGCACATATTTAGCATTCAGTACATTTCAGCTGTGAGAAAAATAAGAGTTAAAAAGCAGAGGAAAGAGACTGGTGGGCCCTAACTGAGATCACACTGAAGAAGTGGCACTTAGGCTGAGACCTGCAGGATGAGTCCAGGTGAATGAGTAGTGGGCTTCTGTTTAATCGTTTACTTGTTCCTTAACCACTTCTCCTCTTCTACAGGGACCACTTCCGATTTTCCTGTGAAACCAACTCCATGTTCACTTAGTTCAGCGGATGGGGCTGACCTGTCCTCTGGCTCCTGCCATCCAGGACTGACCCTTCAGTTAAACTTCACCCATTGGCTACATGATTCTTTCAGGAGTGGGCAGATGGCCCCATCTTGGCCAATGAGAATCATTCCAGAAACTTTGCTATAACTATCCGGGAGGAGAGGCGTGTAGCCAGTGTGATGCAAGCCTGATACCACCAGTGTAGCC
Organism: Colobus angolensis palliatus; assembly: GCF_000951035.1. Taxonomy (NCBI): domain Eukaryota; kingdom Metazoa; phylum Chordata; class Mammalia; order Primates; family Cercopithecidae; genus Colobus; species Colobus angolensis. Next base: position 10,406,031 of record NW_012117376.1, read on the forward strand.
ATTTCTCACCTGCAGGGAGAGCACGGCTGTGAATAATGCCAGCCCTGAGGAGACGGGAAGACCACAGTCTGAAATGTTCTTTGAATCCCTGGATCCAGCCATGCCTGAAGCTATGCATGCCTGGATTTTTCAGGTGAATGAACAAAATAGTCTTCCCTTTTTATTTCTTTTGTTTAAACAGGATTCATTTGATTATTGTCCCTTCAATTGTAAGACTCTGAAGGATATTGCACGTTCCTGACAGAGGGCACAGCCTTTGGGGAGAGAAGCACTGCAGTGTTGTCAAGAAGCTAAAACCATGCCAGTGTGGCCAAAGCAAGGGGAGAGGATGGGGAGTGCCTGTGTATCTGGGCTCAGAGGTGCCCAGAGTCTAAGCACAATAAGTTGGGCAAGAGAGAGTGGGACTGGGGGAGATAATGTAAGAACTGAAAACCTGGACATGCTCAATGTGTTCTTTTTGAGTCCTCTTCCAGGCTGGCTCCAAAGTCCTCCCTTCTTACCAAACCCCCATCCAGACTCTATCCACCCCTGAGTCCTGCAGCCAAAACCTGGAACAGATAGGGCTTATTGGGGCCATAAAGGCCTTTTAGTGTAAAATCTTTTTAAATTTCATTTTTATTATGTCATTTTGTTTTATTTTATTATTTTCTTTTATTGTTTTATTTATTTTATCAAATAATACATAGACGCTTTCTCTTGGTAAAAAGATAAAATCTAATAATGTGGAAAAAGCAAATCGCATCATTTTACAGAATGGGAATGGGGTCTGGGTAGTTCATATAGTTCACATGAGGTTATATAACAAATTTTTCAGGCATCTGGGGTGAAGGAAGTCTTCTTAATCCTCTCCATCTTATGTAAAATAGCTCTTGGGAGATAATAATACTGACCACCATAATAATAGCTAACTTTTTAGTACTTACCATGTGCCAGCCACTATGTTAAGCTCTTTGCTTTATTTAGTTTGAATATGTCCTCACTGCAATCCTATGAAGTAGCTACCATTACTTTTCTCATGACAGATAAAGCACATGATACAGAGGTTAAGTAACTTCTCCCAAAGTCACAGCTTGTGTGGTGCAACCAAGACGGGAACACAGACAGTTTGGTTCCAGGGCCCATGCCATCACTTCTGCTAACAATGTAAAGTTCACAAGAGTAAATGTCTCTTAACCAGATAATTTTGCCTAGAAGACAGAGAGGAATGAGCGATCCTGGGACTAGGAAGATAAATGTCCCTTAAAGTCCATCAGAGCTCTCCATGGTGCTGAAACAACTGACCCAGGACATTGC
>NW_012117376.1:10407453-10440894 GCF_000951035.1 Colobus angolensis palliatus
TCCCCTTCTCTTCCCTCCCTGCTCCCGCTTCTCCTCTCCCCACCTCTCCTCCCCTCCCTTTCCCTTTCTTTTCGACGGAGTCTCGCTCGGTGGCCAGGCTGGAGTGCAGTGGCTCAATCTTGGCTCCCTACAACCCCAGCCTCCCGGGTTCAAGTGATGCTCCTGCCTCAGCCTCCCGAGTAGCTGGAATTACAGGTGCATGACCCAGCTAATTTCTGTATTTGTAGTAGAGATGGGATTTCGCCCTGTTGGCCAGGATGGCCTCCATCTCCTGACCTCATGATCTACCCCCCCTCAGCCTCCCAAAGTACTGGGATTACAGGTGTGAGCCACCATGCCTGGCCTCTCAGCCTGACTTCCACAGGTGAGAAATCAGGTTTACCTGTTCGTCAAGTTTACCTGTGTAAACATCAGATGTACCTATGTTCAGCTCTTCACAATATAGTCCATTGATAATCCCATCTCTCACTCCATCCCACCTGAGAGAAATCTGACTGAGACTGCAAGTTGTGAAGCAACAACTTGCCATCCACACACATATACTCACACGCATCTTGTAACAACACTGTCTCTACATAATCAGGGGCCATGTAGAAAACAGGGACCCTAACAAGGAAACCTACAAGTGTACTGACACCAAGAGTGCCTTTTGTCATCATTTGACTCAAACCCTGTATTTTTCTATTTATTGTATTAATATATAACTTGCATATGAAATATACAAATCTTAAGTGTACATGTGGTAGGTTGTAAAATAACCATAAATTCTTTCCATTCTGATTTCATACTTTTGTGATTTGGCATTTCAAATCCTTCCATCAAGAATGGAAGTTTATTTCTCCATCTCTTCCATCTGGGTTGGCCAATGGACTTGCTCTGGTCAATGGAAACACTAACAAAGAGTAGACATACAGAGGCTTTTGAAGTGCTTGCCCATAGCGTCCTTCTCTTTTTTTTTTTTTTTTGCTGAACTTGGAGACATGGAATGAGTCTGAGCTAGCTCGATGGAAAGTCAGAGACCATACGGAAAAGAATGAAGGTGCCCCAGCTGATAGCTTACTGACTATCAGATGTGTGAGTGAAACCATCCTTAAATCATCCAGCTGTAATCCACAATACTAGTGGACCATAGACTCAGGAGAGATGACCTGAGCTAAACTAGACCTGATCAATTGCACAAACAGCCATTAGAATTGTGAGCTAAATAAACGGCTGTTTACCACCCAATTTGTATTTTGAGCAAAAGCTGATGGAGATAGCTCTATGAAATTTTACACAGATGTACACCCATGTAACCACCAGCCAGATCAAGACAAAGAACATTTCTAGCATCCAAGAAAGTCTTTGTTTCCCTTTCCAGTCAATCCCCCAACCCTGAGAGCTATTCATTGTTCTATAATATCACTATAGACTTGTTCATATTAATGGGAATGTAAAGGATGTGTCTTTTGTGGCAGCTGTTTTTTGTTGACCCTGTCTGTGATATTCATATATGTTCTATATATATCTAATATATGATGTTATATATATATATATCTCTACATATATATGTAGTTTGTTTATTTTTGAAAAATTCTGTGTATTTCAATTTTATCACTCTTCACAATGTATTTATTCATTTTCTCATAGATGGACATTTGTGTTATTTTCTTTTTAAACTATTATAAATAAAGCTTCTGTGAAAATTTACATATAAGTGATTTGTGGATATATGTACTCAATTTTCTTGGATATAACCTGTTACAGGGTGAATCGCGTTTCCCCACAAATTCGTATGTTGCAGTCCTAACCTCCAATACGTGAGAATGTGACCATCTCCATATTTGGAGAGATGGCCTTTAAAGAGGGGATTAAACTAAAGTGAGGTCACAGGGTGGGGCCTTGTCCAACGTAAGGACACAGGGAGAACATGACTATCTACAAGCCAAGAGAAGAGACAGAAGAAACTCACCTTGCCAACACCTTGATCCCAGATTTCTGGGCTCAAGAACTGAGAGACAATGAATTTCTTTTATTTAAGCCTCCCCGACTTGTGTCTTGTTACGGCAGCTGGAACTGACTGAGAGAGCTCTTAATGTATGTTAAACACCAGCTAGGTGCCAGGTTAAGGGTTTTAACCATCTCGTTGTGTTCTCAACACCCCATGAGGAAGATGCCAATAGGATCCCCATTTTACAAATGAGGAAACAGAGGCTCCAAGAGGTTTAACAAATTGCCAGGTTTGTATAGTTAGTATTGTTAGATTTCTGCATAACTAACTTGTTGCAGCTTAGTGCTAACTACAGAATCACTTGTGTGATGATTTGTTTGATGTTGGTCTCTTCCTTTATACAGTGAGCCCCATGAGGGTGGGGGTGGGGCCCTTCTCTTGAGTGTGGTACTCCAGTGCCTATCGCAGCCGACATGCAGCTTTACAGCTGACTTGAATTCCTGGGGTCTCTTCCCACTTCCCACCATCTCCTGTGATTCAAGGGTCTGTGATGGAGGGTGGGGTGGGGGCTGCCAGGCAGGGTGCTCACCTCTCTGCAGACAATTTGGGGAAGATTGTTTTCAGAAAGAGCAGCCGTGACTAACTCAAATGAACTGTAAAATTGTTTTTGGTTTAAAGGCTTTGCTTACTGAGGTATCGAGTGGTGGAAGGGATGGGTGTGGGAGGGAGGGGCCCAGCTGCCAGCAGGGCTGCTCCCTACTCCTCAGTCAGCAGACCCTGGCCAAGTGTCCACCATGTACTGGGTTCCATTCTGGGCTCTGGGGCTTAGAGACAGGTGAGACCCAGGTGGTCCTGGGGAGCTCACAGCCCAGGCTCCATGGGGAGACTGGGAAATTGGTAGTTTCAGAACAGTCAGGCAAATGCTTGTGTAGGGGAAACAGGCGTGTGGACGAGGGGCCCTGAACCTGGGAAAAGGTGCCTGGGATGGGCAGGAGCGACCTTGTGCAAATGACCTGACCCAAATGCCAGCTCCACCATTTACTTTCCAGATGAGAGACCTTGGCCAGATGCTTCATGTCTGAACCTCAGTTTCTCTTCTGTAAAATGGGGACGGATAATAGCTATCACTGCAGGCTTGCTGGGAGTGTTAAATGGGATAACCATGTAAAGCCCACAACATAGTGCCTGGCACACAGTAAGCTCTCAGTAAACACTATCTGCTGTTGACCATCGAGCAGGGCTGTGCAGAAAGCTGGCATCAGGCAGGCCTGGGAGAGGGTGTCTTAGAAAGATGGCCCAACACACACAGAGGCCTGCACACAGCTGACTCTGTGTGGTGAATGTGAGATGGGAGTGGGAAAGATGGGACTGCAGAGGTCCATGTGGCCATTTCACAAGGGCCCTGCAGTCCACACTGCTGTTGGGATTTTAGTGCTCAGAGCGGTGGAGCCATGGCAGGGCTTTGAGAGGGGGCATGGCCTGTTCATGTCGGCTGCAGCCTGTGAACTGGAGGGGGAGAGCCTGGGTCCAGGAGACTGGAGCGGCTGTGCAGTGTCTAGGGAGAGAAGATGGTGCTCCGGACTGAGTGAGAATAGTGTAGACAGCGGGTATTGAGGGAGGCCCCAAGGAGGCAGGGATGGGAGACCCCCAGCAGGGGCTGCAGGGCAGCAGTGGCTGAGGACAGGTCCAGGCCCAGCATTCAGAATGGAAGGTGGTGCTGAGCTCCAGGAAGGAGCAGGTATCTGGGGCCCGGGATTCTGTGCCTGTGGGAGGGAAGTGCCAGCTTGGCCCTGGGGGCGCGACTAGGACTGCAGACCCTTCACCCTCCTTCAGGCTGAGAGAGGGGCTGCCCAGACCCCCTTCTTCCAGCCAGGCCCTCCCTGAGCCTCACAGCTGGTCTGGCCCAACCTGGCCCTGCAGCCCCCTCTGTGGGCACTCAGGCTGCATCCAGCCCATGCAAACTGTAAAACTCTATGTAGTTTAAAGGCTTTGGAAACCAGGATATTGGTGGCACACAGGGTGGGACTATGGGGGGCTGCCCACATGACCCCCTCACCAGCTGCTTCAGAAGGTGAACTTGAGCGCTTCGCGCTGTGCCTTTCCCTTCCCCTCATGGAAAACATCAGCCCCTTTAATCCAGGGGCGCAGGGCAGTGGCCTCCCCCGCAGTCAGGATCACAGAAGCCCAGACAAGGAGAGGGTCAGGGACACGGGAGACAGAGACAGATGGTGATAGGGACTCGGTGACAGAAGGAGCCAGTGATGGGAGAGAGGCAGAGAGAGGAGAGGCCAGAGGGAGGCCTTGGAACAAGGCAGCCCCCCACCCAAAACCTGGGCCCCAGGAACTTGCTTGGGGGTAGGGAGTCATTGTGCCTGAAATGACCCCCCTTCTCTGTGGTTAATTTTCTCACAGAAAAGAAATCACTCTCCATCCAATTAATCTAATTAGACAGAATCAAGTTGTGGGGATCCGTGCAGCAGGGTGAGTGATTAGGAAAAATTACCTCGCTGCAAAGAGTTTAAATTTCATTTTTATTCAATAAAGACCAAATAGAAACAACTGGGTTCCCTACTGCTCCTGGCCAGCAGCTGAGAATTTTCTGGAATGGAACGTCAGCTCAGAGTCCGGCAAGGACAGGCTGGGGACACAGAAGATCTGCTAAGAGTTACCCACAGGATCTGAGGGTTGCCGAAGGGAAGAGCCATGGCCACCGCCCTCAAGTGTTTCTCACACTCACACTCTGAGACTAAGTAAGGCACATGTTCTCACGCACTTCCCATTTGTGTCCTTAACTGTCACACGCACCATTTCACATGCACACACTGACAGGAGCCCTGCTGAGTCCCGATGCCTGTCCCAGCTCTGCCACCAACTGCTTGTATAAACACTGAGCTCCCTCTTAGAGCCTCAGTTTCCCCGCCTGTAACAAGATGCTCCTTTTCTTGAGCATCTACCAAAGGTGACAGCTTGGAGTTTTTCTCTCTCTCAGCCCCTCTCTCCTTGTTTCGAGTTGAGACTGAGTCAGAAAAAATAAAGTCTGAGCGGTGGCGGCCCAGGGGAGTTCGTAAGATGATGCTCATTATCAAGTGATGCCTCCCCCCCATTAGCAAACTGGGGACTCATGCAGCAGCCCCAGCTTAGCCCCAGGTCCTGGGTCCAGGGCCTGGGGGAGCAGAGAGGGCTTTGCTGACCTCACATGCACATGCACACACCTGGACACCATCTTTCATGCTGAGCCATGTCACCATCACCTCCAAGGAATTAGGTTTATCAACCTGCACCAGTCCCGGGGCCAGGCCCATGTTCCCCAAAGCTAGGACCAGCCTTCACCCTCTGGGTCCTTTCATATTTCTCTGAGGATGGAGCTGATGAGGGATTAGCCCAGGAGGTGAGAGAAAAATCATTTGGAGCCAGAGCTGAAGATGCATTAATTTGTGTTCTGTTGCTTCTCCAGCCAGAGCTGGACAGTTTGGGGAAGTGAGTGGTCAGGGGGCTGGTCAGGGGCTTGGAGTCCCCAGGTGGAGGAACAGGCTGGAGGCTCGGCTGAGCAGGTGGGCATGTCACTGAGGGGTGACATAGAATCCTGCCAGCTGCCGCTGTCACTCCCCTCCCTGCGTGGTTGTGGCTACGGAGCCCACCTGAGTGACCAGAGCTCCAGGGCAAAGGGCCAGTACTGCCCCAGCAGTGAGAGCTTAAAAGGTTCTAGAGCAGGGAGTGTGGGGAGGGGTGGGTGTGGATCTGGGGACTTGCCTAGTGTTGAATCCCAGCCACCGGCTCACTGAGTGACCCTGAGCAGCTTCCTCCTCTTCTCTGGGCCTCAGTTTCCTCATCTGCCAAATGGGGGAAGGATCTTGCCTAGGGTTACATGTGGGCTCCCCTGAGCACAGGAAGGGCATCTGCAGGAGCTCAGTGCATGTTTGTTCCTGTGTCCTCTGCAGCCCTGCAGCCCCTGGCTCCGAGTCAGTGCCCAGCAAATACTGGTGAGCCTGGTGAGGGAACAAAATTAGCTCATGTTTGCATCTGCACTCACTGCAGCAAAATCTAAAGCTGTGTTGGCAAATTGAACAACCAGCAACCTCGCTGGGTAGCACCCTTGGGGTTTGACTGTCAGACATCAAGGAGGACTTCCTGGAGGAGGCTTGCCTTGGGCTGGGCAGGAGTTGAGTAGAGGAGGTGAAAACAGGCAAGGAGGGGAGACAGCCTGTGCAAAGAGGAGAGGTGCCAAGGTGAGGCCACGCCCTCGCTTGTGCTCTCTGCCAATGGCTGATGGGAAAGAGTTTGGGTTTGGAATCAGACAGATCTGGGTTCGACCTGGACTCCCTCTGCACTTGGAGCCTCTGTGCTGTCAGTTGTGAAGCAGGAGGAACACTACCCCTTCCCCACAGGGTGGTTGTGAGGCTGGTACAGGCATTTTGTATGTGTGGAGCCCAAGCACAGTGCCGGGCACCCAGAGACGCTTGATACCAGGCGCTCCCCACCTCTGCCAGCTCATCCAGGTCAGCTGCTTCCCGCTGCCCTACAGGTGGCCTCCACACCAGGTCATGTGTGGTCTGAGCAGGGAACAGGCTTTGGTGCAGGGACCTGGGGGGTTGAGGACACGCCACCCCTCTTGGAGAAGACCACCAGGCTCTACCTGGAGGAATGGAGCACGTCCAGCCCCCACCCTGTAGGAATCTGGCAAACAGAGAGGTTAAGAGAGCAGCCCAAAGTCACCAGCCCCAACCTGGCCTCTAAGTTCTCTGCTCCCTAACCAGCTCTGGGGTAGGTGGTGGGGGCACCTCCAAACACCTGGAGCAAGAGCCTCAATAATTCTTCTCTGCCCTCTATCCTCCCTCTTTCCTCACATTCACTTGCTCCCCAGGCTGAGAAGAGCCTGGGAACAGGACCCAGGGTCCCTGGGAGCCCAGGCCAGTGATCTGCAGAGCCGTCTGGCTGAGGCCTTGGCCTATGCTGGGAAGGCGAGGGTTAAGTCTTGAGCAGCCCTTCCTGGTTAGTGTTTAACTTGCAGTTTCTGAAGGCCATCAGGAGCCCCATGGAGGTAATGTTTTTTCTCTTAATGACACTGCAGCAGATTAAGGCGGGACCCATCTCCCAGAGAGCATTAAAAAGAGGCATCCATTACCCAGAATGGCCTGGCCTGGCAGCTGGATTAACTTGCCCAGAGACCTGGGTGGAGGAGGGGTCCTCTCGTCCTTGTCATCAGCAAGTTTTGCGTGTCCCCATGGTCCAAGATTTGGGAGGTGAGCATGGATGCCCAGATACCAAGCTGGTAGAACACTGATGCAGGCTGGGATTCAGCTCAACATGAGAAAGATCTCCTGGTCCCAGTGGGCCACAAGCTGACAGCCGTTCACTTCTGTGGGCTATATTATTTTTAAGTTTGGTTCAGATGCTGGCCCCTTGTCCCTTTGGATTAATAGCAGGGCTCTGGGGATGAAGCAATGGTAACCCCATGTGGAGACTGTTTCAAGTCCTTCCGTCTCAGTTTTTGCATTTGGTTCAAAGAAGGATGGTGCCAAGAATATGCACTTAGCTTGTGGTTAGGAGGCATTGGTTCATTTCTGCCTCTGTGACCTTGGCAATGACCACAAATATCACTGCTTGAGCACCTTCTGTGTCCAGTTTGTACCAGATGCTTTCAATCTGCTCTCTCATTTCACCCTCTCCTGGGAGGCAGGTGTCTCTATTCCCACCTCATGGATAAGAGGATGAGGCTCAAGAGCAGCAGAGTTGGGATCCAAGCCCAGGTGTGTCTGCTCATGCTCCTTTTACTGTGCTATTCATGCCCTCTGAGCCCCAGCTTTTTAATCTGTACAATGGGGTGACAATCCCTACCACAAACAACTCACAGAGTAGTTGGATAGTACCAGTGAAATGTGGGTGCATGAAAACACACACACACGTGCATACACACATGTACACACACATGAACACACACGATTGTGCACCCAGAAGACACCAGTCAGTTACTATCCAGGGATGAGAGGTGTTACACAGGGGTTTTTCTACAATGAGCTTTATTTCTTTTTCTTTTCTTTTTTTTTTTTTTGAGGTGGAGTCTTGCTGTGTCGCCCAGGCTGGAGTGCAGTGGTGTGATCTCGGCTCACTGCAAGCTCCGCCCCCTGGGTTCATGCCATTCTCCTGCCTCAGCCTCCCAAGTAGCTGGGACTACAGGCGCCCACCACCGTGCCCAGCTAATTTTTTATTGTATTTTTAGTAGAGACGGGGTTTCACTGTGTTAGCCAGGATGATCTTGATCTCCTGACCTTGTGATCCGCCTGTGTCGGCCTCCCAAATTGTTGGGATTACAGGCGTGAGCCACTGCGCCTGGCCAACGAGCTTTATTTCTTTGTCCAACAAGATCTGATTAATTTAGCATCTAAAATGCGCCAATACCCAGCTTCAGAATGGATAAATTTCACTGCGTGGTATAAAGCATCCTAGAATGCCCATACTTTTGACCAAGCAATTCTACCACCAAGAGCCAAGTCTGAGCCTCCATGATTACATACAAGAATCTCACTATAATGTTATGGTTAACAGCCAATGTTTGGAAGCAAATTGTCCAGTAGGGGAATATTTGATGTTCTTGTGATGGAATATTATGCAGCCAATAAGAGTCATGCTTGTGAAGCACATTTAATGATACTGGAATGGACAGGCAGAACCAATACCTGCCATATCACATGCTCATCTTGGAGGCATCTCTAAGATGACAGGTGATTTTTATTTCTTCTGCTTGTTCCTCTGCATTGAATCAATCTCTTTAAAAATGGATGATAAAATGCACCTTGCATTCCTGTTTCTGGAAAGGACACTGTGGAGCATAATTTAAGCTTTTCTCTGTGCTCTCTGAGTCTCACTCTCACCCCTATGTCCTCTAGTCCCAGAGGATCCCTAGAGGACTGGAGCCCAGCCTGCAGTCCGCTTTCTCCTGGAGTTCTGTCACCTGCCTTCTGGTGTTTTCTGGTCTTCTGGGCTCCAGATGTCCCTTCTCACTGGTGTTCATGTACTACCTTTAGCTGTCCCCACTCATCTGAGCACCCTGCCACTAACCTGTTGTGGTTGGATAACCCACTCATCGGGCATGTAAGAACTGTGCCTGCAGTAGAAGCCTCTCGTCTCTGAGTGAGGGAGCACCTCTGTTTACAAAAACAAAAAGCTTGTGCTTGTAGACATGGTCCATGTGATTTGCATTTTGGTAACTCCAGGGCTTTTGTGGTATTTGTGTTGCATTCTAGATAGCTGCAGCTGCCAGATGTCTGGATAAGTGAGGTGTGATTCAAGATGAATACACAGCTGTAGCACATTCTTACAGAGTCACTTATTCCATCAACTAATATTTATTGGAAGCCTTATTCTATGCCAGAAAGAGATCCTGGGGATACAACAATGGAAAAGATAGATCAAGGTTCCTATGGGAGAGAAAATAAATGAATAAACAAATTAAGTAATAAGACAAGTAGTGATGTTGACTACAGAGGAACTAAAACAGAGTGATGGAGCAAGGAAAGACCAGCCTGGGAGAAGGGCAGCCAGGCTCCAGGAAGCCAGCTGTATTACACAGGCATTAGCCTGCCCCATGACAAGCTCTATGCTGGGGCAGGCTCTATGCTGGGGCAGGCTCTGGGTGCAGACACAGCTGAATCCACACCCTGTCAGTTCAGCCACCCCAGTGGAAAGAGAGTCTCCCATTCTTAGGTGCTCCAACAAAACTCCTAGGGCTGTTGCTCTTTACCTCAGAGTGGGGCAGCTTGGGTCATTGACCTGGGACTGCAGTGCTCTTATTGATCAGGTCTGGTCAAATGCCCACTCCTGAAGCCAGGGACTCAGGCAGCCTCATTTGGGCCATTTGAACTGAAGGGGGTGGAGAGGCGTCACTCCCCAATCAAAAATTAATGTGCTGGGACCAGAAGAGGCAAAGACACATGGCCTACTTACGAATATCGCTTCTCTCTCTCCTGCATCCTTTAATTTTTCCCTTTTATTCAATCACCCCCATTAGCAGCAAACAGCATGCAAATATTTTTCCCATTTAAAATAGAAGTGTCCGGGTGCAGTGGCTCAAGCCTGTAATCCCAGCACTTTGGGAGGCCGAGTTGGGTGGATCATTTGAAGTCAGGAGTTCAAGACCAGCCTGGCCCATGTGGTGAAACCCCGTCTCGACTGAAAATACAAAAATTAGCCAGGCAAGGTGGCACACACCTGTAGTCCCAGCTACTTGGGAGGCTGAGGCAGGAGAATCACTTGAACCCGGGAGGTGGAGGTTACAGTGAGCAGAGATCATACCACTGCACTCTAGCCTGGGCAACAGAGCAAGACTCTGTCTAAAAAAAAAAAAAAAAAAGAATTAAACCTCTTGACTCCTCATTCCCCTCCAAGTCCTCCCCTATTTATTTCTCTGCTTCTCTCCTAAGCAAAACCCCTCAAAGTGTTGCCTAAGCTTGCTCATTCAACCGTTCTCCTCCTTCTTCTCTCTTGAATTCACCGTATCAGGTTGGGGTCCTCATCTGTTCACCAAAATGGCCTTTGCTGTGGTCACCGATGACCTCCTTGTTGCTAAATCCAACAGAGAAGTCTCAGTCCTCATCTGGCGCACACGTGATCACCCTTTCCTCCTTGCCTTCCGGAGCAACCTGCCTTTTCTGTTTTCTTCCAACCTTACTGGCCTCTGCTTCTGTCTGCTGGTTCCTCTTCTTTTCTCCAGTCTCTAAGTGTGAGGCAGGAGAAAAAGAGAGGGAGTTTTAAAATGAGTCACCAAGTTCCGCCCCACTGTCCTTCTCACAGTTCCTCACACAGATCAGGCATACTCCCACCACAAGGCCTTGGCATGGACTGTTCCATCTGACTAGAATATTCGTCCCCCAAATATCTGCATGGTTCATTCATTCACCTTGTTTCAGTCTTTGATCACAATGTCACCTTTCCTGACTTCATTATTTAGTACTACACTCTCCTTATTTTTACCTTGTCTTCCCCTCCCCCGTGTTTTATCCTAAATTGCTCTTATTACCATCTTTGCATACTATGTATTTGACCTATTAGTATATTGCCCACCTCCTCCACCAAATATGTCAGAAAAAGCAGTGATATTGTCCCTCTTGTTCAGTGCTGAATCCCAGCACTTAGGATAGTGCCCAGAATATAATAGGTGCTCAATAATGTTAGATAAATGAATGAATGGATGAATGTTTATTATATTTATTTTCCTTTTCAAGGAGCTGGACATATAGAGCTGAGAAAGACAAGACTCCTACCCTTGTAGAACTCACAGTTTTGTAAATGCACCTACAAGTGGGCCTTGGGATGGAATAGGCCAGAAGCTCTTAAGAGCCAGACACTACTAGAAGAGACAGTCAGGAGAGAGGTGAGGAAGTACTGCATTTTTGCTGCAGGAGTTGATGTACAGGCTGTGACACCTGGGTAGCTCTACTGAGTGGAAAGGGAGGGGAGTCCCAATGATGCCTCATTCAGAGAGCACCTACTGCTTGCCAGGTTCCTTAGCTGTCACCACTAGCCAATACAGGGAGAATTACTAGCCCTTCTACAGCAAATGGAGATTCAAGAAGGACAGCAGCTGTTCAGACAAACTCCTGGCTTACACCATCACATTGATTTGACTTTTACCTTGTCTTAATTCAGATGGATTTAAGGGGACTGTCAAAACTACATATTAAGCAGGTCGAGTGCAGTGGCTCATGCCTGTAACCCCAGCAGTTTGAGAGGTTGAGGTGAGAGGGATCACTTGAGGCCAGGAATTTGAGACCACCCTGGGAAACACAGGGAAACCTCACCTCTACCAAAAAAAAAATAATAATAATAATTAATAAATAACAAAAAAAATAAAAAAAGAAGGAAAGAAAAAGAAAAGTCAGACATTGTGGTGTGTGGCTGTTATCCTAGCTACTTAGGAAGATGAGGCAAAAGATAACTTGGGCCCGGATTGCACCACTGCACTCTAGTCTGGATGGCAAAATAAGACTTTTATTTCTAAAGTAAATAAATATAAATAAATAAATAGCTTATGAATGTTGATATTGGCAGAGTAGTTTATATTGGACCAATTATAAACCCTAGACAAAATATTTTTAAAATACTTAAAAGACTATTTTTTGAAGAAAGTGGAGAGCAACCCAAACTCAGCAGAAATTTAGGGACTATGGCCTTGGAAAGAAGAGAACCACATGGGGTGAGAACTACCTTATTTTTTCCTCTGAGGGTGAGTCGCTCTACTGTTCATGAAGAAAGCTGCATTCTGAGTGATTTGAAGAGTCAGAGGACAGAGTATGGGACTGCTAAATGGCTGGAGATTAAGGACAATTCTAGAAAGCAGGGGCCACAGAGAGACATCTCCAAATTCTGTATATAAACTCCCTTCAGATCCTTGGATACCTCTTGAACGGACATGTGCAGGCAAGACTTGAAAGAACCCAAAGGGAGAGCAACAGCTGGAAAGATGGAATCGCTGAGCAGAGATTTCAGAATCCACCCAATCCAGGGAGACAGAATTTGGTTTCAGAATTCTACAAAGTGTGAGGGCACGGCAACAAATCCCCAGAATGGCAACACATTAGAAGTAAAGACTACATCTTATGATAGAAGGATTCATTTTTAGATCAGGAATAAATCTGAAATAGAGTTTTCCACCAAACAAAGCATAATGCCAGGAATCCAAAAGTTAAAAGTTATCTAATAGTAATGTAACCACTGGCCAAAACAATTGTTTTACTCTTCAGAGAGATAATAAAACCAAGTCTCTAGAGAGTATCATCAAAATGTCGGGCCAGGCGTGGTGGCTCATGCCACCCAGCACTTTGGAAGGCCGATGCAGGTGGATCACCTGAGGTCAGGAGTTCGAGACCCACCTGGCCAACACATTGAAACCCCATCTCGACTAAAAATACAAAAAATTAGCCAGGCGTTGTGGCAGGGGCCTGTAATCCCAGCTACTTGGGAGGCTGAGGTAGGAGAACCACTTGAACCTGGGAGGGGGAGGTTGCAGTGAACGGCGATCATGCCATTGCACTCCAGCCTGGGCAACAAGAGTGAAACTCCATCTCAAAATTAAAAAAAAAAAAATGTCCAGCATAAAATAAAAAATGACTAGACAGGTGAAGAAACAGGAAAATGTGACCTGTAGTCAAGAAAAAAATCAACCAAAGAAAAAGAACCACAGATGACCAAGATGTTGAAATTAGCAGACAATGACTTTGAAATAACGATAATAAATACGCTAGCCTACAGCAAAAGATGGCTAAAACTTGAACAACTTGAGCAACAAAATAAATAGTCATATTGGATTATAACCACCAAAATAAAATAAATATCCATGAGTCCATACTGATATAAATAAGTGATTGAATAAATTACTAAATTGTGGAGAAGAGGCGAATGTCTTGTAAAGAAGAATTCCAAATAATTTTTGTAGATATTCTTCCCCTCAAGGATGGAGCATAACTCCCCACTCCTTAAATGTGGACTACCCATAGTGACTTCCTTCCAGAGAGTACAGTATGGAAAAGAGCAAAAGAGTAACTTTAGAGTGGAGAAACCTGAGAAACATGACTTCAGCCAGGGGATGAAGGTCAACATCAATAATCATCCATCATGTTGATAGTCTGTAGCCTTGACATGATGTGAGTGGAACTTTACATCTGTGATCTTCTTCCCTCAAACCTATCTTCCAGTCTAACTGATGAGAAAAACATCAGAAAAACTCCAAGAAGGCCATCCAACTATGTACTTGACCCGTAGTCCTCAAAACTGTCAAGGTGATCAAAACCACAGAAAGCCTGAGAAACTGTTACAGCCAAGAGGAGCCTAAGGAGACAGAACAGCTAAATGCAATGTGGTATTCTGACTGGGATCCTGGAAAGAAAAAGAACATTACATAAAAACTAAAGAAATCTGAATAAACTATGGACTTTAGTTAATTGCTATGTATCAATATTAGTTCATGAATTTTAGCAAATCTACTACATTAATGTAAGATATTAATGTGGGGAAAACTGTGTGTGTGTGATGGCAGATAATAGGCAAACTCTGTATTATCTGTTCAATTTTTCTTTTTTTTATTATACTTTATGTTCTAGGGTACATGTGCACAGCGTGCAGGTTTGTTACATACGTATACATGTGCCATGTTGGTGTGCTGCATCCATTAACTCATCATTTACATTAAGTATATCTCCTAATACTATCCCTCCCCCCTCCCCCGACCCCACAACAGGCCCTGGTGTGTGATGTTCCCCTTCATGTGTCCAAGAGTTCTCATTGTTCAATTCCCACCTGTGAGTGAGAACATGTGGTGTTTGGTTTTCTGTTCTTGCAATAGTTTGCTGAGAATGATGGTTTCCAACTGCATCCATGTCCCTGCAAAGGACATGAACTCTTCCTTTTTTCATGGCTGCATAGTATTCCACGGTGTGTATGTGCCACATTTTCTTAATCCAGTCTGTCATTGATGGACATTTGTGCTGGTTCCAAGTCTTTGTTATTGTGAATAGTGCCACAATAAACATGCGTGTGCATGTGTCTTTATAGCAGCATGATTTATAATCCTTTGGGTATATACCCAGTAATGGAATGGCTGGGTCAAATGGTAGTTCTAGTTCTAGATCCCTGAGGAATTGCCACACTGTGTTCCACAATGGTTGAACTAGTTTACAGTCTTATACATCTAAATCTGTTATAAAAAATAAGCTCTCTTAATAAAAATATAAAAATAAATTTAAAAACGGGACTAGCAATAGATTGGAAAAAGCACAAGAAATCATCAGTGAACTTGAATACAGGTCATTAGATATCCTTCAGATTAAAGCTCACAGAGACAAAAAAAAAACCCAACAAACAAAGCCTCAGTAACTTGTGAGAGGAGAGAAAGAATGAAAGAGAAGAGCAAACATTTGAGGAAATATTAGATAAATAACATCAAAAGTCGATAAAAGACAGCAATACATAGATTCAGGAAGCTCAGTGATTTCCAAGTAAGATAATTCTAAAGAAAATCAGATCTAAAGAAAGTCACATCTAGACACATCATAGTAAACAGCTGCATTCTAAAGATTAAGAAAAACCAGGGGCGGAGGGGAGGACACGAAACACATTAATACAGAGGAGCAAGGATAACAATGAAAGGTGATTTTATAGCAGAGAAATGGAGGCCTCAAGATAAACAACTTTTAATCTAGTATCTTTTTGATCCAGCAAAAATTTGTTTTAAAGTAAGGTGAATTAAAAACATTTTCAGAGAAATGAAAGGTGAGAAAACTGGTCAGAAGATGCACACTGCAAAATATCCTAAAAGAAATTCTTCAGTTTACAGACAAATAGTATAGGATGAAATTTCAGATCTACAGAAACCAAAGATAAACATTGGAAATGGTAAATATAAAAAGTACATTTTTCAATTCTATAAAAGTTAATTAATAACTTAGAGAATAAATAATAGCAATGTATCATAGAGTTTACAACACAGACAGAAATAAAATATATGGCAATGATACAAATGAGAATGAATGTAAATAAAATTGCACTGTTATAAGATCTTTTCACAAATAAACTGGTATAATATTAGTTTAAGTTACACTGAGACAAGTCAAGGATGCATATTGACCACTGAACTGGCAAGTGTAAGCAAAACCTCAATAAGCTCAATGGGAAAACAACATGTTGTAAGCATTAGAACAAATAACACAAAGAAATATAAGTAAAAGATGAGGAAAAGAGCTAGACTGAAATCCTAAAACATACTCAGTTTATCCAAAAAGAGGACAGGAAAGAAGGAACAAAGAAACAAAGAACAAATGGGGCAAGTAGAAAACAAATAAAGAGATAATAAAGCGAACATAGAGACAATACTTGAAATAAGTCAGAAATCTTAGTTTAAAAGGCCCAAATATATCATGTTTACAAAACATACACTTCAAATATAAAGACACAGACAGGCTGAGACGAAAAAAGATGAAAATATATATAATAAGCATAAGAAAGCTGGTATGGCTATAATAATACCAGAGAAAGTAAACTTCAAGGCAAAGAGCATAAAAGAGACAAAGAGGAACATATTGAAAGACCAATTTATTAAGTGGACATGCTATAGATGAAATTGTGTCCCCCAACTCCAAATTCATATGTTGAAGCCCCAACCCCTGGTGTGAATATATTTGGACAAAGGACCTATACAGGGGGTAATTAAGTTAATGAGGTCAATACGGGTGAATCCCTGATTTGATAGGATTAGTATCTTTATTGGAAAAGACACTGGAGAACTTGCAGGCGCTCTTTCCCTGTCCCTTAACCCCTTCCCTCTATTTCTCTATCATGTGGGGATGCAGCTAGAAGGTGGCCATCCTCAAGTCAGAAACAGAGCCCTCACAAGAAACCAAATTAGCCGGCACCTTAATCTTGTACACCCTAGTCTCCAGAACTAGGAGAAATAAATTTCTGCTGTTTAAGTTACCCAGTCTGTGGTATTTTATGGCAGGCTGACCTGACTAAGATAACGTAAAAAAAAATGAAAGAAAGCATAAATCACCAATACCAAGAATGGTAGAGGCGACATCATTACAGATTGTATTTACATTGAAGTGATTATAAAGAAATATTATGAACAACTTTTTGCCAATAAATTCAATAACTCAGGCAAATTTGAGAAATTTCTTAAAATATGTGCCAAAACTAACAGAAGAGGAAATATAAGTTCTGAGTAACCCTGTATCTAATATTTAAATTGAATTCATAATTAAAAACCTTTTCTGCAAAGGAAGCTCTGGGGCCAGGTGGCAAATTCTGCCCAACATTTATGAAATAAATAATACAAATTTTCCATAAATTCTTTCTGCTAATAAAGGTGGGGGCATTTCAAAATTTATTTTGAGGCCAGCATAACCCTGACATCAAACACTGACAAGCACATTAGAGTAAAGAAAATTAGCCCAGGAACATGGATGCAAAAACCACTAAAAATTATTAACACATACAATCTAGAAATACGTCATGACCAAGCAAGAATGATCAGGAATTCAAGGTTATTAACATTTGAAAATCAATCAACAACCCCACAACCAACATTATATTGAATGGGCAAAAGCTGGAATCACTCCCCTTGTAAACCAGCACAAGACAAGAATGCTCTCTCACACCACTCCTATTCAAAATAGTATTGAAAGTCCTAGCCAGAGCAATCAGGCAAGAGAAAGAAATAAAGTCCCGCCTAAATAGGAAAAGGGAAGTCAAACTATTCCTGTTTGCAGACGACATGATTCTGTATCTAGAAAATCCCATAGTCTTGATCAAAAAGCTCTTTCAGCTGGTAAACAACTTCAGCAAAGTTTCAGGATACAAAATCAATGTACAAAAATCATTAACATTCCTATATGCCAACAACAGCCAAGCTGAGAGCCAAATCAGAAAGGCAATTTCATTCATAATTGCCACAAAAGGAATAAAATACCTAGGAATACAGCTAACCAGGGAGGTGAAAGATCCCTACAATCAGAATTACAAACACTGCTCAAAGAAATCAGAGAAAACACAAACAAATGGAAAAATATTTCATACTCATGAACAGGAAGAATCAATATCATTAAAAAGGCCATACTGCCCAAAGCAATTCACAGATTCAATGCTATTCCTATCAAACTACCAATGTCATTCTTCACAGAAATAGAAAAAAACTATTTTTAAATTCATATGGAACCAAAAAAAGAACCTGACTAGGAAATCCTAAGCAGAAAGAACAAAGCTAGAGACATCACATTACCCAACTTCAAGCCATACTACAAGGCTACAGTAATCAAAACAGCATGGTACTGATACAAAAACAGGCACGTAGACCAATGGAACAGAAGAGGGAGCCCAGAAATAAGGCTACACACCCATAACCATCTGATCTTCCACAAAGCTGATAAAAACAATCAATGGGGAAAAGGTTCCCTATTCAATAAATGGTGCAATGGGGAAAAGGTTCCCTATTCAATAAATAACCATATGCAGAAGATTAAGCTGGACCCCTTCCTTACACTACATACAAAAATCAACTCAGGATGGATTAACAATTTAAATGTAAAACCCCAAATTATAAAAATCCTGGAAGACAACCTAGGCGATACCATCCTGGACATAAAAATGGGCAAAGATTTCATGACAAAGACACCAAAACAATTGCAACAAAAGCAAAAATTGACAAGTGGGATCTAATTAGACTTAAGAACTTCTGCACAGCAACAAAACAAAACAACAACAACAAAACTCTCAACAGAGTGACACAGACAACCTGCTGAATGGGAGAAAAATACTTGCAAACTATGCATGTGACAAAGGTCTAATATCCAGTACCTGTAAGGAACTTAAATAAATCTACAAGAGAAAAACAAACAACCGAACTAAAAAGTGGGTAAAGGATATGAACAGATGAACAGGCACTTTTCAAAAGAAGACATACATGTGGCCAAAAAGCATATGCAAAAAAGCTCAATATCACTGATGATTAGAGCAATGCAAATCAAAACCACAATGGGACACCATCTCACATCAGTCAGAATGTTTATTATTAAAAAGTCAAAACAACAGACACTGGAGAGGTTGTAGAAAAAAAGGAAACAGTTATACTCTGTTGGCGGGAGTGTAAATTAGTTCAACCATTGTGGGAAGCAGTATGGTGATCCTCAAAGAGCTAAAAGCAGAAATACCATTTGACCCAGCAATCCCATTACTGGGTATATACCCAGAGGAATACAAGTCACTCTACCATAAAGACACATGCACTTGAATGTTCATTGTGGCACTATTCACAACAGCAAAGACATAGAATCAACCCAAATGCCCATTGATGCCAGACCGGATAAAGAAAATGTGGTCCATATACATAACAAAATACTATGAAGCTGTAACAAAGAATGAGATCATGTATTTTGCCAGAGCATGAATGGAACTGGAGGCTGTTCTCCTTAGCAAACTACTGCAGGAACAGAAAACCAAATACTGCACGTTCTCACTTATAAGTGGGAGCTGGATGATGAGAACTTATGACACAAAGAAGCAAACAACAGACACTGGTGTCTACTTGAGGGCAGAAGGTGGGAAGAGGGAGAGGAGCAGAAAAGATAACTAATAGGGCCTGGACTTATTACCTGGGTGATGAAATAATCTGTGCAACAAACTCCCATGACATGAGTTTACTACATAAAAAACCTTCACATGTACCTCCGGACCTAAAATAAAAGACAAAAGATGAAAAAAAAGAAAAGAAAAGAAAAGAAAATCAATCATACATAATTTGCCACATTAGTATAACAAAGGATAAAAGCCATATGATCATCTCAATATATGCCAAGAAAGCACCTACAGAATTTAACAGCCATTCATGACAAAAACTCTGAGCAAACTAGAAATAAAAAGGAATTTCCTTACTCTTAAAAGGGCCCCTATGCAAAACCTACAGCTCACAATAGGTGTATTGGTGAAAGGCTGAATGCATTCCCTTTACTGGAAACAGGTCAAGATGAATATTATCATCACTACTATTCAACATTGTGCTGAAGACTCTAATTAACTCAATAAGGCAAGAAAAAGAAAGAAAAGCTTGAGGTTTGGAAAAGATGAATTAAAACTTTAGTTGTTCATAGATGACACAAGTGTTTTATAGCAAATCTTAATGAAGCTACAAAAAGAACTATTAGAATTAACAAATTTCAGGATGAAACTATAAGCAAATTTAACATGTTGTCTGTGTGAGCCATAGAATGAAAATCAATTGATTTCTCTATGCCAGAGGTTGGTTAGCTATGACCTGTGAGCCATATCTGGCCCACCATCTGTTTTTGTATGGCCTGTGAGCTAAGAATGCTTTTTAAAAACTGTTAAATAGTTGAAAACAATTCAAAAAACAATAATATTTTGTGACATGTAAAATTGTAGAGAAGTCAAATTTTAGTGTTTGTGCCAGGTGAGGTGTCAGAGCCCCAGCAGTGGAGAGTGGTTGGCTCACGGGTTGTAAAATAATTTACTGACAATAGTATAGGTTTGAAAAGGGAAGTTTTATGAGATAGAAAAAACAGTGCAGAAAAGTGCAGTGGGGTGCCTCAGCAAGAGACGGCTGAGCACGCTACGTGGAATTTTCCTTAGGAGTATTTATGAACCTTAAAGCAGGAGCTTAAGGGTAATTTAGACCATATTAGTCATGGAGGTCATGGTAAATAATTACATTTGCAGATATTTTAGTGCCTTGACATTAGCAAAGGTTGCACAATGGGTATCAAAAAACATGCATTCCAGAGGTATATGGAAATTCGAATTACTTATATATTTTAGAGAAGGAAGCCTGGTACCAGATGTTGCATTAGAAAACAAGGAAGTCTAATTACTTCTGAATTTCTCCAATAAGGAGTTTTGCCTCTGGGTGGTCTGCTTGATGGCCATCTTTGCTCTCCTCAGTTTGTAAATAAACCTTTATTGGAACACAGCCAAAGTTCATTTGTTTACATACTGTCTATGGCCACTTCCATGCTACAATGGCAGAATTAAGTAGTTGTGATAGAGGGCATGTAGTCTGCGAACCTTAAAATATTTACTGTCTGCCTTTTTACAGAAAAAAGTTTGCTGATGCCTGCTCTATACTTTTTTTTTTTTTTTGAGATGGAGTCTGATGGAGTCTGGCTCTGTTGCCTAGGCTGGAGTGCAGTGGTGGCAGGATCTCAGCTCACTGCAATCTCTGCCTCCCGGATTCAAGTGATTATCCTGCCTCAGCCTCCTCAGTAGCTAGGATTATAGGTGTATGCCACCACATCTGGCTAATTTTTGTATTTTTAGTGGAGATGGGGTTTCACCATGTTGGCCAGGCTGGTCTCAAACTCCTGACCTCAAGCGATCCATCCGATTCGGCCTCCCAACGTGCTGGGATTACAGGCATGAGCCCCTACACCTGGCTTATTTGAAAATATTTAAAAGATACCATTTTTCAATAGCATCAAAAACAAGACATTTAAGGATTTTTTCAAATATGCCTGACCTGTATTCTGAGTACCACAAATATTTCACAGGAAGATTAAGAAATATTTAAATAAATAGGCACATTGTGTTCATGGGTTAAAAGATTATTGTTAACATGTCAATCCTACCCAAATTGACCTATAAATTTGACACACATGCACAGAAAAACGCAAGCAGGATTTTTTATTTTTGGTAGAAATCACCAAACTGGTTCTAAAATTACACATAAATACAATAAAACTACACTAGCCAAAACATTCATTAATAATTTGGAGGACAGGCTGGGCATAGTGGCTCACATCTGTAATTCCAACACTTTGGGAGGCCGAAGTGGGTGGATCACCTGAGGTCAGGAGTTCGAGACCAGCCTGGCCAACATGAGGAAACCCTGTCTCTACTAAAAATACAAAAAATTAGCCAGACATGGTGGCAGACACCTGTAATCCCAGCTACTTGGGAGGCTGAAGTAGGAGAATCTCTTGAACCCGGGAGGTGGAGGTTGCAGTGAACCAACATCACACCACTGAACTCCAGCCTGGGCAACAAGAGCAAAACTCCATTTCAAAAATAAATAAATAAATAGAAAAATAAACAAATAAAACTTGGAGGACATATAATACCCGACTTCAAGACTATGCAGGTATGATAATCAAGACAAAGTAAAAAGAGACAAGTGGGTTAATGGAACAGAGTAGAGAGGCCCTAAGTAGACCCACACATACATGTTGTCTAAGACTAAGATATTTCAATGGGGGAAAGGACTGTCTTTTCAATAAATGGTGCTGTAACAACTGAATAACCACATGGAAAAATTATAAATTTAGACCCTTACCTCACATCTTATATAGAAATAAATTTGAGATGAAACATAGACCTAAACATAAAAACTAATGGCAATACAAGAGAAAAATATTGAATATATATCTTCATAATTTGGAAGTAGACTAAGATTTCTTAAGACACTCACATAAAAGCACTAATCATGATCACCACGAAAGAAAAAATCAAAAACAATACTAATTTGGACTTATCAACATAAAGCTTTCTGCTTTTCAAATAATATCATTAAAGAACCTAGTGCCTATAATTAATAACACTTGAAAATTACACACTTGAAAATTTTTTTGAAAAGAAAATGTAAACCACAAATTGGGAAAAATAGTCATAATACATATATCTGACAAAGGACTTGTACGCAGAATATATAAAGAACTCCTACAAGTGAATCATGAAAAGAAAAACTCAATAAAACTGGGCAAAAGATTTCAACATACACTGCACATTAGAAGAGATGCAAAACACACGAAAAACTGCTCAACAGTATTAGTCAGGTATCTGCATCATGGGTAAAATTAAAAAGATGGATAATACCAAGTATTGGTGAGGTATATTGAGCAAATGAAAATCCTATTTCTGCAGCTAACATAAAATTATGTAAAGTCACTTTTGAAAACAACTTGGCAGCTTGTTATAGTATAAAATATACATCCACACTCTGATGTAAAAATTCTACTTTTACGTACCCAGAAGTGATTAAAAAAAAAAAACCCTTTGGTCTATAAATAGACTATTTGAGTATTTTAATAGCAATTTTATTCACAATAGCTTCAAACTAGTATTAACTCAGTCATCCATTAACAAGTTAATGGATAAACAAATTGTGGTATATCTACCTAACGGACTAACACTGAGCAACAAATGAGAATAAACGTATAAACACAAACAGGTACATCTCAAACATTATATTGAGGAAGAGATCCTAGATAGCTACCATGGAATTCTATCTATATGACATTCTGGAACGGGAAAATTAATCTACGGTGACAGAAAGGGGCTGTGGCTGGGAGAATTGCTAGAAATTGAGCATAAGAGACATTGGGGGTAAAGGATATGTGGTGTATCTTAGCAGGGTGTTGGTTAGATGGATGCATACAAAATTTTTGTACATATACATAGATGAGGAGAAGAGAGCACCCTCACTTGCTCATCCACCTGGGTGCCTCTGCCCTCTCTTCCCTACCTCTGTCCATTGTGGTCCGCCGGCCCCCTCCCAGCGTCTCTCAAGCCCTACCCGGTATTCCAGCCGAGGCTGGGCCCTGGAAGGACCCCTGCTGTCTGGGTGGGGTCCCTCCAAGGCGCAGGCAGCTGATTTGGGAGGAGATCTCAGGAGGCACAGTGGGGAGGGGCTAGCCGGGCGGGAAGAGGCTGAATCAAAAGGCGGGGGCGGCGGCTCGGTCCCAGGGTCATCTCAGGGACCGTGTGGGGGGTGCTGACTCTGCCCCTCAAGGAGAGCTGGGCATTTATCCGCCAAAGCTCGTCCCTCGCGGTGAGGGGCGCTCCTGGGTGTGGGACCCCTGGCTCCCCGCGCTGCCCTGCCCGGGGCTGGTCTCGTTTCAGGACCCTGGAGAGCGGCCCCAGGAGGAGAGGAGGAGGGGAGAGGGCCGAGGGAAGTGGTCATGGCGCAGGTGAAGGCAGAGGGGCCTTGGCTGGAGCGCCCACCTGGAAAGAGCCCCTCCTCTGCAAGGACCTGCTGCAGCTTAACCAGCCTGCGCTGCTCTCGCCAGCGCCTGTTTTAAATAGCCAAACCCTACTCGCTTCATCCAGCAACACACCCCCAACTTCACGTTAAATGCATAATTTGCTGCAAATTAAACTTAATGGGACTAGAGTAATTATATTGACTTTTTAAAGTACTTAGAGATAAATACATGATTATAGATATTTCAGAGTATAAACTTTTTTTTTCTTTTTTCCCCAAGGGAGCTGGGGGAGGACGCGGAGGCCTGAATCAGAGAAGACGGTGAAGAAGTGAGGGGAAGGCCTCAGAAACCCTTTTGAAGAGGCTCTTAGACCCCACGGGAGGAGTGGAAGCCAGGCCTGCCATCCGGGAGAGCCACTGGCCAAAATACAGGCAAAACCTTAAAAATGCCCATACTTGCTCACCTGAGAAGACCACAGATCTATCCCAAAGAAGAATTCGAGATGAAGATAAAGATCTACGTGTAGGGTCGTTTATCCCAACATAATTTATAATGGTTCAATTTAGATGGGAAACGTCTAAATGACTAAAAATAGGAGATTTATATGTCAATTATGGAACATCACATGATGGACTGTTAGCTGCTAAACCCAAAACCTTCATAAAATGATTCACCTGGGGAAATGCTTATAAAAATAAAGAAAGGGAATAAAAGCAGCATGTAAAACTGGTTGTAAAGTCCATTTCTAATTTTCCATAGAAAAAAGCCAGAAGGATGCATTCAAAAATACCAACAGATGTTATCTCTGGGTGGGGGACTATAAAGGATTTCGGTTTTCTTCATTTTTTGTGTCTGGAATTTTTGATAATAAACATCTATGGTTAAACTATTATTTTAAATTTGTTTTTTTAAGTGGAAGTAGGTAGGAAAGAATATCTACACCTTTTCCTTACAATCCAGTCTTCCTGGATTCAGCTCTGGGGCCAGAATTCTCATTTCAGGAGCTCTAGGTCTTCATTTCAGTCTCCTAGATGCTGGCTGGGATCCAGGCTGCAGGCTGTTGTTCAGAACCCTGTCTTCTCTTTAGTAGCAGAATACCAAGGCTGTTGGGGTGGGAAGGTGTCCTACTTCAAAGCTACACTTACCTGCCCATTTCAGAAAGGGGTGGCCAATGGAATGTAACTGGAAGTGTTAAACTGGCAAGAATCCCTGCCCTTTTGTCCTCTCCCTTCTTTTTCCTTCCTGTCTGGAATGTGTCAGTAATCTCTGGAGCTTCAGCAGCCATCATATGACCAGTAGACAGTCTTTAGAAAGAGCTCAGGCACTGTGGATGGTAAGGCAAAACAAAGGAGGAACTGGGACATTAACAGAACCTGTGGATCTAACATAGGATATGCGGACTTTCTATGCCCATGATTATTTTAAAAAGAGGAAAAATCACAGTCTTTGATTTATTTAAGCCATTAGTTTTCAGATCCCTGTTACTAGCTCTGAATGCAGTTCCTAAAAGGTACACTGGAGGACAGTCAAGGATGGCAGAGACAAGACAAAATGCTAGTTAATACACAGAACTCTCAATGAAATTAATATGAAAATAGTAACTTCTGTTGGAGCAGAGGAGGGTGGGGCTGAGGAAGATAAACTGAGCATAGAAGTTTCTAAACAGAAGTAACACTTATAAAATAATACTTAATGGGCCAAGATGGCCCAGGTTATCTGGCTGTATGTCTGTAAATGGAGATCAGCCTCTTGTGGCAGGAAGGGGTTTTATCATCAGGACTTTGAGGCCACAAAGGTTGATGCTGATTACTTCCTAGAACATAGAATCTATAGAAGCATTGTGGCAAAGTAGAGAGTTACACTGGAAACCAGGAAGCATGAACTTTAAGAAAGTTGTTCTCTGTTTCTGGGCTGTGTCTTACCTGTTAATAGGACAAGAGCTGAGAAAAATTATTTACTTGACCAAAATTTAGTTAGGCTTCTGAACCTTCTTTGAGATCCACCTGTCCACTTCCTCATAAAATCCAGTTTCAGCAAAGAACTCTTCTAACTCAGAAAGTTTAGAAAGAACTCCCCACCCTTAATATCTGATTACCTTTGATATCTGATCAGGTTTCCCATCCTCCACTATCCTCTGGCCTGTCTTCAGCAAGAATCCAGTTATGTCAGTTGTTCCAGAATCTCCATTACCCTTGATGTTTTCTCTTAGTAGTTTTCCATCCACTGATTCTTGGCTGTAAATTGCCACTTGCCCATGCTATATTTGGAGTTCAACCCAAAGTGTCTCCATACTGCAAAATCCCACTGCAATGGTCCTGAATAAAGTCTGCCTTACCGTGCTTTAACAAGTATAATTGAATAACTTTTTCTTTAACAGTTATGGTGCTTTGACTCAGATAGGATCAGATTCATCATTGGACTCCTGGACCCAGGACCCTATGTGCACACCTTTGAAGACATTTTCTTCATGCCTGACTGATTAGTCAGGGATTGATTGGTGAGTTCACTACCACCACCATCACCACCACCATCATCATCATCACCATCACTGTCATCATCATCACCATCATTACCATGACCATCACCATCATCATTATCATCACTGACATTAATTGAGCACCTATTTTGTGCCAGATACAGTGCTGGGTGCTTTATGCACCTGAATGCTTAATGTTCTCACAACAATCTAATTAGGTAGGAATTTAGGGATGAGGAAACCAAAGCCTAGAAAAGTGAGTGGCTGAAGGCAGTACAGATAATAAGCAGAGAAAGGAGGTTCTGAATCCAGGTCCATCTGATCACAAATGTTAATCTGTGTTCACTGCACCTCATAGCTCTGAGAGCTGACCTGTGCTTGTGCACCTCCAGTGGTAGGAAGGCCATTGCTTACACCAGGAAGCATGCTCCATCTTGAGTCAGCATTGCCAGAACATTAAAAAAAATCTTTTCAAAGAGAAATTAGCATTCCTACGGTCTCACTCATTAGTCTTGGTTCTGATGTCTGGTCCATGTGACAACCTTCCAAAGTTTGAAGATAGATGGCTTTCATGATCACTTTCAACTCTTCTTGTTTAGGATAAGCACCCTGTTCCTTCAGTAACTCCTTGGGTGATTGGCCACCTCTCACACTCTCCTCTGGCCCCACTCTGGTCCACAAGAACTTCTGTGATCCTCCCTGCCTGGTCTTACTGTTTCCACTCTTGCCTCCGGAAGCCAAAGTGATCCTCACCCAGAAGCTGAAGTGATCTATTTAGTATATAGATCAGGCCATGCCACTCTCATGCTTAAAACTCTGCAATGAGTCTCCTTGACATCAAAAAATAAAATCCGAAGTTCACTATGGCCTAATTCTCTAATGACCTTTCTTCTGCCAACCCCTCACATCTCTCCTTTCCCCTTCCTTCCTCCCACCTCACTTTGCTTCAGAAACTTTGGCCTCTGCCCTTTTCCTCAATTGCACCACCACCACCATCATAACCATCACTATCATCACCACCGTCATCATTACCATCACCATTATCACTATCATCATCATTGCTACCACCATCATCATCATGACCATTATTGTCATCATCACCACCATCATCATCATCATCAGCATCATAATCACCACCATCATCATCATAATCACCATCATCATGACCATTATCATCATCACCATTATCATCACCATCACCATCATCACTATCATCATCATCACTATCACCATCATCATCACCATCATTATCACCACTGTCACCATTATTATTATCATCACCGTCGTCATCATTACCATCACCATCATCATCACCATCAACAACATCATGATCATGACCATAATCATCATCATTACCACCACCACCAACGTCATCATCATCACCATCACCGTCATCATCACCATCATCATTATCACCATCATCACCATCACCATCATCACCATCATTACCATCACTACCATCTTCATCACCACCACCATCATCATCACCATCACCATCATTGTCATGACCATTATCATCATCATCACTACCACCATCACCACCATCACCATTATTATCATCACCATCACCATCATCATCATCATCACCATCACCATCACCACCATCACCATCATCATCACCATCATCACCATCATCATCATGACCATAATCATCATCACCACCACCACCACTGTCATCATCTTCACCACCATCATCATCATCACCATCATTATCACCATCATCATCACCATCACCATCACCATCATGACCATTATCATCACTACCACCATCACCATCATCATCAACACCATCACCATCATCATCATCATCACCATCATTATCACCATCATCACCATCATCATTACGACCATAATCATCATCACTACCACCACCACTGTCATCATCATCACCACCACCATCATCATCACCATCATCATCACCACCATCAGCATCACTGTCACCATCATCATCATGACCATTGTCATCATCACTACCACCATCACCATCATCACCATCATCATCACAACCATCACCATTGTCATCATCATCACCATCATCATCATGACCATTATCATCATCATCACCATCATCATCATTAGCATCACTATCATCATCATGACCATCATCACCATCATCATCAAGACCATAATCATCATCATCACCACCACCACCAATGTCATGATCATCACCATCATTATCATCATTATCACCATCATCACCATCATCATCATTACCATCATTACCATCACTATCATCCTCACACCACCACCATCATCATCACCATCACTATCGTCATCATTATCACCATCATCATAACCATTACTATCACCATTATCATCATCATTATCATCACTATCATCATCATCACCATCATTACCATCACCATTGCCATCATCATCATCATCACCATCATCATTACCATTACTATCATCATCATCATCACCATCATCATCAACACTATCATCATCATCACCATTCAGCACTGTCACCATCATTACTATCACTATCATTATCATCACCATCACCATCATCGTCATCATCACCATCATTATCATCATCATCATCATCATCATCACCATCATCACTATCACCATTATCACCATCATTGCCATCATCATAATCATTACTATCTCATTCCCTACCCCAGGGCCTTCACGGTTGCTGCTGTCTGTGACTGGAACATTCTCTTGATAGCTATTGGCAAAATTGACTCTCACTTTATTCAAGTATCTGCTGAAATGCCACCTTCTCAGAGAAGCCTGCCCTGGCCACTCTCTCTGGAGCAGCCCTTCATCTCCAGTCCCTTTCTAGTCACACTTTTCCCTCACAGGCCACATCACTTCCTGGTATATACTCACTTGCTTATTATCTGTCTGCTCTACTTGAATGTGAACTCTATGGCATCAGGGGCATTGTCAATCTTCTTCAGCCTTCTATCTCCAAGGCCTCGAAGAGCCTCCAAGAACATAATAGAATGATAATGAAAGTGTTGAATTAATTAATCCATATGACCAGATTCTCATGCCCTTCTTAGGTCAGAGGCCTGGCTTTTAGACAAGGTTCAGCCTATTGATGACCCTCTAGTTTTGTTTCCCAGAACTGCACATAGGTTCTGAGCCCCCCAGTTGAACAGGACTCTCATCTCCCTTTTTCTAAACTCAATACCTCTATTAACATGATCTAAAAATAAGAGCAAGATGTGCTTAGAGGAGTGTTGGCTTTGGAGTCAGATAAACAAAAGCTCAAATCGAATCTCTGCCACTTACTAGTTCTGTGTAATATCATTTTCCTGAGCCTCAGTTTCCTCTGGTGTAAAATGGTCTTAATAATACCAGCCTTGAAAGTCATGAAGATAGAGATTATGTGAGTACATAGTTCAGAGTAAGCACTCAGTAAACATTCAGATGTGAGGGTAATTTTTTTTTATCAGATCACCATTTTTACCATAATTATTACTGTTGTTGCTGTTGTTATTAAGCTAGCTAGATTTGAGGACCATCCATCTCATGCAAAAAGCCTTGGCTGGGAAGGGCTGGCCTAGGGGTGGGGAAAATAGCAAAGGGACAGGTGCTATGAGGGATACACCTGCATGGATCCACCATGAGCTCCCTAAGAGCTCCCCTCTTAAGGCCTGGCTCCCTCCCCTACTTGTGCCTTGATTTGTTTTTCTTAGCTCAGAGCCTTGCACTGCATGCTAAATTCACATTTACATTGAAATACCATCCTGTGAGTCTGGCTTGGGCTTCAGCTTGTGGGGATTTTCTTTCCAACCCAGGTCTGGCATCCAAAGTTCTCGCTCTTCCTCCAAGAACTTGTCATCTGAAATCTGAAAACTATCCTTACTCTCCAGTTGAGTTACTGCTAGCAACACCATGGGTGTCTTTCCTTTTGCGGGACTGACATTTCCTGGGCAGCAAGGATTGTAACTGACCCTTCGGTAGACACTCCCCCAGAGCCTAAGTGGACCTCTCCCAAAAGAATTGCACTGGAAATGTTCCCATGGCTGGTGGGAAGTGACGGCATCAAATAAAGGAGCTGAAAGGTCGGCAGGGGAGCAGTGCCCATTTCCCTGACTGATGGGTGGCAGCTCTGGGCTCCTGTTTTTGCTGACTAGCAGACAGGCTTGCTCTGGGTGTATTTCCAGACATTAAACTCTGCAGTGGTGGGATAGAGATTCTTTCCAGACCAGAAAGGACATCTGAGCTTGTTGACTCGGTGGAACAGGGGCCGTGCCAGCCAGGCCCAGTGGTGCCAACTTACCCTCACTTTGTTCCTGCCTCTGTTCAGTTTTTCCAAGCCACAGAGAGCCTTGGTAGAGACCATGGCTTCCATCCGGCTGCCCGTGGGGAGGATTGTAGTCCCACTCCATCCAGGACGAGGCCCAGGACTTACCCTAGTGTCTTCAGGACTCAGCAGTCTCTCACGTGGGCACATCTGCACCACACCCTCTGCACCGCTGCTGCCGGGCCCGTGTCTGTGCCACACATTCTCAAGCTTTCAGGGTTGGCTAAGAAAACAGCCAGATGAGGGAAGTGGTCAAACGTGGCCTGGCCAGTGGGCTACTCTGAGTCTTACTTCAGGTTAAGTGACGTGGGCTTGTGAGATAGTTTAGAACGGGTTGTATCCTCCGGCCAATGGAGAAACTGAGGCACAGAGGGTTAGCCAGTGTGCAAATAGAATGAGTACATCATATAAACAGCCTTCATGTCAAGAAACTGAGGCTCAGGAAAAAGAATTGTCTTGTCCAAGGTCAGGCAACAAGTCTGACAGAACCAGGAGTGACAGGTCCCTACCAGCCAGTTTCTTCCTTTTCCCTCTCCACCCTGCGATGAGGCAGGGCCTGGGAATGTGGGAATGGGCTGGGCTGGAAAGCAGGATGGTCATCCCCAGCAGGGCTGTGTCTCCTCTGTCACTGTCTGTGTCCCGTGTTTGTAAGCTGAGCCCTTTCAGGATGCCTGGCACTGTGTAAGACACTTAATTGTTACCGCATTTGATCCTAACAGGACTGGACCCATTTTACAGAGGAAAAAGTGAGGCCTGGAGAGCGCAGCCAACTCACCCAGGTCTTGCAGCTGCTGGGGCCCATCAGCCTGACACCAAAGCCTGAGCCTCTCATGCTACTCCAGAAAGAGCTGAACATGATCCAGGGCCTCGGTGGGGTGAGAGGCAGCTCTGTGGCCCTCTCATGTCTCAAAATGAAGCACACTGCCTGAGGAAGTGCATCTGGGAATACCTGGGGACTCTGCTGGGTGGAAGAAGGGGAGTCTTCTCTGTCCTACCTGGGACCAGGCCCCAGGCTTATGGGGTGATCTTCCCCTGGTGGCATCAGAGCTGGTGCCCCAGCCCACCGGGCCTCAGTACTCTTGGCCTGAGTGGGGTCTGGGTTGTGGAGTTCAGGCAAGGCTGTCTCCCGGATTAGGCCCAGCAAAGCTTGGGGTACGATGGGGAATTTAGGGGACTTTGGCTGGGGAGGCCTCGAGGGTTTGGGGTTGGAACTGGAGATCTGACATCTGCAACCAGGGCAGCTTGCCCTGGGGAGATTGAGCTGCAGTCTGCTCCAGGACCCAGCCTGAGATGGTGGCCTGCTCCCTGGCCCCATCCTGGCTGTGGCCTGAGAGCTCAGGAGCCGTTTAGAAGTCTCTTTCCTGCTCCCAGCTCAGGGGGCTCTGCCTCTTTTGCTGTGCATGTAAGCATAGCAGAAGGTCTATTGGCCTGGCTGCCAGAAAAAATTCTTTGGAGGGATGGATGCAGGAGTCATGATGGTCCCCCAAAGAAAAGGAACTCCAACTACTGTTTCCAAGGGGTTTCCTCATAATGAGCTGGATGGGGGAGAGGGAGTGAGTAGTCCCAGCCACTGAAGAGAGAGGAGGAGGAGGGGAGGTAAAGGGATGAGAAAGGCCCATCAGTCACAGTAACTCAACCTGGAAGGATGCGTGAGTGCGTGTGTGTGAGTTGTGTGTGTCCATGTGTGTGTTGTGTTGTGTGTTTGTGTGTATGTGTGTGTGTAGGTGCATGCATGGACCCATATGCTTGCCTCTGGGCATCTGGTCTGCTGAGGGGTTGGGGGTCCTGGAGGGGTGGCATGGGGTACTGGGAAGATCTTTGAGCTAAACTAGAAAGCTGTGCTCTCCCTCCCAGCCCTCTCCTTGACCTCAGTGTGCCCATCTGCACATTGGGGGCCTGGAAAGGAGACCCTCTGAGTCCTGAGTCTCTGGGCTGAGGCTCTCTGACCCTGGTGGGTGGGCCTGCCAGGTGGAGAAGCCCCAGGATTACCCTACCCACTCCTGGGGTCTTTGTTGCCTCCGATGCCTGACCCCAGTCACGTGGGTCCTATTGATTCAGGAGCCCAGAGGCTCCAATTCTTAGATGGCCTTGAACTTGTCAGTGAGGGGCTAGCTGGGGTCTGTTTGAAGTAGTCAAATCTGCAGGGAGCCCCACTGATTGCCCAGGGATGGGGGTAGCTAACTCAGTGCCTGTCACTGGCTGTGAAGCCTAGTCTGAGGCCCCAGACACTTCAATCTAGGAGTTGGAAAGGACTCGAGAGATTCATTCACTTACTCAAAGATACGGATTGGGTTGTTTCTAGGTTTTTGTTATTACAAATGAATCTGCTGTGAACATTCTTGTACAAGCCTCCTGACGACCAAGTACAGGAGATTCTCTGGGGTAAACTCTAGAAGTACAACCACTGAAGTATAAGGTATGTGCATGTTCGATGTTACAGACAGTGCCAAATCGGTTTTCAAAGAGCCTGTATTATTTCCACTCCAACCAGCGGTGTGGGAGAGTTTCTATTGTTTCTCCACCTAGACCTGAAATTCATTGTTGTCCAACTAGCAGGCGTAAAATGGGAATTCCCAGTGTTCTATAATTTGCATTTCTCTGATTACTAATGAGGCTGCACATATTTTCAAATGATCATTAGCCATTCAGCCTTCTTGAAATGCCTATTCATGCCCATTATCTAATTTTCTATTGGATTTCTTATAGGTTTCTTCATCTTTTTTAGGAAGTTTTAAAAATGTGTTCAGGATAGAATCATTTATTGCTTATGTGTTGTAGTATCTGCTCCCATATTATGCCTTATCTTTCTAGTTTATTTATAGTGACGCTGGATGAACAGAAACTGCCTACATTGAATAAAATTTATCTGTCATTTTCTTTATGCTTGGCACTTTACGTGTTTCAGTAAATACCTTTTTTCCAACCCAAAGTCATAAAAGTAGACTATATTTTCTTTCAAAAGCATAGACATGCAAAACGTAGGCCAGGTGTGTGGTGGTTCATGCCTGTAACCCCAGCACTTTGGGAGGCTGATTTGGGCAGATCACTTCAGGTTGGGAGTTTAAGACCAGCCTAGCCAATATGGTGAAACCCCTTCTCTACTAAAAATACAAAAATTAACTGGGCATGGTGACTCTTGCCTATGATTCCAGCTACTTGGGAGGCTGAGGCCAGAGAATCGCTTGAACCCAGGAAGCAGTGGTTGCAGTGAGCCAAGATTGTGCCATTGCACTCCAGCCTGCATGTCGCAACAAGACCCCATCTCTTCAGGTTGGGAGTTTAAGACCAGCCTAGCCAATAT
>NW_012117376.1:10440944-10497978 GCF_000951035.1 Colobus angolensis palliatus
AGATTGTGCCATTGCACTCCAGCCTGCATGTCGCAACAAGACCCCATCTCAAAAAAAAAAAAAAAAAGAGAGAAATGCAAAACATAAATTGCATGACAGTGGTTACCTCCAGTAGGGTGTGGGGGATGAAACTGTTGCAGGGACCTGAGGGACTTCTGTTTCCTCTTGGTGATGTTCTAATTCTCAGACTGCAGTTCACTGGTGTTTGTTGTGTGTTGATGCTATCTAGAGACATGGATAGGTACATGGATAGACAGGTAGATGTGTAAAGTAGATTGCATTGTATTAAATATGTATGGAAAATTACATCATACAAAGAAGAGATTTAATGAAGTAATAAATGAAAAGCTCCCAGCACAGGGCCCTGCAATACAAATAATGTCAGCTAAGATTGCCTGTGCTCTTTCCAGTGTTATTTTCTGGCCAGGAATTACATCAAAGTATTTACATACATGATCTCCTTCAGTCTTCACAGCAGACTGTGACATTTACTCCAATTCACAGATAAGGAAGCAGACACTTAGAGAGGCTGACTAGTCCCAGGTCACACAATTAAAAAGGGGATTTGGGAGGCCAGCCCAGGTCTGTGTGACTGCAGATGGGCTCCTCTCAGCCAGTGGGTCCCCACTTCTCACACAGCAGCTGCTCAGTAAGTTGTGAGGCTGTTCTGATCTCCTTGGATCACACAGCAGCATTCCTTCCTGCCCCTGTGCCCCTGCCAGGCTCTGGGCATCACCTTTGCTGTGGCCCAGGATGGAGCCAAAGCCCCCTTTGGGGGCAGATGAGGAGCAGCTTCTGTGGCTATGACCTAGACCAACTTGAGTGGGGAGGTGTTGGGAGAGACAGAGAAGGAGGAGGGGAGGAGAAAAGAGAAAGGGACAATAATAAGGAGAGAGAGAAATGGGGAAGGGGACAGAGAGAGAGGGAGGGACAGGCCAGCAAGCCACAGGGAAGACAGACAAGACCACAGACAGGCTGGCTGAACATGGAGCCCAGAGAGGACCAGTCAGTGAGCAGATGCTGGCCTAGAGGGCCATCTCTGGGGCTGTGTCACAGGCTCTGTTCCCAGCCGAGGACTCTTGGCCTACCTGGAAGAAGAGCTACAGAAACAAATCAACCGGATTCCCAGAAGATGGAACCCAGGAGGGACACCTAATGCTGTTGGCATCCAGCTGAGCTCAATGCGAGATTAAGCAGATGGAATTTAACACAGATTCTTTGAAAAGTTCTGCATCTGGTTTTGAAAACTAACTGCACAAGCAGCAGGGAGGGAGGGTGCCTGTCCACAGCCCCTACAGGAGCCGAGCTGGGGGCTCAGCACGAGTCGCTGGGTGTTGAGTTGCTGGAAAAGCTCATGTCGGGAAACAGCAAAGTAAGGAGCCCTCCAGGGAGAAGGAGATGAGAGACCCACTGTTCTCAGGGCGGGCCTGGCCCCACTGGGCCTGCTCTTCAAGGGAGGGAAAACCAGCACAGGTGCGGTAGGAATATTTTGGAAGGCTTGCAGAGTAGAAGACAGAGATGGAAGATAGAGTAGCATCGGCAGGCTGTGGAGTCAGCAGGGGCCTGGGTTGTATCCCAGCTCTGGCACATTCTGCGACCTCCCACAAGTCCCTTGGTCTCTCTGATCCTCAGTTTCTTCATTAGTAAAGTGGGAGTGATAAGAGCTCCTACTTTCAGGGCTGTCGTGAGGATTCTGTGTCCAGAACCGAGCACAGGGCTTGGTCCAAAGGAGGTGCCCTGGGGGTGATGGGTCTCAGAGCTGGGGCTGCCCAGCTGGAGAAGGGGCCTGTGAGGACCTGAGAGTCGTCTGTGCTGTGGGAGGAGCTGCCAGCGTCTGCGCAGGTCAGCCTTGCCCCGTGTACATAGACACACACACGTGCACAGCAGACTTTAGAGTGGGACCTGTGTCCTGACGTGGATTTGGTCAGAGGTCAGGATATCCTCCTGACCAGCAGGAGTGGTTCAAGGACATAAGGGGCTGCCCTGGTGGTAGAGGGGACACCGAGGCTCAGGGTGATGATGGATCTTGTCTGGGGTGACTCAGCAGAGCCAGCTCTGAACCCATGACTCTGAAGATAGAACCAGCACTTGTGACCACTCCTCAAGGAGGAGGACACCATCCACCTGGGTAGAGTGGGCAGGGCCTCTGGATGGGCTCCACGCTGGCCTGTGGTTAAGCATGTTCCGGCATGTTCGTTCTGTTCACAAAGTACATTTGGGTAGTCACATGGAACCCTCACAGCCAGCCTGCAAGACACACAGGGTGCTCCTCAGTATACAGCTAAGGAAACTCAGGCCCAGAGGGATAAAGGGAAAGGGGTGAGGGAGTCAGGGACCCTCAAGGCATCAGGACAACATGCTTCCTTCCTGAGGGTGCTTTCTGGGGACCCCTGGGCTTCCTCCTTCTACTGACCACATAAGGGCTGACCCCTCACAGGTGCACACACCGTTGCAGAGAAAGGGGATCCCATGGACGCTCTCAGCTCCAGCAGGTACTGCTGTGTGCCTACAAACCAGCCACCTCCCCGGGCGTCCGAATCCTGAGACAGAAGGGTAATGACACACACTCAGAGGCTGCCACCAGGAAGAGATGCCTCCATGAGAGTGAAGTTCAGGCACGATGCCAGGTCACAGGGGGACTTGACAAGAGACATTTGCCATGAGCCCCGGGGAGTTATGGTGGGATCATAACGTGGGCATTCCCTGACTTGCACACACATGCACACCATCTGGTACATCCCCCCACCCCATACATACACAATTGTCCTTAGTGATACACCCGTTGGGTTCCTGGGGCTCCTCTCACCTAAGGAAGACATATCCTCCAGTGGCGTGGAGGTCAGGGGCTCCGTCACAATCCCACCAGGCACTGCGAGGGAAAGGCAGCAGGAGGCAGGAGAAAGTGGGCTTTGGAGTCAGACACCTGGGTTCAAATTCCAGCCTCGCCACTTCCTAACTGGTGTTCTTGGATCACTTGACCTCTCCAAGCCTTTGGTTTCCCCATCTGTGAAATAGGGATGATAGTCCCTCACCTCAAAAGGGGGTGGAAGTGTTGGAAGACTGCAAGGTGTCCTTCAGGACACAGCAGGGGTTCAGTAAGTTCCCAGTTCAATTCCTTCCAGTTGGAGTGAAGATTGGACAAGCATTGAGGAGAGATGGAGGAAGGATCCCGGAGGAGGTGAGACTATTCCACAGGGCGCCCCTTCCTGGGACAGGAGAGGAAGGAGGAGAGGAAGGAGGGGCTGATGTCTGCTCCTCTGTGCCATGAATGCAGGGAACTCAGAGGGGGTCCACACTGTCCCTGAGTTCTGGAAGCCTTGGAATGGGGTCCCAGCCAGAGGAAAGGGGGCCCCCAGGCCACACAGCACATACATGGTAGATCCAGCACTGGAAACTCAGCCTGCCTGGGTACTGATCCGATCTGCTGCCAGCTCCTTGTGCTCAGGAATCTGTCTCTCCAGCTGCATCAGCTCTGCCCTGTGCCCCACGCTGACCCCAGGCTCTTGGGATGAGGGGAGGAGGAGAACAGCTTTACTGGGGACCAAGGACACAAGGACTGGGAACCTAGGAGGTGTGGGCCTTTCCCTAGAAAACCCCAATTCCATCTTATTGTGGAAGGAGTGGGATCTGAGGACAAGAAGGATGTAGCTGTGTGACTTTGGGCAAGTACCATGACCTCTCTGTGCCTCCGTTTCTTTGTCTTAAAATGGGATAATAATGGTCCCAGACTCAGAGGGTTGCCATGAGGAATAAGAGCCCCACTGTGCGAGTAACAGTCCTGCACACAGTGGGCGCTTAGTAAATGTGGGCTGCTGTGATTAGAACCGAGTGTGCGTCCCTGCTCTGCTACCTCCTGGCTGTCTGACCTTGAGGGCATCATTTTCCCTCTCTGTGCCCTTATCCACAGCCTAAAATGGTGACGATGCTAGTACAATGTTACAGGTTGTTGTCAAATTCAAATGGGGCCATGGGTGAATAAACACAAAGCCCAGTACAGTACACCTGCACAAACTGAAAAGTGCTGTACACTTATTTACTATTATTCCGGTCGCACTCCCCTCTATGCCCGCTGCTCATCCAGTCTTTCCTGAGTGCTCCCCCAGCCCCCTCCAGCCTGCCTGCTATGAGGAGGCACCAGGAGTGAGGCCACTTCATCAAGTAATGTGCTGGAACAGCCTTGGAGGGAGAGGGGACTGGCGGGACGGGAGGAAGTCGGGGATGGGGTGCAGGGTGCCAGAATCTGCCCACAGAGTCCCCTGCTGTCTGCAGTGCTCTGCAATAGGATGATGAAGGGCTCCCCTGCTGCCCCCACAGCTCTGAATGCAGAAGCCCCCAGCAGGTTGGAGGCCAAGGCAGACAGGATCCTCTTCCAAGTGTGGAACGACTCACCTGCAGGATCTACTGGCCCTGAAAGGCAGCGGAGTTGTGATTCCTGCGTTGATGCAGCACTCAGGACTTTAGTACTAAGGAGCTGAGCGGGCTTCATGCCTGGGATCGTGAGTGTGAACCCTGGGCACACAGTGATGGCCTCTCTCCTCGCTCTCCCTCTTCCAGGCTCACAGAGGGCAGAAGACAGTGCTGGCCATGGAGCAACATTCAGCTTGGAGCTGGGCCCACCAGTCCTGAGGGCGGAAGGACAAGAGAGGACCCTATAGGAAAGGGCTGGTGGAGACTGGGGAGGCTATGAGGGCTCTGCTAGGCAGGATGGGGTTCTGGGGAGGGTGCTTGATGGAGGAACACAATCAGAGCCGTGCTAGGGAGGGGTCCGCAGGGCAAAGGCTGGAGGAGTCCACAGCTCAGGGGCTTAGAGCTGGTGGACCTGAGGCTGCTGCTGGGTCCTCTGACCTGGTCAGACCTGGCCCTGAACCTACGATGGCCTGAGCTGTGGAGAGTGAGGTCTACAAACACCTGGTGTCCAGCCTCAGGATTTTCCATGAAAGCCACAAAGAGGGGTGCATGGGTACACCCAGGACTCAGTCCTTCGTGAGGGTGGAGGGAAAGGTGGGGGATTCCCTACCCGGGGCGCCCCATGGCACAAAGGAGAGTGTAAGATGCAGCTGACATGAGAAGTGGCCCAGGGAACTGGGCTGTGGGCATTGTGGGTCAGAATGGGGGTGAGTTAAAGCACTGGGTTGGAAAGGACAGAAACTCCATGCTGACTGGCTTAAGCAGAAGGGAGTTGATGGGATCCCCTAACTGGAGGTCCTGGGGGTGTTTTGGGCTCAGCAATGTTCTCCAGAGCACTCTTGGCTCTGGTCCTACTGAGATGGCCCTCATACCTGCCAGCTATGTGTATGGCCACCCCCTCAGTTCAGTTCCATTGGCTTTGATTGGATCTTCCTTCAGCTGATCACTGTGTCCAGGAGGATGCAAGATTCTGATTGGCCAGGCATGGGGCTCATGGCCAGACATGGGGCTCAGCTCATCCCTAGATCTGGGGTGGGATGATTTCCCTAACTTGCCCTGGTTCTGAAGATTTCTGCAGGACTCCCAGGGTCTGTCAGGGCTGGTGGTTCCCCAAGGAAAATGAAGAGGGGTGTTTCTGAGGCTGAGCCAGATGCTCGAGAGGTAGATGTCGGTGACAGAGTCACAGACAGGAGTGGTGGCATTTGGGCGCCGCCTAGTATCCAGCTGGCTCAGTGCACCCATCTTCAGCTGTAGAGTGTCAGCTGCCAATGGCTCACAGGTGTGCCCTGTCTGGAGAACTGTCCTCAGCTGAGGGAGCTGACTGCCTGGAACTGCCACTGGGGGCAACCGCAACTGATGACTGGTTGACACAGGATGCAAAAGACCCATCTCACTGCCCGAGGCGGGACAGCCATGTGGTGCCACACACGAGGCTCCAGAGCTCCCCTTGGGTGAACTGAGCCCAAGCCCTGGCCTGGCTTCTTGCCCGCTCTCCACTGCTTCCCTGACTCTGCTTCTCCTGAGTTTGTGCCCTCCACAATCCCAAACATCCCCACACATCCCCGTCTCAGACTCTGCTTCTAGGGAGCCCGACCTATATGGAATCTTCTGGAACAGCCATCCTCACACACCTGCCATCCTGTAGATCACATTCCCTGTGTGAAGGCTTGATTCCACAAGGGCACTATCGCTAAGCTCCCAGCAAGGCAGGGTCAGTGTCTTGACACCTTGCAACCCGAGCTACTGCCACGAACCCATCCCAGTTCTTCCCAGGTCTGCTCCAGGTCCTCACGAAGTCCATTCTCTCTACATAATTTCCATGTCTCTCCCTCCTCAGGTTTGATTAACAGAAGGTTATAAACAAATTCCAGAAAGAAGCAAAACCAGGGTCTCCCCGGGGTAGACACAGTCTACTGACAGCCAGCAAATTGTTTTGCAACCAGTATTTTTATATTTTTATTTTTGTGTAGATAAACAGGACTGAACTAATTAGTGCTCTTTTTCTTTCCCTTTTCAGGCCTTGTACTACAGTGGGAGTCTCTTGGCCCCAC
Organism: Colobus angolensis palliatus; assembly: GCF_000951035.1. Classification (NCBI taxonomy): domain Eukaryota; kingdom Metazoa; phylum Chordata; class Mammalia; order Primates; family Cercopithecidae; genus Colobus; species Colobus angolensis. The sequence continues at coordinate 10,447,403 of NW_012117376.1, forward strand.
AGTGAATTGGTTACCGGGTTTCAACAAGGGGTTTGTCTTCACAGTTGCAGTTCGCTAATTAATTTACAAGGAGAGAAGATGGGGTGGTCTAAAGTCCCAATGAGAGTGTTGTTTTACATTTCTCCTCTTTAATTACATGGTTATTTCCTGGACTATACTCTGTGAAAGTGGGGTAAAGCTCAACTGCCCCATCTGCTCCCAGTGTGAATGCAATTAACAGGGGAGAAAATGGACGTGAGGATGGGGCTTCTGTGCAGAAGCCTGCACCCACCTCTTCTTCAGAGCCGCCTTAGGGCTTAGAGGCTCAGCCATGGGGCTCGGTTGACCTCAGGTGTGATGGCATAGGGAGGGGCTGCTTTGATCACTGGGATGCAATATCCAGGGATTTGGGTCAGGAAAGGCTCCGTCCTGTATGAGCTACCATTATGGGGCACCTACTATGTGCTAGGTGCTTTACATGGATTTCCTAACTTGAACTTCACAGGGATCCATTTTATAGATCCACTCTATAGGCAAAGGAACTAAGGCAGACAGATGTATGCAGGACTCTGGGCTAGGTATAGAATGCAGTGAGAGGGGCTGACCATTTTACAGTTGCTGAATAGAGACTCTGAGGTGCAAGGTTGGCTGAAACACTCGAGATGCGACTGGAATTAGAAACCAGGCCTGTTGTCTCAGAAGTTTCTGCTATTTCGAGTACCTCTTTGCTGCTGTCTGGTGAACCTTTCTGTGCCTTAGTTTCCTCATCTGTAAAATGGATCCTGCAAACCAGATAAGATGAGTTTGAAGGCCGCTTGGGCTTCGGTGTGCTGTGTTCTGAAGAAGGGGGGCTCCAGTCCACAGTGGCGCACAGGTGCAATCAAAGACAGCTCATTTCATCCCTGTGACCTGGGGAGGCACAGGGCAAAAGAATCAGTCCCTTTAAACCTCCCCCACCAAAGACTCTGGATTGGGTGGAGACTGCCTTCTCTAGTTCCCACTCCCTCACCCTGAAATGTCTGGGATGGTCCCCAGGGACTGACTTTGGCCCCGGCCTCCAACTGTGCAGAGGATTTGCACACCAGGTGTGGCAGCTCAGACCCAGCTGTTGAGGGTGGGCGGAGGCTGAGCAGGAGCTACCCCAAGGATGGCCGCTCTAGCCCCCACTCTGTCCTGTTTCTCTTTCCAAATGGCCACATTTTTGTCCCGGAATCAGGTTGTGAATGTCTCCAAGCCAAATATTCCGGAAAGAACTCTGACTGCAAGGGGATAGAAAAGAGTGACCAACTCCAAAGGGGAGATGACCATGCAACTCCACAGGTGCTGAATGGAGAGAGACTTAATGGATCAGAGAAATAGAATCGACAGAGTTTATCACCACCAGCTCAGCAAACAATAGGGCCATCAGCACCAGAGGGCCAGTTCCTTGCCCCCAAGTCCCATCAGCAGGTGCAGTGAGTCCAGACGGTGACTGTACACGTGGTTGTTTACACTGCAGCCAGAAACCCGGTGCCGAGGGGTCTGCACCTTTGATAGCAAGCAGCCAGGAAGACAGGTCCGTCCCCAGGGGAGCCCGCAGGCACCCAGCAGCCACACTGTGAGCACCTTAACCTGCTTAGTGGCCTATGTGACCAGCCAAAGAAACTGCCCAGTGAGAGGGGACAGCTGGGCCTTGCAGTGGGACACACCCAGGACACCCTCCGTGCAGGTCTTGCTTGGTGCCTGCCTCTCCCATGGCCTGGCTGGGTGGAGTGGGGTAATGTTGGGAAGGTCAAGCAGAGGTGGCCAAGGGGCTCCTGAGACCTATTAGTCTCTCGGGCACCTTGGAGAGACCACAGACTCTGCCATCCAGAGCCCTGGCGTGAGTAGGCTCTGTCCCTGGCGTGCCCTGTGGCCATGGCCATGTGACTGCAGCTCTGGGGCTCAGTTTGCTCCCCTGGGAAATGGGGAGAATGATTCCCCCTCCCTGGGGGGATACTGTGAACTAAGGGGACGTGTGCAAAGTGCAGAGCACGGATCGGGTGTCCTCGCTATTCAAGCCGAAGCTGCACCATTGTGGCTACTGCAGCACAGGGTCTGGGCCCAGGTTCGAGGCTCAGGTCATACAATTCCACCAGGGCTTCAAGAAGGAGTCAGTCTGTCCTCCACATTCACAGCTTCCTTTCCTCCCTCATGGAAAACCTACAGCAGGTCAAAGTGTCTTCCTCCCCATCGCCCCACTAGGGTGTGGGGTGTCTCCCACAGCTCCTCAAGTTCCCTGGGGAACTTCAAAGTGCAGATTCCCAGGTCCCAGCCTGGAGATGCTGTCTTGAAGTGGGTGAGGAGCCCTGAAACTGGCATTTCAGGGAGACTCTGGGGGATTCTGAGTGGCCACCCTCCATCTGCTCAGGCCTAGGTGCAAGTCCCTCCCCTCCCCTGCTCCCTCCTGTCCCATCTGTGAGAGGGGTTGATGCTCCCAGGCCCCTAGTGAAGGCTCAGTAAGGTGCTTTGGTGGAAGTGCCTATGCCTGGTGCACATTAGGCACTTTATCCATATAAACGTCCCCCAAACTCCAGCACCAGGAAAGCCAGGCTGTCTAAGGTGTCCCACTGGGTGAGTGTGACTGCGGGTAAATCATTTCCTGATTTGAACTAAACTCTGCCTCCCAGACAGCCCCTGCTCTGCCCGGTCACCACACTCAGTGTCCAGCTCAAGACAGGCGCTCAGTAAATGCACTTGTTGAATAAATGAATTAATGCCTCTATCTGGTGCCACAGACAATACACCTGTACCCCGTTGCAGCCTACAGCCCATGAGTGGAAACACTAGTAAATGATACAAAATGACACAAGACCGTGAGATCTGACACACACAGGCTTCCTATGCTAGGATCTGCATCTTTGCAGCCTCAGGAGAGAGGCGCTATTGGATCCCATTTCATAGAAGAAAACAGTGAGGCTGGGAGAGGAGAAGGGCTTGCAGCGGTAGGAGGAAGAGCTGGGCCTTTTTGCCCCAAAGGGCCCGTAAGCTTTTTCTCCTTTTGGTGGAAAACAGTGTCCGGGGAGCTGCCTCTGTCACCTCTGTCTGTGCTGTTACTATAGCAGCCACCTCAGCTCCCGGTGAGGGAAGTGGAAAATAGGTCAGATCAGTAATGAGGCTGCACAGTGCTGATCTGTTCCCTGATGGGATCTGGCTTCACAAGGCATCGTCTGCCCATCAGAGGCAGCCTATGTCTGGGACCTGGATCAAAGGCCAGCTGCCTCTGAGCCCAGACACTGAGCCTGGAAGGTCTGTCTGGGCCTCGGGTCTCAGAATGCCCCTCCTTGATCCTCCCACAGTGAGTCATGCTGTTGCTGGCATCAGCTCCCACCTGGTTTCATTCAATGCCTGGATCTAGCGGTGAGCTGAGGTTCCCGGGAAGGACCACCAACAGGCCGCCTGAGACCCTACCTTGGGCTCACTGTGGCTTCCTTTCAAGTGGCAGCTCATAGTGAGCAAAAGGCTTTTCACTCCAGGAAACCTGGGTTCGAACCCTGCTCTGTCCAGTGCACCCCCTCTGTCCCCACCCCCAGTGGGGTGCAAAGACCCACTGGGGGTAATGCCTGTGGGGGCTTGGAATGTGGCAGAATTGGGGGCACCGTCCTTTCCAGGGCACTGTGGGCAGAAAGTCCTGCCTTTACCTTGTGCTGTGTGACCTTGGGCTCATGGTCAACCTCTCTGAGGCTCTGCTTCCTCCTCTATAAGTAGAGTTTTGATGATGAAACAAGAGGACAAGTTTTTACCCAAACCTTGTGCCTCAAGGCTGGAGGCTTCCCAGCCACCTCATTTAATTCTCAACCCTGCCTCCACCATGTGCCTCCACATTCCCCCCAATATTCCTTATAACTTAATTATGTATTATGCTTACTATTTATCACCTGACTGCCCCGCTGGAATGTCAGCTCCCAGAGGGCAAGGATCTTTGTTTTGTTTTCTGATGGCCACAAGGACTAGAACAACGCATGCAGTAGGTGCTCAGTAAGTGCTGTCGAGTGAATCCGTAAGTTCCCTAGCACAGAGCCTGACCTTGGACGTGGGCTCAGTCACTGCCCACTGCTTCTCTCTAGTGCCCCCTCCCTCTCTGGTGGCCCCACAGCTGGGCCTGCCTTACCACCTACAGTAGGGATGGGGATGGCGACAGGGCCTGACCCTCAGCAGACCCCAGTCTGCTGTGCAGTTCCCGCACAGGTGTGCACATGTCCAGGTACTTGTGGTCACTCACTTCTTTCCTTTCTTTACATGTTCTTTATTTCACCAGCAGTTTTTCAGTTCCTGCCACGTTTATCAGACAACCCCAGGCTGGGCACGATGGAGATAGAAGGGTTAAAGGGATTTCAGTTGAATCAGCAGGCATTCTTCACTGATGTGGGGGGAACAGGTCCCCAGGAAGCCGGTCCTTCTGAGAGGAGGTCATAGTCTAATGGGGAGAGGGGCAGAAACGGGCAGGTGAGAGAGCAGCTTATGGGCGAGGCACTGACGGGGCACAGGTGTGTGTGTGTGTGTGTGCATGCACGTGTGTTCATGTGTGTGTCCGTGCACTATGTGTAGAGGGCCTGGCTGGTAGGCAGATCATGGAACTCCCCCAGCCCTCTTCCTCCCACTCCACTCACAGTTCCCAGCCCTGCGTCAGGCTCCAGTGGAGGGACATGGCACTGAACAAGGAAGACAAGGTCCCTGCTGTCAAGGAGCCCAGTCAATTGGTAGGTGGGAGTAGAGACTGTCATTAAACAGGCAGAGGGTGGGAGCAGTGGTTCTTGGGTCCTGGTCACCAGTGCACAGGCCTTCTGGGTCCCTGAGCCTCAGCCTGGAAAGTCTGGAACTATCTGAGCCTTGAACCTGGATCTGCACAGCCTGTGGAAGCCTCTGTCCCACCTTTTCTGGGGTGACCATCAGAGCCTCCCCACCAGCTCACAGGGGCCCAGGCCAGGCCAACTCGGGACTGTCTCAGGGGAGGCCCCTGAGGAGCGAAGACAGGAGTGGCTTGTCTCTTCCCCACCAAGTCTACTGGGTTCCGGGCTCTGGTTTCCTTTCTGCAGCAGGTGACCCTGGGACTCCAACCTTCCTGCTCGGGAGCTGCTGAAGTTGGGGTGAGAGTAGAGGGAGCCACCCTGGGATGTCCTGGAAGACCCAGCGCAGATCTGGCTTCCTCCAGAATTCCAGCCCCTCCCTGCCTATTCTCCCATTTATCCCCTGCTAGGGCATCATCATTTTCCAGAGAAGCTAGAACTGACCCTGGCAGGACAGCGGTTGCTCAGAGTCCACTGAGAATACAACCAATTAAATGGGGAAACACAGGAGAAGACCTCCGCAGCGGGGCAGGGCAAGTCCATCAGAAGAGTAAACAGACTCAAAACAACAGGGGGCTCCTGGCTCCTGGTTACCAAGCTGCTCCTGCCGAGGATGCACCCGAAAACTCCTCTCAGCGAAGGCCGCCTACCAGTCTCGCTCCTCATAATTAGTACATCAGGAAAACAGCAACCCTAGCAGCAGCTGCTTATTTAGCTGGGACGCATCTGCTGAGAGCTGGGCTCATGGATTTGTCACTGGGGCTTCAGGGCCCTTTTAACCCACTCAGACATGAAGGTGCTGGGAGGGGGAGACTGGGGTGAGCCCTGGGAGGGGGAATCTGGAGTCAGTGACCAGGACCCTGCATTTTAATGCTGAGAGGAGCTTGGAGACCTTTGGCCCAATGTCCTCCTGCAGATGTTGAAACAGGAGGAGAGGGTCCTGGAACCTTCCTTCCCGCACTCAGGCGGAGGATTTTCAGATCTTGCAGTCCCCTCCATGGCAGCTGTCACACATGGGATCTCGGAGTCAGAGCTTCTTTCATGAGCCCCAAGATACTTTCATAAAAGCTTTGAATCACAGAATCTGAGAATCTGCTCCCTTTCACAGAACCTTAGAGTTCCAGAATCCCAGAATCATTTGTGGACTCACAGACTCAAGACTCTCAGAATGAAGGGATCTCTGGAGAAGACTTGGAGCCTCACCCGCAGCCCAGACCCCTGGAATCACAGAACAATCGGGAGAAGTGTGGAGCTGAAATAGACGTCGTGGAATCAGCATCTCAGCACAGGACGTGACCTTAGTCCAACTCCCCCTGGTCATGTGGGAAGTCTTCCCTTCCCTGTCCCTTGAGAAAGAGCTTGAATCCTCCTAGGGATTAGGAGGTCACCTCTGCCAGGGGAGTCTGCCCCACTCTTTGGCAGATCTGTTGATGCTGAACCTAAATGTGTTTCCACATGTTCCACCCCACCTTCTGCCCACACTTCCTGCCTCCCCCCACCCACCCCACCCCCCTGAGGAGCTAAATGTGAAAAATGATGAACCTGACACTGTTGAAGAAGCCACGTTTTTCCTGACAAACACAAGAACCAGCTTGACCCTTGGGCTGGAGGGTCCTGTCCTTTTCTGAGGCAGAGCCTGGACACTGGCCATGGACACAGCGCCAGAGCCGACTGCTCAGGCTGGGGCCTGGACACCAGGGAGGGGCACCTCCTTCCAGAGGGGACCAGTGAGGGACAGAGGAGGATGGGGAGAACCTAGATGAAAGGAGGAAGAAGGAGGCCCGCATCCTGGTGGGCATGAAGAGAGGGGTGATGCCTCTTCTCAGGGACTGAAAGAACGCCCAGAGCCAGGAGTGGGCAGACAGGGCTGGTCTGTGGGCCAGCTGGTCAGCTGACTGGTCAGAGTTATCCCAGCCCTGTCACTGACCATGGGACAAATTTGGGCACATTACTCAATGCCTCAGAGCCTCAGTTTCTCCATCTGTGAAATGGCTTATGAAGCCCCCTCTGTGTGATCGGTGTGGGGCCGTATTGGGATTCACGGAGGGCATTCACCTCCCAGCACGGCCCTTGGCATGGTCAGGTTAAAATGTATTAATTCCCTCCTGTCCCTCCAACCTTGGGCTTGGGGGATGAGCAGGATATCTCCAGATGGGGAAGATCTGGGACAGGCATTCCAGGCGCAGTGAACAGCCTGTGCCAAGGCCTGGGAGCCAGGAGCGTGTGAGGACTCAGAGTGTCAGGATGTGGGGGTGAAGTGCAGACCTGGTCTGGGGGCAGTGGGTCTTGGATGCCACCACCCAGGATGGTGGGGTGAGGGTGCTGGGAGCCATGGCAGGCAGAGGTAGCCTCCTGGAGAGACCCTCCACCCTCCTCTGGTGCCCAGTCTCAGCCTGGGGAGAGAGTGCAGCTGCCCAGCCTCCTGGGACCCCACCAGCCAGGCAGGGGCAGAAAAGTGGAACCAGTGAAAGAACACCAGAAACAGTCATCAGAAAGATGATGTCCGTGCACAGCCAAACCCCAGCCCTGAGCACGTGGAATGATGTGATGCTGAAAGGCAGCACCGGAACATGAGGGCAGTTTAGATGGGTCTGGCACGGTTTTATTCTGACATAAAGGGCTGGATCTCATTAAGTTCACTTCAAATGCCAACTGGGGAATAAAGGAGGCCAAGTCTCCTGATGAGCCTGGCCCCGGCACCAGCCCAGGGTAGATGTGGGGGAGCACCCGGAGGCACGCTGTGGGGACACGAGAGGCTGGGATCTCAACTCTGCTCCCGTGAGCTGTGTGATGTGGGGCATGGTGCCTAACCTCTCTGTGCCTGTGCTCCTCCTGCAGGACAGCGTTGATGCTGGTGGCTCTTGTGTAGGGCAGCAGCGCAGACTGAAGGAGGCAGCTCAGAGGCAGACCCAGCTTCCTCACACCCGGGCTTCACTCTGTCTCCTGTTCCCCAGGCAGTCATTCATTCTTCTCTCCCATTCCCCCGCCCCCCTACTCAGGACCTGTGCCCTCATTCATCAGGTGTGGGTTTATTCCTCATCGTACCCGAGCTCCCCCTCCTCAGTGCATTTATTCACCGCCCAGCCCTCCCTCAGCTCCCAACCCGTGCATGACTCTGGCCTCTGCTGTGAGCAGCCATGATCCCTCCTGTGCCCGTGAAGGGGGCTGGGCAGTTTAAAGAACCCAGTGTGACTTCATTTAGGCCTCAAGTCCCCCAGGTCCCCACCCAGCTTCCTCCTCCCAGGTCACTCAGGGGCAGGGCATTAATTGGTGGACCCTAAGGGGAGTCCAGAGTCGCCCATCGGAGGGGAGCCTGCCACCTCTCAGTGGTATTTGTGTGTCCTGGGCCAGATCACCTGTCCTCACTCTGCCCAGGAAGTCCTTTCACCTCTGGGCGTGGGGAGTTGTCTGAGCCTCCTTGTGGCTCTGGACTGGAAGAAGGCTCTGCCTCTAGCTAGCTATCCATCCTGCTCCTTGCAGCCCTGGTTTCCTGGTGGAAGAACACATGAAGATAAAAGAAAAAGCAGGAACCCTGGGGTCAACTAGACCTGGGTTCAAATCCCCCTTCTGCCACTTAACAAGCTGAGGGGCCTGGATCTAGTCAATCACCCTCAGGAGCTCAGACTCCCCTCCAACATAGCTGGTAAAGATAAAGAGGTACAGAGGATAAAGCAACACATAGAGACACTCCCTTGAGTTCCTGCTTCTGACAGGGAGAAAGGTAGGTGGGGCCGGGAGACAGTGGTGCTGTTTCCAGCGAAGTGGGCTCTGCCACCCTTGGAGGCCATGAGATGGATCATTTCAGATTCTGTTCTCTGTGTTATAGTGCTCTGAAGACATCATGCAGCTAAATACACAGTGGATTGTACTAGTTCATAGATGGCTTTTTGTTTTTGGAATTTTTTAGCCTGTACTTAAGGCCTCATGACATGCAAATACATGCAAATGAGCAGAAGAGTCATTTGAAACCAAAGTCTAGGAAGCATCTGCCTGTGATGGGCTGATTTCTCTGCTCACCTTTCCTGCTATAATCTTCCCACGTTCCCTGGGAGCAGGTGAATGGGCCCTAGAGCCAGAGACACCTGGGTTCAAAGCCCAGCCCACCCTTTCCTGCTGTGTGTGATCCTGGGCGAGCCCCTGCACCTCTCAGCCTCCGTGTCTCCATCCCTGCAGAGGGAGCAATGATCCTCTTGTGGCGCAGGGCTTGTGTGGGCCTGAGGAGGCAGTGCTCTGTAAAGGCAACTCACACCCTTACTGTAAGAAGCAGTGCCTCTTGAGGGAAAGTGCAGTCATCTGGGCTTTGGAGCCTTGGGAGAGCAAGTGCTACTTAAAAGGAGAGGTTGTGATTTCCCCTAATGAATAGCCACTGCTGCTTATCCAGCCCTCGCCTCCTTTCTGGTCCAGTACAGTGTATTTTATGTGTGACCTTTGCCGAGTGCAGCCATTCCTCTGGGGGAGAAGTTTTTTAAATTGAAATTTGAACAGCCTGGAAGATTTATTCTACATAGTAAGTATAAAGTGTGACTGTGCACAAACCACACACTTTGTGATGGGAGAGGTAAGCTGAGGTGGGCTGAGGCCTGGCTGGGGCCTCTGGGGAGAGGGGTTGGGGACCCGAGTCTGCCCTGATCAAGGATTCACGCAGAAGCTTCTTTCATTGTTGGTTCTACATTAGATACAGCTTACAGTTTACTTGGCTTTCTTGAGAGAGGTGGGTGTTGAGGTTTGCTGAGCACCTACTGTGTGCCAGGGCCACCTCCCATCAATCCCACACTCTCCCCCACAGAGACACAGCTGCTCCCACTATCCTGGAGGGGAGTCTGAGTTCTTGAGGATGATTGACTTGTCCCAGGCCACTCAGCTCATGAAGTGGCAAGAGGGGGATTTGAACCCAGGTCTGGTTGACCCTGGGGTCCCTGTTCATTTCTTGGCCCCCTGCAGGAGAGATATGGGGGAGTTGACACTGCAGACATAGGTGGTGGGATTTGTCATTAATCCAAATGGGGCTAAGTTTGGAGGATCAAATTGAATCTTCACTTTCCTGTGAAGCACAAGGGCTGGTCCTTTGAGGGAAGAGGCCAAATGAGGCAGGTCCAGCCCTCTGGGGATGTGCATCTCATGTGTGTATGCATGTGTGTGTGTGTGTGTATGTGTGTGACGGGGAAACTCCAGGAAGGTGAACAGAGGCATGCAAAGATATTCTGGGGAAGTGCATGCTTACAAAGGTTTCCCTGAAGATACAGGCTGTGGACATGAAAGGTACTTTACAGAAAAAAGTGGGAAAGGCATCTCAAGCAGGGGGTCTGGCATGAACAAAGGCATGGAAGTGGTGACTGGCATGAACAAAGGCATGGAAGTGGGAATTAGTTGACTGATGCATTCCTTCAACAATAGACATTTATTCATACTTACAGACACTGTTTTTGGTACTTGCAATACAGGTGACTCAGAAATGACTGCTGCCTGCAGTTCCTAGAGATTCAGATGAAGAAACAGATTGTATTAGTTATCTCCTGACTTGCGATGTGTCACCCCAAAACTTAATTGCTTAAAACAACCCATATTGATGATCTCATGGCTTCTGTGGGTCAGGAATCCAGTCATGCCTTAACCAGGTTTTTTGGCTCAGGGTTGCATAGAGGTTGTAATCAGAGCATTAGCCAGGGTTGTGATCATAGTTGAAGGCTCAACTGGGGAAGGACCTGGTTCCAAGCTCGTGTGGTTGTTGCCCAGATCTAATTTCCTACTGGACTGAGGGCTCCAGGGCCTCCCTTCCTTGCTGTTGTTGGCCAGAGGGTGTCCTCAGTTGTTTGCTCTGTGGGCCTCTCCAACATGACAGTTTGCTTCATGACAGCATAAAAGCTAAAAATAATAATACAGAGAGCAAGACAGCTGTCAGTCTTTCATAAGCTAATTTCATAAGTGATGTGATACCCCATTGTTTTTGTCACATTGTATTCATTAGAAGCAAGTTACTAGATCCAGCCCACACTCAAGGGGTGGGGATTACCTAAGACCATGAGTACAGGAGGCTGGGGTCACTGGGGGCATGCCAGAAGCTGCCTGCTACACAGATAATTACAAACAGTGCGGAGGTAGGTGCTCCACTGCTTGTGGCTGTGTGGTCTCAGCAAGTTACGAGCCTGAGTCTCCTCATCTGTGCAGTAGACAATAATGATCTCTGTCTCACAGGGTGGTGGTGAGGATTAAGTGAGATGATGCAGTAATGGACAAGGAGAAAGCCTGGCACCTATTATGTGCTCAGAACGTGTTTACCTCTCAGCTTGAGGGGCAGAATTAAGGGAGCAATTTATTCTGCCTGGAAAAGATTTCACCAAAGAATGAAGTCTGGGCTTTGAAGGGTGCATAGGAGTTCCTCAGAAGGGAGAGGAGAAGGGAGGGAAGAGATATAGCAGAAGCAAAGCCCTGGCAGGGTGAGGGTGGGGTTAGGGTGCTGGGGGCACAATGAAGATCTGCTTTGCTTGGAATCTCCTATAGGGTAGGGTTGGGAGAGGTGGCCAGTGGTAAAGCTACTGAGTAGGGATGTCTGAAGCTGATGATGATGGCTTGATCCTGGGTGTCCAGGATTCTGGGGAGGTGGGCACATCGACTCATCCAGTGGGAGCTCTATTTCCCGGTTCAAGCACTTCACCTCACAGACAGGGACATTGAGGCTCAGAGAGGACAAGTGACTTCCCCAAGGACACACAGTAGAGAGGAGTGGGTCAGCCATTAGGATGCATGGTGAATCAGGGTAGGAAAGAAGGACCCAGCCAGAGCCTGCAGGAGAAGAGGGATTCAGAAAATGCTAACGTCTTCTCTCCTTCGCTGCCAGCCCTCCCCACACCTGTGCTATCACAGAAACTGTCAGTTCTGCCTCAGAAACATCCCTTGACCTCTTCCAGGTTTGGACATGACATTGCCTCATGTTTCTCTGTCCATCTGACAATCAGAGATGTCCAAGATGATCTCCTGAGGCAACTGGTAAGTTCTGTTGAAGAGCAGATGTGGGCACACACTGGGTGTTAAGTGGCCAAGTGCGGAGCCACTTCTCTCCTTTTCCCCTCTCGTTGCTGCTGCATTCTGCCTGCTGCCGTGTGATGAGATCTGTCTCCTCCTCTCCAGCCCTGGATGCCAGCTCCAGACCACTCTCATCTCCCACCTGACCACTGCAACACTCTTGTTCCCCAGGCCCCCTGCCTCAGGCTGCCTCCAATCCATCTTGAGTGAGCCGCCACCAAGGCATACGTTCATCATGTTCCCCCTGTTAAAAACAGGGGGAACAAACACCCAGACAATAACCCCAAGCCCTCTGTGGCTCCTCTTGCCTTCCAGTTAAAACCCAAGCTCATAGGCACAGCACTTGATGTTCTTAGGAATTAATTTCCACTTCTTCTCCACCAACATTTCCTGCTGCTCCCCTAGAGTGCCCCCTCCTTCAGCCACATGAGATCCTCCCTCATCACCATCTGGGATGGAGGACACTATCTAATCAAAGCCGGGTCGGGGAATGGGCAGGACCAGAAGGCCAGGAGAGCCAGGGGACCAGCAAGGACTTTCAAACTCCACAGAATGTTCCCGGCGCCTCCCTGCTTCTCCCTTCCCTCCCTCCCTCTCCAGAGGCTCCGAGCAACCCATCGCCCTGCTGGAGGGGGTCCATGCTGACTTCTGCCCCTGTCATGGGGTCTCCTTGATCCTGCCTCAAGGCTCACCCTCTCACCTCTCAACTTGGCAGCCCTCCTTTCCTCTGAATTCTTGCTGTTCCTGCTGGGGTACCTGCTAATGCCTGGCTGCCCCCACTCCCAGAATCTCTCATGCTGAAGCTCCTTAAAAAGAACTCCACACTGTGTTTCCTAGAGTGCAGGGAAATGTTAATGACCACCAAGGCTTTCCTTGTCTTGGAAACCTCCATCTGTGAACTCTGTGAAAAGGAATGAGGTCCTGATTGGAGGAAGACAACACCATTCTGAGATCAAATTCCCCTGTCCTCAGAGGGAAAACTGCCATTTTGTGTCTGTGTTGGGGATGCAAGCACAAGACTTTGAGAACACAGAACCAGGCCTCAGGTGATCCCCAGGAAGGGACAACAGGTGACCGTGGGTGAGACCAGTAAAACCTGCAGAATTGGATATTGGTTTTTCTACCTCTGATGTCTAGACACACTTTAATCTCCATGCTCGTAGAAAGTTGATGTGCTCACAGAAAACAAAATGTGCTGACAAGCTCTTTGTGTCCCAGGTGCAGATCTGGGTAGGCAAAGTGCAGTGGGTTCCTGGGCCAACAGCCCAGGACCCAGCTGCTATGGTACACTTGGCAGCCTCTGATAGCTCCAGGGCTGGGGATATGATTGGGGACATGGGGATCAGAAGAGCCAGGGTCTTTACTTACAAAACGAGCCAGGTTGTCTTCCTGACTCTGTGTCAAGCCATCCACTAGGGACAGGTGTAAGGATGTTGGGAGGTGGGTGCCCCAGGCTGGTCTCTGAATGTCTCATCAGCCTGTGCATGGACATAGTATGACAGGTAAGCTTGGGTCTCTTCAGCTCCGAGTGTCTCCAGAACCTGAGGGAACTGTGCCTTGCAACTGCCCTTTTTCTAATCTAAGAATCCCTTGAGGGTCTAACATGGACTCAAACACAATCCCTTCAACAGCTGCAGTCGGTGAAAGCTGCAGAATGAGGGCTGCTCCCCTCCCACTGTTACTGTCTCTACTCAGAGAGCCTCTAGAGGTGCCCCTTGACTGCCCTGTTGTCACGCCCCAGTGGGGTGTAGGAAGGCCACTGTCTGTGCTGAGGGGGCTGGGTCTTCAGGCTTCCAGAGCTGCCTGCCCTCTGGTCTCCTGAGAGGAGCCTGTTCTGCACAGAAGTAGAGAAAACTCCCCTTTCCTAGCTCCATGGTGCACTTGGTCTCCTGGGTCCTTGCACAGCTTCCGCTGTCAATGTGGCTAGAGATCAAGAAGTTGGGGGTCTCAGCCTACCCTTCAGGAGCACCACATTGCATGGGGACATGGGCTTAGAACCAGCGGAGTGTTGGGACACAAACTCAGCTGCCCCCAGTGATAGGAATGACTCTGCCTTGGAGTGCATGAATGGTTCCAACCCTGGTCAGTTGATGGGCTGACCTCCCCAATATTCAAACCCAGCTGTGTGGATGAATAGACAATAAATCAATCACAGTTCAGTTACCTAGTTCAGAAGCAATGGAAAAGAGAAGATGATTTACTTTATAGGCAAAGAGGAGGCTTTTCATCTGGGTTTTTGTGGACGAATAGGAGTTTACCAAGGGACCCAACTATGTGAGACTTGAGCTGAGCTTCAAGGAAAAGACTCCGTGACCCCAGAGCAGGTCAGGAGAGAGAAATGGAGGAGAGGGAAACCAGGTCCTGGGGAGATCATGGAGGCTTTCCTGATGAAGCCAGGTCAGAATTTAGAACTCCCCATGGATTTTTCGGTTCCTGTAGCTAATGCTTTCCCATTTTGTTTACGTTAGTTTGGGTGGACTTCTATCATTTGTGTGAAAATATTCCAAATAGCCCTCTGGGTTGCTCTGTCCTTGCAGGTGGGAGCGGTGGGTAAGAGGCACAGGATGCCTAACAGTCTCTGAGCAACTGCTCAGGGCAGAGGATGCGCCTCTGGGCCTCTGCCCACACTATGGCATCACCCCCTTGCCCCCACAACTCTTGGAATATATCTTCTGCATTTTACACATAAGACACACAGAGAAGGAGCGGCTTCCCAGGTGCCCAGACTATGGACAGCTCAGCCACTTTCCCTTTCCCAACCGAGTGCTCAGTCCCTTGAGTATCAGAGGACAGAGGGCAGGAGACCTTGGTCCAGCCATGGAGGCCTGCTCCCCAGCAGCCCCGCCCCCAACCTGTCCCAGCCTAGAGAGCAGCCCAGGTGAGCTCGGGGAAGGAAGTGACGTGGGGGATGAAATCTGAACAGTGGAAAAAGAGGTTTAGACACTTCACACTTTAAAATAATAATTTAAAAAGAAGTCTATCAAGCTGATGAGCTGTTAGAAATATCAAAACACTTTATAAAGGGCTAAGTTCTCTGCATCTACAAAACCATCATTCCCTTCCTCCACCTTCCTCATGGCCCCACCACCCTTGCTCATGGCCTCTCTTCTTCCCTTCCTTCTCCCTCTCCCAGAGCCATGGCTTCTGTGCCTCATTTCCATTGTCATCTAGAGCTTCATGGATCAAAGCCCCTACTCAGCCCCTCACCTACTTTCACTTCCCATCTCTGCAGTGACACTCCTAGGGCAGATGCTGACAGATGTGGAGGCAGAAAGCGGGGAGATCTGGGCTTCAACCGCTCCTAGTAACCAGGCCTATGTAATGACCAGCCAAGGACTGGCCTCTGGTGGCTGTGCAGAGGCTGAGCCTCCCCAATGCACCCCCTTCTTCCCAGCAGTGGTAGGGTGTGGAGAGGGGATTCTAGGAACAAGAGATTTTGGGATAGTCAGAGAGAAAAAGGATGCTGAAGTTAGATCTGTCATTGTAAAAAGAAAAAGAACTGGGCCACATCTCTCACTGCAGCTGGCACTGACTGGGTGGTCCCTGTATGCTGGGCTCTTCCCACATTGCCAGCCACGCCCTGGCCCCCTGCATGCTGCAGGTGAGGATATGGGGGCTCAGGGAGGCTGCAGACCAGGCTGAAACCTTGGGGCCAGGAACAAACCAGGTCTGTCCACTCCTTGGCCCTGGCTCTCCCACGGTGGGGTGGCCTCTGAGGTTTTTTCACTCTCAGTCACTCATTCATTCATTTTCATTCTTTCAGAAAACATGACTGAGGACCCACCAAGACCTTGGCCCTATGGGCAGAGCCTGGACCTTGGAAGTGACAAGGAGTCTTGGGGGTGCTGTGGGAGTAGTGGTGGCCGAGGCTTGTGGGGAAGGGAGGCCTCTCACTGAGGCCTTGGTTCCCACACTGCTTAAAAGAGATTCAAGGGCCGAAGAGTGCCCAGCCACCTACACTCTCATCTGGCCCAGAACATCCAGCTGACTATAAGTCCTGGATTCCAAATCCCCTGGCTGTGGGGTTCCTACCAAGTGACATAGTGGACCCAGGGCAGGCAGCACAGCATCTCAGCACTGGCACAAGACAAATTAAAAGCTTGGCTATTGACACTGCCTATGGCACACTCTGACAGAAAGGGGCAATGCAAACCAATGTCAAAATCCATAGCCCCCTAGTAAACTGAATGGATACCTCCCCTGCTGGCCAAAGGGAATGAAGCTGGGCAGGCACCCACCAGGCCCCAAAACCTGTTTAAGCAATGTAAGAGTCAAAAACTAAAAGCCAAAATTAAGGTTACATGTAAAGAAAAAACAAATCATAGAATTAAGCTATACTGGGGAAAAACATTGCTCCCACAGAACTCTAAGATAAAACACTTTAGGATCAAGCTGCAACAACAAACAGAATTGGAGGAGAAAAACTCACAGGAGCTGACAAAAAAAGCTAAAAGAGAGAGTTACAAGAATCTGAGAAGCATTCAAAAGAAACAGATCACAAGGAATAAAAAACAAAATTTCAGATAACTTAGCAAATTAATATTTTAAGAAAATTTGATTTTAAAATATAGACTATTATTTAGAAAGTCTATTATAAATAATTCCTTTAATTATAGTCACACATGAAATTCCTTTCATAAATTCCCCTGTATGAACTTTATTGCTACTTAACACAGACCACCTACAACATGCTTGAACTTTCTGACATGTCCTATACTCCTTCTTTTATAAATAACCAGTCATTTTAATCTAAGATAAGAACTTACTATATAAGATCCCTCCTCATACAAAATTGCTCTTTCTTTGTATCCTTCCTTGCACAAAAAAGTTGTTTCTATCCATAACATTCTTTATATCTCTTTTATTCTGCTCACTGATTCCCTCATATTTTGAACCTCACTTTTAATAACTACTGAATTAGACAAAAATTATGCTTTTCCTGATACATTTCTTTGGCACATGTTATATAAACCTAGGAAGCAAGAAATCCTGAACTGCTCACCAGACATTGGCATTCTATAGATGAGAAACAGTTTATAATAAAATTTTAAGATTTTTTACTATACAAAAAGCTCAATATTTTAGCATTGATTTCATTCACATGTATTTAACTTTTTCACTTTTAACAGGTTTTAGCTAGACCATCTCCAAGAACCAAGACACCATGCAAAACTAGTCACCATTTAAAGCTATTTAACCATTTTAAAGCCTAATAACATCAGTGACTTATCTAAGTAAAAATCTTAAAGTTAAATTTTAGAAGACACAACATTCTCTTCAAACGAATAAGCTTAGGCTAGTCTTGTTTAATTCACGAGTGCCCTTTTATTTACAAGTCAACTTGATAGCATGCTAGGTACAACACACATTATAATACCTGTATCTACATCTAAACAACACATTAAATAAAATGACTTTATATATAAGACAACTGGATTCAAGTTATTTACAAAACCAGGACCCATCTACTGGATAAATTTTGTTTTCCCAGTAGGTATGGAAGGCAAGAAGAGGCAGGAAAGAGGATCTCATGGCATCAAATAAGGAAGGGATAGGGAGGGGTAAAACTGCATTGCTCAAGGGGAGACCTCAGAGTCCTCGAGCCATCGGAGAGTTCAACCAGCAGTGGAGACACTGAAGAAAAATGTTTGGGCAGCTGCTTATCTGCCACTGTCGGAATCTATCTGTCATGTCAAGGAGCCGAACTCCCAGTAAACTTACTTGGGTAACATGGCTCTTTGGCACCAGTGGAAGAAGTTTAGCTCTGTAACTGAGAGGGAGATTATTTTTTTTCCTCTCTTTCTCACCAGATACAGTTAGACATTCTAGTTCTCAATGGTCCTTTTACTTATAGTAGGCACACTGATTCTGGCCCCAGGGTCTGGTGAATCAAGGGCTGTTGTCTGTGCATTCCAGATCCTGATTTCATGGCACTTTCTCAGGATGAGTAACCCTGAGGAGGCAGGAGTCTTAAAGCATTTGCTAATAATTGCACTTTTTGGCGTTTATTTTATTCCACCACTTTTGCCCTGCAACTCTTGTTGTAAACTTTAAAGGCCACATTTAAGAGTTGGCTCATAGGGGCTTGAGGCCCCATTGCTGCTTTTTGTAATGTTAGAGGCAGATTGAGTTATAAAACGTGTACCCAGGAGAGCTTACCCTTCTGGGAAGTCTAGGTCTGCATTAAGTATATTTCCTGAGTGCCTCAACTAGATGACCCTGAAACAGAGCGATATTTTCATGTCTTTCCTGAGTTATTGCTCTATCCTTGTCATAACTGACTGGCTTGACCACACTTTTTCCTCTGTATTTTTCCCACTGCACAGCAAGTGGACAACAATATTTGCAACTCATGACAAGTTAAATCAAAGAACACGGCCAAATTAATAAACTCCTCTATGAATCTGTATCTTCTGAAAACTGGCCAGATCTTCTCTTGTATAAGTATTGGGGGAACCAGCCCCCAATATTTCAATGTAGGTTCTTTTCTATTTTCCCTAAGTGTTGGCCAGTCTGAGAAATAAAGAGTACAAAGGGAGAAAGTTTACAGCTGGACCTCCGGGGGTGACATCACATATCAGCAGTTTCTGTAATGCCCACCTGAGCTGCAAAACCAGCAAGTTTTTATTAGGAATTTCAAAAGGGGAGGGGTGTACGAATAGGGAGTAGGTCACAGGGATCACATGCTTCAGAGGGCAATAAAAGATCACAAGGCAGAGGGCAATATTAGAGTTACTGATAAGCTTCCATGTCGCACTGTGCACGCATTGTCTTGATAAACATCTTAACAGGAAACAGGGTTTGAGGGCGGACAACTGGTCTGACTAGAATTCACCAGGCTGGAATTCCCAAACCCAGTAAGCCCGAGGGCACTGCAGGAGACCAGGGTGTATTTCATCCCTTATCTCAACCGCATAAGACAGACAGTCCCAGAGCAGTCGTCTATAGGCCCTCTATGGGGAAGGAATGCATTCCTTCCCCAGGGTTATCAATTATTAATATTCCTTGCTGGGAAAAGAATTCAGCAATATTTCTCCTACTCACACATCTGTCTATAGGCTCTCAGTGAGAAGAAAAATATGGCTCTATTCTGCCCGACCCTGCAGGCAGTCAGACCTTATGGTTGTCTTTCCTTGGTCCCTGAAAATTGCTGTTATTCTGTTCTTTTTCAGGGTGCCCTGATTTCATATTGCTCAAACACCCATGTTTTACAATCAGATTTCATATTGTTCAAACACACATGTTTTACAATTTGTATAGTTAACACAATCATCACAGGGTCCTGAAGTGACATACATCCTCAGCTTACAAAGATTACAGGATTAAGAGATTAAAGTAAAGACAGGCATAGGAAATTATAAGAGTATTGATTGGAGAACTGATAAATATCCATGAAATCTTCACAATTGAAGTTCAGAGAGTGCAGTAAAGACAGGCATAATAAATTATAAAAGTATTAATTTTGGGAACTAATAAATGTTCATGAACTCTTCACAATTTATGTTCTTCTCCCGTGGCTTCAGCTGGTCCCTCCGTTTGGGGTCCCTGACTTCCTGCAACATATAAGGCCAAATTAGATACATAAAATGGCACATGTACTCTAAGTGTCCCCTTATTTCCGTTAGCTACCTTCCACAATGGACATGGGTTTGATTTTAGGGACTGATATGGGGCCGCACTCTGGGTGGTACTTGTTGGGTTTACTTTCTTGGGCAGCTGGGAAATAGGGTATAGATTGGGGCTAGTTGAATAAGGGGGAGGGGGTTCCTGATGACCTTGAGGTGGAATCCTTCATTAGAGAACTGGCGGGACACCCCTCAGAACTGGGAGACTGAGGAGTCTCTGGGGAGGGCATAGGCCTTCTATGGGGAGAAGCTAGGAGGGGATCTGTTAGGCATGGATTTCTGATGCCTGAAAGTAACATGAGCCAGTAAAGGGTCATAAAAGCCTGTACGTAAGGGACCTCTTCCTATTTTTCTTCTTCTTTACAAAATAAGTCCATTTACAAAACAACATTATAAAGCATGGAACCATATTTAGGTGAAATCTATTGGTTTTCTAACTTGTATTGAACTGAAACGGTATTGCAATAGAAAATGAGCTTCTTTTTCTTTAAGACATATTTGATTTTGCTCCAATAGTCTGAAAGACACCCTAGTGGTGAGTCCACTGGGATACTTATCATTGTCCCCATAACTAACAAGGATTTTTACCAGACACAGAAGTTTTCCCAAGTCTAGCAAGAGGGAAAGCAACCTGGCCCTTGTTATTTTTCCCTTTTAGACTCTTACTTCCTATCGGGAAGGTGTAAGTATAGGTAGCATGACATTACAAAAGCAGACTATGAGCTACAAATGAGCAGTAGAATATTGAGCCTAAATTCTGCAGAGACAGGGAGGGTTGCACAGAGAGGAGGCTGAACAAATGGTGACAGTGGAAGGGAGAAGGGGAAGGGTATAAACAGCATTGCCCAAAGGGAGACCTCAGAGGCCCTGAGTTTTCAGAGAACCTACCCAGTAGCAGAGTTGCTAAAAAATATATTTGGGTGGCCACTCATCTATTGCTGTAGCTTGTCATCCATCAGGCCTGGTGCCTGGTAACTTTTGATCACTTTGATCAAGAGAGGCTTGATCAATCAAGGCAGCTGTAAGATAGCACATAGGAAGGGGCCTGCAACTGGCTATTAGGAAAATAATATGTCTAACTTCAGAGCAGAAAAGGGCGAGACCAATATTCCCTTGGGAGGAGGGGACTATAACCCACAGTCCTAGAGGGAATGTCAATGCTGAAAACTCCAGAGCATCTTGGGGGTGGCCCAAAATACCAATGTTGGAAACTCAGGGTACTTCAGCCAATGAGGGTCCCCTCTCTAAAATGTTCAAAACTCCAGGGCACCCAGTTGGTGCCCAACAGTGAATCCAAGACCAAGTTGGGGTCACAGAACAATGTGACTCTGGCACCCCAGAGTCAACACAATGTGGTATCTCTCACAACCAAGTGTCCTGCCTTAAACAATTGCCAAATATGGTTAGCAGAAAGTCAAAAACAAAAGAAGACTGCAAACAAAACATATAGAACAGAAAATAAAATGACTGATAAAAAAATAAAATGAGGAATCAGAGGAGAAAGAATGGGGGAAGGAGGGATAAGGGCATGTTTTGGGGCACTCAAACCCTGGGGGACTTTTCACTGACCACTTAGCCAAAGGCTTTTATCCCTTAGCTCACCTGATATTAATGGGAGTGGCAGAGGGGACGCTCACCCACCCATTTTGGATTGGTCACTGAGCCAAAATGGCACTGACTGATCTTCCACATGGGACCTGGGTGACAGTCTTTCCAGGTTCCCTCCGCTTGGGTGGGCTCAGCTGTCACACATCAGGCTGGCACAGGGACGGGTAACCCACTGACCTGCCAGCCAGAACAGTGGCTGCCACACAAGGCAGAGGCACTATGGTCACTTGCCTGTCTGATAGGGAAAGATGATGTACCACCTGATAGGGAAAAATGATGGCTCTTCAAAGAGCCTTGGGCTAGAGTTATAGCTCTGTAGTTTGAGCAGCTCTTAGGTGTTACAGCCTCAGTGTTACAACTCTCACAGTCTCGATCACAGGTTGCTTTACCATCTCTCACTGTCTCTGCTCATTGTCTTGCTGATCACTGTCTCACCATCTCTCACTGTTCTCTTGGCATCTCACTGACTGCCATTTCTTGTCATGTCTCGCCAATTGCTGCCTCTCTGCTGATTACTGATTGCTGCCATCTCTGCTGTCTTTGTCTTTTTGTGGTCACCAGATGATGCAGGGCAGGCAAGGGCTTAGACTGAGAGGGTTCTTGGCTTCAACCAGGAAAGAATTCAAGGGTGAACCAGTGGTTAGACAGCAACTTTCGCTGAAGAGGTGCTGCTCCTTGCACAGCAGGGCTACCGCATAGGCAGTGTGCCCAGAGTAGCAGCTCAGAGGCAGGTCTGCACTCATATTTATCCCCGCTTTTAATTACATGTAAATTAAGGGGCAGATTATGCAGAAGGTTCTAGGAAAAGAGTAGTAACTTACAGATCATTGGGTTGTTGCCATGGAAAGGGATGGTAACTTCTGTGTGTTACCGTAGCAATGGTAAACTGATGAGGCGCCCTGGTGGGTGTGTCTTATGGAAAGCTGCTTCTGCTCCATTCCTGTTTTAGCTTGTCCTCAATTTGGTCTGGTGTTCAAGCCCCACTTCCTGAGTCCATTCCCACCTCCTGTCTCAATTCCATCTTGCTCTGCTCTCACCTGGAGCAGGAGTTTTCTCAGAAGAGCCTCGCCCTCTTCACAGCATCATATTTCTTTCTGTGCTTCCCTTGTCATGCCTGTGGTGGTGTCATTCATTTGTTGGGTTCCTTGGTGACTGTCCTTCCCACTGGCAAGTCAGTCCCAGGGAGCAGGAGCCCCATCTGTCTCCTTCCCAGCCAAGGGAGTCACCCACCATGGGAGGGAGGAAGAAAAGCGAGAGGAAGACTATTTTTACATTTTATTTAAGTAGTTGTAATAAATATAAACACCATTATATTAAAAGTCAGTATTTGTTGCACCCATCATATGTGCTGGGTCCTGTCTTGTTTTCTACCTGTTGTCTTATTTGATCCTCATAATGACCCTTTAAGGAGGTGATGGTGCTGTCACCATTTTACAGGAACTGAGAAAACCAAGAACAATAGAAGCAAGGTCGCCTGACCCCCAGATCACATTAAGAACAAAGCCTAGGCCATGTGACTTCCAGTCCCGGTGCAGAATCATGCACCATGCACCATGCTGCCCTGCTGTGCACAAAGCCCTGTGCTGGGTGCTCCCTTGAAGAGCTAGAGATGAATCAGGAAGACAGATACACAAACAGTTAAAATCCAAAGGGTACAATTGGAAAGGGGAATGTGCTTGCATGTGGCTGTAAGTTGTGGGTGTGGGATGGGAAGAGGCTGGTGTCGCACCAGGTTTGAACATTAGAGTTCAAACTAGAAAGCTTCATCCAGCCGTTCTAGCTGTGTGGAAGGGATTTCACTTGGGGGTCCATTCCTTACTCCCATGAGATCTTGGCACAGGT
Organism: Colobus angolensis palliatus; assembly: GCF_000951035.1. NCBI lineage: Eukaryota > Metazoa > Chordata > Mammalia > Primates > Cercopithecidae > Colobus > Colobus angolensis. Next base: position 10,470,282 of record NW_012117376.1, read on the forward strand.
CTCACTTCTAGAGTGTTCTGCTGAGGATGCTCAGATGCCACACCCTGCAGTGGGTCAGGGGATAGATTTGGCATAGACAGACCTATGTTCAAGTCCTACCTCAACCTTTCCACAGGTTGTATTATGGAGGGTGACTTATCCTTTTTGAGCCTCAGTTTCCTTTTCTGTAAAATAGGGGTCGTAAAAATGCTGCTTCATTGAGTGCTTGTGAGTGTCCAAAGAGAAGTGAGAGCACCTAGCACAGTGCCAGGCACAGAGTGGGCATGAAAAATGATTACTTACTGTTATGATTATTATCAAGATGACTGTCCATGAGGGCAGGAGCCTCACCTGTCTTGTTTGCTATGGCATTCCTGGAATGTGCTCTGGCCTGGCACATAGTAGGTGCTCAGTGCATGAAACTGGAGCCTGTCAGATTTCACTGCAGCAGCTGGGGGTCTCCTCTGCACCGTTGGATGGATTCTTACTCGTGACCCTTCTGCCAGAGACAGCAGCAGAACCATATGATCCTCCAAAAAGGAACAATTATGTGGGATTCTCTGTCTCTTTTTTTTTTTTTTTTCATCATCTCTGATCCATCTTGTTACTGACTTCAGAGGCTTAGTGTACCAGATTGTCTCTGGCAGAATTGGTAGCAAAATGACAGAGGGTCAAGCTCACAATGCCCTTTGCCCCGGCTTTTATCCATCCAATTTCATGCGGCTGGCGTCCCAGCTGCCGCTTGGCTGGGGAAATGTCAACATTATATTAAATCACAGATGCAGACAAGAGAACACTTGTCACCCACCTCTTGTCTGGCCCCCAGTTCCCAAGTCCCCAGTGGGGAGGGACCATCTTTGCCTGTCTCGCTGTGCTCTGAGGGCCTGGCTCAATTCCCAGCTCTTCTCCGTAATTACTGTTGTGCCACCGGACAGACGTGGTTTTCTCAAGATGACAATAGATGTGGCTGGGCACACTTGCCCATAAGCTGCAGCCCATGATGACCGGAACACCTGGTCTAACAGCCTCCCACGGGGCAAAGCCAGGGCGTAGAGCTCATCAGAACAAAGACATCGCAGGCAGCTGCTGGGGAAAGGTTATTTTTCTTCTTTTAATATTTATTAGTTATTATATTTTTAAAAATTGAGAGTGTCTTAGTTGGCTTGGGCTGCCATAGCAAAATACCCATAAACTGGGTGGCTTAAACAACAGAAATTTGTGTCTCACGGTTCTGGAGATTGGAGGTTCAAGATCTGGGTGTCAACATGGTCAGGTTCTGGTGAGGTCCCACTGGCTTGCGGACAGCCACCTACTCATTGTGTCCTCATACGGAAGGAGGGAGGGGGAGGGGAAAAGAGAGAGAGAGAGAGAGCTCTTTGGTACCCCTTCTTATAAAGGCACTAATCCCATCCTAAGGTCCACTTTCTTGACCTCACCTAAAACTAATTATCTCCCAAAAGCCTCATCTCCAAATACCATCACATTGGTATCAGTTTTGGGAGGACACAATTCAGTCCACAGCAGACAGGAACACAACCTCACTGTGAAATATTCAAAAAACGTAAAAGTGCCTCGTTTCTTTCCCTTAGTCCCAAATCTATCTCCCAGAGTAAACATTGGAAATGATAATAATTAATAATATTCTTACTGTCTTCTGTCCTCCCGGATAAGCCTTTTGGCTACATTAGCTCAATTAACTGTCACATTAACCCCATGAGGTAGACATTGTTGTTATTCCTATTTTAAAGATGGGTAAACTGAGGCTCAGAGCAGTGGAGTGAGCCTCCCAATACTCCATTGATAACCATCTGGAACTTCAACCCAGGTCTGCGTGATTCCAAAGCCCACAATCTTTTCACAGTGGCTTACAGTTTTCTCTGCATATTCTCAATTTTCTTTCTTTTACAAAATAGAATATTTGGTACACACTACTTTGTAACTCACTTTTAATTTGAGAATATGTCTCCGTAGCTGCTTAGTGTTCTGTTGTAATGGGCACTATCATTTGTTTCAATTGTTTCCCTCCAGATGCATTTGTATTTAGCATTTAGGTGGCTTCTTTTTTCTATCACAAGCAACTTTACCTGCCATTTTATTTTCCCTCATTCATTTAAAATTAATTCTAATTATACAAGTGCTATATGCAGGCACTCTCACTGTTTTATTTTCAAACAAGTCATATAAGGAAAAAAATACCTCCGTGCCACTCTCCCTAACAACTTGTCTCCAAATTTCACTTGCCCTCCAGTAGCCACTATTGTCAGTGTGTTTTGTTGTCCTTACAGACCTTTTATGCATTTATACTCAAACTGATATGCATTTGCATGCACATTTATATACATGCCTAGCTATATATGTCCTGCTCTGTGTGTTTTTCAACAGATAAAAGATATCATATGTATTTGTGCATCCAGCTTTTTAGTCACTTAACAATATCCTAGACATATCTCTACGTCAGTACATACACAGGGACCTCATTCATTTTAATGAAGCTGTATATCCCATTAGAAGACTTGGATATCTCCCTTCCCTTCCCTTCCCTTCCCTTTCCTTCCCTTCCTTTCCCTCCACTCCCCTCCCTTCCCTGTCTTCCCTCTCTCCTTCCCTCATTTCCTCCCTCCTTCCTTCCTTTCTCTATCCTTCTGTATTCCTCTTTTTCCCTCTCCCTCTTGTTCTCTTTCTCCCTTTCTTCCCCATTTTTTATTCACCTGCTGATGGATATTTAGGTTGTTTCCATTTTGTTCTGTATATAAACGTCTTATTCTACAACAAACATCCTTGTGCATGCTCCGTTGGGTGCACATGGGAGCTTTTCTCCAGCATTGATACCTAGACGTGGAATTGCTGAGTTGAAGGTTTTACCAGGCCAGATCTTGTCTGAGGCTGCAGGAGGCTGAGGAGCGTCTGAGTTGTAAGTCCCAGGTGGCTGTTTGCTGCAGGGAGCAGGTGGCAAAATGGAAGGGATCTGTCCTTTACCTAATAGTCCACTGTTGGTGGCCAGGTTCTTGGACAGCTTCTGGTGACACAGCCAACTCCTGCAATGGTTTGTTTTTAAAGAAGAGGTAAGATCTCGCAGCTATGCAGCTGATTTGGTCTGGCTGGCTGGGTTCCCACACAGAATCTCACCTTGAATTAGAATCCTCATAATCCCCATGTGTCAATGGCTGGACTGGGGCGGGGGGGGTAATTGGATCATGGGGGTGGTTTCCCCCATGCTGTTCTCGTGATACTGAGTGAGTCTCATGAGATCTGATGGTTTTACAAGGGTCTGACATTTCTCCTGTTTGCACTCATTCTCTCTCCTGCTGCCCTGTGAAGAGGTGCCTTCTGCCCAGATTGTGAGGTTCCTGAGGCCTCCCCAGTCATGTGGAACTGAGAGTCAATTATATCTCTTTTCTTTATAAATTAGCCAGTCTTAGGTATTTCTTCATAGCAGTGTAAGAATGGACTAATACAGCAGCCGTTTGCACAGAATGCCCCCCCCAAAAGTCATCTGGCTCCCTCCCTAAAATTTTCTTCTGGAGCTATCAGGGGAAGCTCCCTATTGCTTTTGAGATCATGGAGTTGGAAATAGCCAGTGGGGGCTACCTTTTTGTGCTCATGGAGCATGCCCTGGGTGCAGTGGAAGAAACTGAGGCCACTGTGCAGAAAGAGGCAGAAACAAGTAGAGATGACAGATGTTCATAGGGGAGAGTCCTGGGGCACATAGACCCTGGCTCTGGCAGCTCTTCTATCCCAAGAGCTCCCTAACTTCCTCCCCTCCCCTTTCTAAAGCCCTCAGCTGCTAGACTGGGGTATGTGGCTACTGCCCAGAGTCCTAATGGACCCTGGGAGTGGGCTTACGTGGTCATGAGGACTCCAAATGGGTAGAATGTGGGACCTCAGGTACCTACCAGTGTCTCTCTGACCCAACCCAACTTGCTGACTTCAGCATCTCCACCTGTGTCACACCTGACATAGGGTGTCTTCTGTCTTTCAGTGTACAGGGATAGCTTTGTTGCACCCTTGCTTACCGTTGGGCAGCTCCTCCTTTCTCTTAGGAGCCTGGCATGCAGGACCCTGCAAGGGCTGTTGTCACCCCTCACTCCTGCACACCTTAGATTCTGGCCCAACAAGACTATTTGTTTCATGGCAGGCAAATCTTTCTCTCCCATATCTTGGCACTCAGACTGTCTCCTCGGCCTGGGTGCCTTTTTGTCTCTTTTCTACCTCATGCTCATTTCCAATTTCTTCATCTGGATGACTCATCCTTCAGGTTTGGAATTAAATACCTCTTCTACCAAGAAGCCTGCTTGCTCCCCTCCCTGAACTCAGCATCATATGTAGCACAGCACTATCCCATTGTGTAATGATCTGGATCCTCCGGTAGACAGGAGCTTCCCAAAGGCTAGTTTTATGGCCTCACCCCTTGCTTCTGGCACAAGGCTCAAAAAAGACCCATTTGGTTACTCAGTGAATGAGCCCAGGTCAACAGGTGCAGTACAGGTGCCTTGGAAACAGGACAGACCTGGGAGCAAAACCTAACTCCCAAACTTACCACATTCTCCAGGCTGTAGTGTAAATCAGAACATTGTTACCCACTTCTGGGGGCTCTTGGGAAAAAGATAATGAGTGTGACAGTGTTTGGCAAATGCATTATGCAAATATTCATCTTTAAAGTAGCACTGGGTCAGTAAGACTCCATGGGCAAAAATTATTCTGACAAACTGGGTAGTGTTTCTTTAGGATGAAAACATAAATACCTCAGGTGTAAATCAGGGAAAAACCTGTACACACATTTAATGAAATGCTATAATGTGCCAAGCTCATATCACATATTAATTTTCTGCATAAGGAACTTCACAACATTTGTTAGATGTATAATTTATCCTAGAAACTTTGTAAATTGTTTCTAGAGTAAATGGCATCTTTAGTTCTGTGTATTGGTTTTGAATCTAGCAAATGTGTTAAACTCTCTTATTATCTGTAGACTCTTTTGGGTTCCAAAGAGGCAATCACAGCATATACAAATAGAGAGAGCTCTGCCTCTTCCTTTCTGATTTGTTTACCTTTGGTTTCTTTTTCTGGTTAAATGCTTCCTAAAGGACATCCCACGTTGAATGGCGATGGTGGTGGCAGCCATCCTTGTCTGCTTTCTGATCTTAAAAGAAAAGCTTTCAACATTTTACCATGAAATAGGATGCTTACTGTAGGCTTTTTTTTTTGAAGAATATCTTTTATTCCTTTCATTCCTAGTTTGCTAAGAATTTTTTCATGAATGGATGCTGACTTTTACTGAATGGATTTTCTATTAGGGTGATCTATTAAGATGATCACATGCTTTTAAAAAATTCTCCTAATGTGATGCATTATATTAATTGATATACTTGATACTAAACTAACATCATATTCCTAGGAGAAACCAAAAGTGGTCATAATATATTCTCTCATTTCTTTATGGCTAGAATTCTCTTTATACATTTTTAAAAGGCTTTTTACACTTACATTTTTGTATGAGTGTGCTTGGTGATTTTCCATTTTTGGTCTGACTTCAGACTCAAGGCTTTGTTAGTCTCATAAATGGTAGTGTTTGCATAATCCCTATCTTAAATGTTTGAGAAAATTCAGTTATAAAATCACCTGGGTAAATGTGTTTCATCTATGGGAAGATTTTTCTTTTTTACGATGATATAATTTATTTCATGGCTATAAAATTATGTGGAATTTTAAAATTTATTTTTGGGTCAGTTTTGATCGTTATATTTTTCTAGGACTATATTTAATTAATCTAAAATTTCAAATGGGCGTAACATTGTTCAAACAAGTTATAATTTTCCTGAGTTTTCTATCTCTACAGTTTCTGTAGCGATGTCTCTTTTCCATTGCTTATGTAGCTTATTTGTGCACTAACTCTTTTTCTTTTTGTTCAATCACTCCAGCCTTCCGTGGTTTAATTTTTTTTTTCAGAGAGCAGACTTTTGGCTTAATTGAACCTCTCTGTTATATGTTGAACTTAACCTCTCTGTGCCTTAGTTTCCTCATGTGACACTGAGAGGCACAGTCCCTGTGCCAAACAGGCCTGGAGAATTCAGAAGGTTGGAGGTTGGTTCGAGGTTGGCTGGGGCTGTCTGCCAGGTGTGGAACAGAGGGCAGGGTAGGGCAGTTTGTGCTCCTGGGGCATGGTGAGGGGAGGAGAATTTTCTGTGGACCATATGGAAGTCAGTGAATTTCACTGAGCCTTGAGCAATCAAACTGGGGCCTGTATTAGTTTGCTCTCACAGCACTATAAAGAAATACCTGAGACTGGGTAGTTAACCAAGAAAAGAGGTTTAATTGGCTCACAGTTCTGCAGGTTATACAGGAAGCATAAGGCTGGCATCTGCTTGGCTTCTGGGGAGGCCCCAGGAAACTTACAGATCATGGCAGAAAGCTAATGGGAAGCGAGGTATCTCACCTGGTGGGAGCAGGAGCAAAGGTGATGGAGGTGCTACACACTTTTAGATAACCAAATCTCGGGAGAACTCATTCACTACACAGTACCAAAGGACTATGGTACTAAACCATTCATGAGAACTCCGACCCATAACCCAATCACCTCCTGCCAGACCCCACCTGCAACACTGGAGATTATTCAACATGAGATTTGGGTGAGGACACAGATCCAAACCATATCAGGGCCTCTTCTTGGGAGGAGGGGATCCCAGAAGTGGGGTGCATGACAAGAAGGATCTTTAGGGTTGCGGCGATGCACAAAAGGTCAGCTAGAGAGCATTTCCTTTATCAGGGAACTGTGTAGTTCTGTTGTAGAACCTCAGAAGCTAGGTTTGAGTGCCCAATGTGCAGTAAGCAAAGCACTTGTTACCAGAAAGGAGTCGCGATCCAGACCCCAAGAGAGGGTTCTTCAATCTCTTGCAAGAAAGAATTTGGGGAAAGTCTACAGTGCAAAGCAAAAGCAAGTTTATTAAGAAAGTAAAGTGGTGAAAGAACAGCTACTCCATAGACAGAGTAGGGCATCTCCAAAAGTAAAAGGAGGAACGCATCCATCCTCGGTACAATATTTGCTTATAGATAGATGATAGAGAGAGAGAGAGATAGAATAAAGAAAGATCATGGGGAGATGTGCTCTGCTACAAGGGTTTGTGATAAAGGATTAATTTTCTTAATTTCTATATTTTGCAAGAATCGATATCATTATCTTTAAAGCAAAACTAGCAATGCTTCTGTTCTCAAGATATCAGGCTATCAGCACACTCCTAAGTCTTGGTCTGTTTAGTAAATATTATCATTTTGTTCCCTTAACTGTAAACATCTAGAGGCCAGGACCACCTAACTTTCTGGGAATGCAGCCCAGCAAATCCTGGCCTCATTTTTCCTATCCCTCACTCAAGATGGAGTCGCTCTGGTTCAAACGCCTCTGACACACTGACACATCAGCACTTAAGAGCATAGAAAAATTTATTTAATTTGGCCAAAGCATGAGGGCAGGAGAGGCAACTCTTCAATCTGACCTATCTTTGGAAATAACTGGCGGCTTCTGTGAGTAAGGTAGCAGGAGGTGAGATCTCCGACGATCAAACTTTCTTGCGTCCCTCATTCCATCAAACTTCTGGCTGCCATCAAGGAGGTCTGGATGACCTCAAGATCGTTGTTCTTTGAAAGAAAAACAATTTCATTAATCTTGCAGGCAGCCTGGGGGTGGTCAGGATATAAAGTTAATTATTAGTGACTACCTTCTATTGAAATAACTAACTACAGGCAATTGTGCATGGAGGAAGAAAAGGATAAAGAGAAGGGAAAAGAAATAAAACCAACACTTTATGATTTTTATAATATAGTCTCAGTTACAGCTCCTCCAATAAATACATTCACCTGTCCTGTGCCACAAGGAAAGAGTGGCGCATGCATACCCACCATGCCCTAGGTCCTCTACACCTGGGAAGGACCAGAAACAGCACTGGCTCAGTAAAAAAAACTCTTTCCTTTTTCGTTTAGGGCTTCCCTGCCCCTACCAGCACCCTGGAAGGGTAGGAAGAAGGAATGAACAGACCATACACCCCCACCTCCACCGCCCCTTATCCGCTGGTGCCCCTGCACCCTGGTGAGGCCTGAGCTGAGGATAAGGGACAGGCGGGTGGCCAGAACTGACTGGACCTCTCAATGCCGGCAAGTGGACCAGACTTAACAAAAGATGGTGTTACAGCTAAAGACGAGTGCAAAGCAAATGCGACTGTCTGTGCTGTCTTTGGGGGACTCACTCGGACGGGGGTTGATTGAAGGCAGGGCTGGAAGACTCGATGCCACTTCCTGTGTATGCCCCATCAGATTCTGCCCATTCAGTGAATTGGTGACATATTTATTGTGTATTTTTGTGAAAAAATGAGGTTTGGCGACTCCCATATACCTCACTCCAAAAGCTTTGGGCTCTAGGGTTACTTGTAACAGCAAACATTTGAGAACAACCAAATCAACCCAACAGAAGGGATTCATTTAATTAAACTCAGCATCATCCACTTGGCAGAGTGTTCCACAGTGAATAAAAACAGTGATTACGCTCATGACAACATGGCGATTGCCTAATGCCATAATGTTGAGTTAAAAATGCAAAAACAGAAAAAGAAACACCAGCATGTTTAATTATACAGACAGATCAATAATAACTGTGTCAAAAGAGCCAAAAAGAAAGAATGATAGAAGCAATGAAGCTGAAATGTCAAACACAGTTGTTTTCGGAGTGTTGAAAATATACCTTTTTTTGTTGTATTTTTCTTTTTATAAAATAGACCTTATGATTTAGAGCAGCTTTAGATTTACCAAAAATTAAGAGGATAATGCAAAGAATCACCACATAGCTTGCACCTAATTTCCCCTATTACTAACATCTAATACTATTAGGGTATATTTATTAAAAAGTAATGAGTCAATATATGCACGTTATTATCAACAGAAGTTCATATTTTATTCAGCTTCCTTTGTTTTTTACCTATTTCCTTTTTCTGTTACGGGATCCTATGCATGGTACTACCTTATGTTTAGTTATCATGTCTCCCTGGGCTCCTTTTGATTCTGATTATTTCACAGACTTTCTTTGTTTTTGCTTTCTTTGTTTTTGATGACTTTGACAGTTTTGAGGAGTACGGATTGTCACAGGTACAACTAGCTGGGGCCAGTGTCATGGGTGGTAGAGAAATTTACCAAGACAGTTGTAGGTAAAGAAAGGCAGATTTATTAAGAAAGTATGACAACATGTTGCAAGGTTGCAATGGGTAGCACAGCAGAGAAGGGGATGTCTGCAAGAAGGCAGGGCTAGGGGGAGGTTTTATAGGGTAGTGCTGGAGGGGGCTACATGCAGAATTGAGGTCATGCTACTAAAGTTACCTGCAGAACAAGGTTGTGGTGCTTGTGGGTAGTTTGTGATTAGCTGTCTCTCAGAACAACTGTTCATTTTCTCCCCTACCTGGGGTCCTCCCCAACCTGGGGCCCCTTTCTTGCTGTTACTTACTTATCAGGACTTTACACTGGTCAGATATTTTATAGAACTACTTTCAATTTGGATCTGCCTAATGCTTTTTTCATTATTGGACTGGGGTTATTGGTTTTGGGAGGAAGACCACAAAGATAAAGCATTACTGTCATCACATCATACCAAGGTGCCATCAATATGACTTATCGCTGTTGATGTTGACCTTGATCATCTGGCTAAGATGGTGTGCGTCAGGTTTCTCTGCTGTAAGATTACTCTCCCCTTCCTCCCATCTCCTTACTGTACTCTTGGGAAGGAAGTCACATGTCAGCCTACACTTAAGTAGTGGGGACTGATGCTCCCCTTCTGTTAGGGTGGAGTATCTGCATACCTCATGTGGAATTCTTCTTCATGGGAGATTTGTCTCTTTTTCTCCACTTATTATTTTATTCAATCACTTATTTGTATCAGTCTGGACTCATGGACATTTATTTTGTACTTTGGGTTATAGTACAAATACTGCTTTATTCATTTTGTTCCTCCAGCTTCAACTGTTGGGAGCTCTTTCAGTTGGCACTGGTGCTCTTTTGTCATACCTCCATCAATGTGGATTTTATTTGGGATTGTTTCTATTTTACTGTTTTTCTCACTTTCTCACACTACAGTGTGATCTAGGCTCATCTTGTGTATTTACTGCCTCAGTCCTAGAATCAGCCATTTCTTCAAGATACCTTAATACCTTTTATTGGAGAATGATATGAGAAACCAAGATCTGGGAACTAGGTATATTTCTTACTACTGAAGTGTCATTTCTCATAGGCCCTTTCAGCTGACAAAGCAGGAATATGTATGTGTGTATACTAACCAATGTATATACACATAACTATAAATATTTCTTTATATCCGGTATTCGTATTAAATATCTTTCTGTATTAAGCAAAATATGAGCTCATGCCGATGTCTCCATATCTAGTTCATTACCATGTGGATCACTGTAGCCTTTTCTGCTTGTTTATATGTGAACTCCTACTCCAACAGTAAGAAACCTGGCTCCCATAATCTGCTACTCATTTACTTCATTGTTTAATTTCAATGTATACAGGTATAATAGGTATATATTGTTAACCCATATCCTGGTGGGAAACAGCTTTATCAACTAGAGTACAATGATTATGTACTTTCTTTTGCCTTTAGTCTTATAAACTCTACCATTTCCAAAGTTACTTAGGTTGGTACCTCCCCACATCCCTTTTGCTTGTTGCATATATTGTGATACAGTTAGATTTTCTTATCATAGTTTTCATTCTTTCCTGGGATCCTCTGATCACCCAAATGACTTTTTAAAAACTTGCATACATTAGGATTCATTCTTTGTGCTATAAAGTTCTACGGATTTTGACAAATGCATAATGTCCTGTGGTCACTATTGCAGTATTACACAGAATAGTTTCACTGCCCTGAACAACCCCTGTTCTTTATCTCTTCAAGCTATGGCAAACACTGATCGTTTTACTTTTTCCAGAATGTCATATGATTGGACCATAGTTTGTTTTTTCAATAGTTTGGCTTTTTCAGAATGTCATAAAATTTGAATCATGTATAATGTAGCTTTTTGAGACTGACTTTTTTCACTTAGCAACATGCCTTTAAGATTTATTGATGTCTTGTTGTGGGTTGATGGAACCTCTTTTATCACTGGATAATATTTCAGTTATAGAAATGTATATCACAGTTTGTGTATTCATTCACCTATTAAAGGACATACTGGTTGTTTCTAGTTTGGGGTGATTATGACTAAAACTACTATAAATATTCACAGGCAGATTTTTATGTGAATATAAGTTTTCAAATCATTTGGGTAAATACCTAGGAGCATTATGGCTGGGTCATATAGTAAGACTCTATTTAGCTTTGTAAGAAACTGCAAAGCCGTCTTTCAAAGTGACTGCACCATTTTGCATTCCCACCAGCAATGAGTGCGAGTTCCTGCTTCTCTGCTCCCTCCAGCATTTGATATTGCCAATTTTTTAAAGCTTATCCATTCTAATAAGTGTGTAGTGGTATCTCATTGTTGTTTTAATTTTCAAATCACTAATGATGAATGATGTTGAGCTTATTTTTATCTGCTTATTTGCCAGTTGTTTGTCTTCTTTGGTGAAGTATCTATTCAGATATTTTGCCAATGTTTTAATTGGAAAATTTTCTTGTTGAATTTTAAGAGGTATTTTGGATACAAGCCCTTTATTAGGTATGTGTTTTGCAAATATATTGTCTCAGGCTGTGGCTTGTCTTCTGATTCTTTTTAACTGTCTTTCAGAGAGCAGAAATTTTCCATTTTAATAAAGTCTAACTTCTCAAGGTTTTTTTTTTCTTTTGTAGATCAAACTTTTAGTGTTGTGGCTAAAAACTCGGCACTAAACCCAAGGTCAGATAGGTTTTCTCCTAGAAGTTTTGTGTTTTACATTTAAGTCAGTGATCCACTTTGAGCTAATTTTTATGAAACATGTAAGATTGGTGTATATGTTCATTTTTGAAAATACGGATGTTCAATTTTTCTAGCATCATTTGTTGCAAAGACTATCCTTTGTCCATTCAATTGCCTTGCCCCTTTGTCAAAGATCAGTCATTAATTATGGAAAATTCTTGGCTGTTATCACTTCAAATATTTCTTCCGTTCTCCCTTCTCCTTCTGGTATTCCTATTATATGTACATTATACATTTTGAAATATCCAATCATTTTATATACACTGTGTTCTGCTTTGTTGATTTTTTTTGTTTGTTTCCATTTCTGTTTGGAAAGTTTCTGTTGGCCTGTCTTCACATTCACTGATTCTTTCCTTGGCTGTGTCCAGTCTACCGAAGAATCTATGAAAGTCACTCTTTCGGTGTGTGATGTTCCCCTTCCTGTGTCCAAGTGATCTCATTGTTCAATTCCCACCTATGAGTGAGAACATGCGATATTTGGTTTTCTGGTATTGTGGGGAGGGGGTCGGGGGAAGGATAGCATTAGGAGATATACCTAATGTAAATGACAAGTTAATGGGTGCAGCACATCAACATGGCACATGTATACATATGTAACAAGCCTGCACGTTGTGCACATGTACCCTAGAACTTAAAGTATAATAAAAAAAAAAAGAAAAAGAAAGAAAGTCACTCTTCCTTCTTTTCACAGTGCCTTTAATATTTAGCATTTTCTTTTGACTCTTTCTTATAGATTTTATCTCTCTGATGACAGCACCCATGTGTTCCTGCATGTTGACTATTTTTCCATTAGGGTCTTTAACTTTAACGATAGCTGTTTTAAATTCTCTGTTTGCGGATAATTCCAAAATCTGTGTCATATCTGAGTCTGGTTCTGATGCTTGTTTTGTCTCTTCAGATCCATGGTTCTTGTTTGTTTTTGCCTTTTCACATGCCTTATAATTTCTTTCGAAAGCCAGACATGATGCATCGAGTAACAGGAACTGAGGTCAAAAAAAAAGTATTCAGTGTGAGATTTTACAGTAGAACTTTTTTATTCAAAATTTTGCTCACTGTGGTTTCAGTTACCCATGGTCAACTAAGATCTGAAAATAGGTAAGTACAGTACAATAAGATATTTAGAGAGCGAGAGAGAGAGAGAGATAGAGAGAGAGAGACCACGTTCATAAAACTTTTATTACAGCATATTGTTATCACTGTTCCATTTTACTATTAGTTGTTGCTGTTAATCTTTTATTGTGCCTAACATATTCATTAAACTTTATTGTAAGTATGTATGTATAGGAAAAAATATAGTGTATATATACTTTGGTACTATCTGCAGTTTCAGGCATCCACAGGGGTCTTGGAATGTATTTTCTGAGGATAAGGGGGTAATACAATATTTTTATCTGGCTAGATGTAATGTTTCATGCGTTTAATATCTGATGTAGCTGTAGGTGCTAGAGGCCTCCAGTTCCCCCAGCATCCTTGTTTCTGTCTCCTTTGTTGTCTTTAAGACTCCTTAAGAGCTCCTCCTTAGATAGAGCCCATGACTTGCACCTCTCCAGCTATGATCCACTGTTTTGTACCAGAGCTCTGCTGATGTGGCAGGAGTAGGGTGTGGGGAGAGTGTTATGGTTAAATCTTGGTCTTTTATTGGGATAACTTTCCTGGGCTGTTACCTTCAGAAGTGTTTCTTCTTCTTCTTTTTCTTTTCTGTGTTAGGTAAAACAGGGAGAATAAAGAAGGCTGGAGTTAGGTAAATTTATTTTCCCCTAGACGTAATAAGGTTATTTTCCCCTAGAGAGGAAATAGAGAGGAGACGTTGTCACAGAAAACAGCTTCTTTCCTCCCCCTACTAGAACATAGGGTGATTTTTCTTTATTCCTATGGCCTCCAGGAGTTTCTGACTCAAAATAGTCTCCACTTACCCTCCAAAAATTCATTCAAAATTATCACTGAAGCATTCCTACCAGTTTATGGCTCCAGCTGCCTCTGAGGAGAGCTTCATAAATGGACTGTTTATAAAGGTGAGGCCAGGGTGAAGGGACTCAAGAAGCATGGGTGAGGGACTGGTCGTACCCACTGTGAGTGTCTTGAACTCCACCTGTCACCAACCACTGTGCATTCCTACATTGAATGGTGGACTACAGTGGCATTTGGAGTCCCCAGGAATCAGCGTCAATTCAAATTCAGTGTCAAGTAATCCCCCAAATGAATTCCCTTTCCCAGTGCACATTTACTCAAATAAATGACCACGGGTCCCTTAGGAGAAGGCTTGGAGGAAGATTGATGGTGTGTACTTGCAGGCATGGCACAGAGGCTTTCCTTAAAGGAGACGAGCCTCCCTTCCCTCAAGGGCATCTGTGTCTGTGAATCCATCCAGGCTGATGACTATCAACCTGGGCCTTTTTGTTTGTTTTCAGTTAGACCAAGAAATATTCTGGCAGGCTGCTTATCCATTTATTTCCCAGTGACCCCATGATCAATACCAAAGATCCCTACAGGACAAAGCATTCTGAGGGCCTGTACCTCCTTGCTGTCCTTTTCAGTAGATGCTCCCACCTTGTTTTGGGCAGCCGAGTGTTCATTGGCCTCTGCTCCTCTAGTACCCCGTCATCCCCACTGGGATTGGTGAACCCACCTCAATAGCAGCTTTCACCCAAGATCATACTTAGCTGAAAAAGGAGCAACCACAAAGCTTTCCAAGGATCCCTTCACTGTGGGTTTCTTCAGTTTCTTCTGGATATTCTCATAGAAAATAGTTTGGGGGTGGGTGTGTAGATTGCATATGATAAACCATGCCCAACATTCCTATATCTCTAAGCCTTTGGATTCTCTCTCTACATCATCCCAGGAAGCTATGGCATCTTAAATGTAGTCACTGTTAAATATAACTTTCAACCAACCAACCAAGAAAATTGCTAGAGCTACCGACACTTGTAGACATTAAATTTGGAATCTCTGGTAAGTGCTTACATATCAATAAATTTGGCCTGATCTTGGTATATTTTCTGCTTGGTCTTATAACCATAGAATCCACTCATTCTCTATGTTTTCCAGGTTTTCTTCAATATATGCCAGCAAAGTCTTGCTTTTTCGTGTGAACTATTGCCTCCCAGGTCATAGTTTGCACCTGTCTCTTTGGAGCATGCTGAGACTTCGTCATAGCTATGGGTCTAGAGGAAACAGGGAGTGGTTGTGGTGGATCTTGAGGTGAGTGAGCATCTCATTTAGAGGTGAGGTTATCACAGGGTTTTCAAGCAGAGGAAAGTGGCTTCCACTGTCAAGGAATGCTTGACAAGTGACTTGGAATTTAAGGTCTGGGTTTCATGTGGTCCAATCAGATGCTCCCGTTCCAAGTCTCAGGATCCAATTCTTTCCCATGAGAAATAATTTCCTAAGGCCCTAACTTTCACATGAGAAACTTGGCAAGATTGTAAATTCAATGGATGTTGGAATTCAGCATTCTGCACAGTTAATTTTGTATTTGATTGTCAAGCACTATCTTCTGGCTTTAAGAAATAAGAGATTTATTTCTGGTTGTCATAGCTAAGAGTTAAAGGACTGAGTTTATAACTTTTATGCCAAATGCTCCAGTGCATTCAGGAGCACCCACTATGGTCCCTGTAGTCATCATTGCTGCCATAATTGTCAAGTGCTGCAGCCACTTGGTGTCTCAAGGCACTTGCTTCTGTTGCTCAGTCAACCACAGGTGATGCCCACTTGGTTGTGTTGCCACTGCATGCCTTGAATTACTAAATCCCCATTCCCCATGGGAAAGAGCTCAGTCAGCACTGTGCTCAAACCCAAGGCTGTGACCAGTCCAGTCCCCAAAATCTCATCTTTGTTGGTCTATACCTTGGAATACCAATTTTTCATCGTCTAGGCTCCAAACTGGAAACAGAAACCACATTGAATTTGAATAGGCAAAGTTTAGTAGAAACAGTTATGAAGTATAACTAAGGATCTCCTACCAAGAGATAAGCAGAACTCCAAAGAACGCAGGAAGAGCAAGTGTTCAAAGCAGCCACTCGCTCTAGGGTTCCATCCGAGGAAGGAACAGATCTGGAAGGACCTCCCCTCTGCTCTGCCATTGCCACCCAGGCTGTTTCCAGGCCTGGGGAGAGAGTGCGGTGTGACCCCCCGGATGGTGGAGGAGCTTGCCGGGCTGCAGATGTAGCAGAACATGAGGAGAAGCCGCACCCCAAAACGCATTGGTAGAAACCGCTCACGGAGGTGGTGCACACCACAGGGTGTCCACACCGCTGGCCACTGCACACCCCAGGAACAGGCGGAGAAGAAGACACCACAACCAGGAAAAAAGCCCCTTTTTGCGTCCTGGGTTCCTTCAATCCCTATTACTGACAAAACTTAACCTCATAGCAGTCGGCGAGGGAGAATGTTTCAGTATCACAAGCGGGTGGTGAAGGATTTGGAGCTGAGAGGCAGTGAGTTGACAAATGACACACTTCGGCACCCTACACTCCTGTGACCTCGGACAAATCACTTCCCTTCTCAGGACCGTGGTCTCCTCACCTGTAACGGGGGCGAGTCTTCACCTTCCTACAGGGTTGTGTGAGGATTGACTGAAATAAGCACGTTCAGCACGTAGTGCACAATCTGTGCTTAATATAAAGGAAGGAGCATGAGCTGGCAGGTGGCCTGCTCCACATTTTGGGATCTGGTCTCTAAACCTCTCCTCCAGTGGGGGTCTTCCCTGCTCCCATCAGGGCTCCTCTCTGGGACTTGGAATCCTGATCCAGAAGCTAAGAGGGAAAGGCAGCGAGGCACAATTAAGAGATGTCAGCCTTGCCCAAGCCCTCCTTCCTCTTCTTCACTTGCTGTGAACCCTTGTACTAATTAATTACCTTCTCTGAGCCTCATTTTCCTCCTTTGTTACCTGCTGGACTCCTCTTCACCACCCCCATGACATTGACCTGGGAAGAGCCCTGGCCTCCTTCCCGGGAGAGCAGGTGTCCAGCCTGCCTCTGTCACTAGTGTGCTCTATGTCCGCGGGTGGATGTCTCTCCCTCTCAGGGCCTTGGTTTCCCAGTGTTTCCCCAAGCACCCCCCACCTCACCCTAGCTCTGTGATTCTCTGATTGTCAACTGCTCATTTCAGCAGGCAAATGCCACCCAGTGGCTCCATCACAGTGCACGGAAGGTCCCTGCAGGGGCGGGAGCGTTAGCAGGCCCGGCACATCTGAGCAGTCGTGGTTAATTACTCAGACTTCTATTTATTGCCTCCCTAATTCCCCAGGCAAACATCTCCATTACCGGGAGTAATTTACTCACACTAACTTCCACTATCCCAGTCTCTATACTGTGAACGGACCGAGGAGTAACCCAGGACTTGGGGCTCTCAGGTCTGGCCCTGCCTACCTGCAGCACACCTCACCCTCTTCTGGGAACCTGCAGGCTCTAAGTGAGTGGTTAGAGCAGTAACTCAGCAGCCTGCCTGACAGCTAGGCCTAGTCCCAGTGTGGTCTCCGGCAGGGAGAGCCAGTGCCCATGATCTTCAACCTCCCCTGTCTGGCGCCCGTGCCACCCTCCAGAAGCTGCAGGGAGAGAAGCCTGGGAATGGGCTCCACTTCCTGCTTCCTCCCCACCTGCAGGAGCCTCTGCCTAAGCTGTCTGGCTTTGGAAAGCAATGAGCTTGGAGGTTAATTCCTGGGCAGCTTCAGAAGCATGGTGTTCTCTGGAGCATGTGCTTGACAAGTGCTTCTGGCTGAGTGAGACCTGCCTGAGCTCAGTTCTGGGCCCAGGGTGGCTTCTCTGTGCTCCTGAAGCCCTCCTCTCCCTGCAGGCACACCTGGAGTTTTCCTGGGCCTGGTCGACAGGAGTGTCCACTACAGTTCACTGGTGCGGGCGAGGCGGGTTGGAACAGCAACCACTGGTTTGGGGTTTACCCTGCAGTTCAGGCTGGGCCTGTTCCTGCAGGTCCCCGCTGCTCCCCTGACCCCGGTTGGAATCGGAGTCTGGGGAGATGGAGACTCAAGGACGACGTCCCCAGGGCGCCTTGCCCAGCCCAGCATGAGCCCAGAAGCAGCCTTTGATTTGTGAACTCCTGGATTTAGGGTGGATTTCCAATTGATTTCCAGGGGGAGATGGATTTACAGCGGACACAGGTTTGCAGCCTTGCAGGGATCTGCACCAGGCAGTGGCAGGAAGTTATTGACTTGACCCCCGACCCTGGGGAGGGAAAGATAAAGAGGTTAAGAAACATCCTTCTTTGTGGGGTTTATCCTGAGGCCCTTGAAGAGACAATTTCTACTTTTGATGCAGTTATACCGCTCTGCAAAGGTCAGGGGAAGAGGACCCAGAGAATGAGATTCTCTTCCTGTCTTCCCTCCTGGGCTCTTGGAGGATTCAAGTCTGTGAAAATTCCTGGAGACTCCAGAAATCAGAACTGCCCTGTCTGCCCTCCTGCAGGCCCCAGCTGGCCCCTCTGGCCCTACAGTGCCCTCCCCATGGTGGGGTCATCGAGCCCCCTGCAGGTTTCGAGAACAAGGCAGGGAGGAGGGAACCACCTCCACTGTGGGTTTGGGAACAGACAGCCCTGGGTTTGAATTCTGTGGGATTCTTCCACTCATGGCTGTGGGGCCTCGGGGAGTTCCATCCTCAGCATGGCCTCAGTTTCCTCGCCTGTGCAATGGAGGGTAAGGAGATTTCCCTCCAAGAAAGCTTCGGGAATCAATGAAATGAATGTGTGTCAGGAGCTGCACAGCACTTGGCACGGGCAGGTGAGAGGTGGGGAGAGGTGGGGCCTGGACAAAGACAGATCTGAGTTAGAGCTGACTCTGACGGCCGTTATCTGTGTGATCCTGGACATGTGTCTCAGCCTCCCTAGCCTCAGTTTGCCCCTCTGTGAAGTGGGAATAGAGTCTTCGTCATGACAAAAGGGAAAATGAAGTTCAAGTGCTCAGTGCCATGATAGGCGTGTGGTCAGTCATCACTGGATTCTTTTGCTACCCCCTTCTCCTGGGCACTGTCTGGGCAGCAGCCACTAGCCTGGCCCTGAGCCTATGCAGACAAGAGTGAGGGGCTCCAGGTTCCTGCCCACATCACGTCTGCTGATAAAGCTGGGAAGATAAAGCAGCTTCCAGGACTGCACAGTGGAGGGGGAGTCAAAGCACTGACATCTGAATCCTGGGTCAGCAACATCACCAGCTGCAAAGACTCAAGGAGGCCACTTTCCCTCTCTGAGCCTCATTTCCTCATCTGTAAAATGGAGAGGATATTGAAGATCCCGGACATGACACACGGTAGATGCTTTCTGTGTGCACCTACAACAGCCACGCAAGGCAGGCATTATGAGAGGTCCCATTTCACAGGAGGGAAAACCGAGGCTTAACCAGGGAAAATTCCTTGCTCAAGTTCAACTAGGAGATGGTGGAGGCAGAATGTGAACCCAGGGATTCTAGCCCCAGGAGCACACTCTTGTCTGCTCCTTGGGGTGGCTCTGAGGATCCCTAAGATGAAGGCAGAGGCTGGGCTCTGCAAACTCTAAAATGCTGCAGAAAGACCAGACGCAGTCCCTTCTACAGGAGACAGAATTTCAACCTGACAGGTCTGGCTGGGCTCTGTAGACCGTGAAGTGCTTTGATAACTGTGACCCACATTTCTTGAGCACCCCCTAAATGTCAGCCATTGTGATGTTTTATGTTTAGCATAAATAAATGTGGACACAGGTCTCTCTGACTCCAGAGTCCAAATTCTTACCTATGAGAATGTGCCGCTGCCCACATTACTACTAAATGTTAGCGCACGGCTCAGGACATTCTGCTGTGACCACCTGCTGTTTAGAAAGAAAATGAACTGAAGTCAGACACAGGCGACTGTGGGGTGTGGAGTAATCAGGGCAGACATCCTAGAAGGGGTGGACGGTGGACGGGACTCTCTAGCCTCTGAGTCAGGGAAGGTGTTGGGGAGTCAGTGAGGGCAGGGCCAGGATAAGGGTACAGCCCCAGGGCTCACATCAGAATACAGGTGGGCCCTTCACTCATGTGCTTAGAAAATGCCCAGACCCAGCTACAGGCTCTGATGTTCCTCCAGTACTGTTAGTTGTCCAAGTAGCTGGTTTCGGTCTCTTTTGCTAAGAAGTTGCATGTTTTCTCATATTTCAATGTCCTGGTTTTATTAGACCCCATAATCAGGAGGTGAGTTGTGGCTTTCTCCTCTGCTATTCACTCAGTTCTACTGACTTGTCCTTCCTCATTATTCAGCGAGTAATTCCTTCCATGAGCTCCCATTGATTTCTGGATTGAAATATTTCTTGATGCACTTTTTAATGAGAGTCCTGTCTCAAGTGCACTAGCATCAGGTTAGAGCATTTCACTTAGGGCCTGTTTCACTGTAAAAAGAACATCAATTCCCCACTGGGAGGTCAGGGTACCCTTCTCCCAGTCCTCACGGGGACACCCATGTGTCCTCCTCCCGGGGTACTCACGGGGGACGCCCGTGGATCCTCCTCCCAGGGTCCTTATGGGGGACGCTTATGGACTCTCCTTCTGGGGTCCGCACTGGGGACACCTGTGACCCTCTTCCTGGGGTCCTTGCTGGGGATGCCCATGGACTCTCCTCCTGGGATCCTTGCTTGGGATGCCCGTGGACCTTCCTCCCGGGGTCCTTATGGGGGATGCCCGTGGACCTTCCTCCCGGGGTCCTTATGGGGGATGCCTGTGGACCCTCCTCCCAGGTACTTACTGGAGACAACTGTGGATCATCCTGTGGATATTTGCTTGTACGTTACAGATGTTGAGACTGGGTTTTGCCTTTTAGTATGTCTCATAATTTTTCATTGATGGCATGATATGATGTGTTGAGTCAAAGGACTGGGATAGATAGGCACCTCGTGTGAGGTTTTATGTTTATCTGGCTGGGGTTAACATATGTTTCCTGTTTGCTGTAGCTGTGGTTCAGAGGCTGAACTTTCCTCTAGTGTCCTATATTTTGTGTCCCCTGTTGTCTTTGGATTTTACTAGAAACTCCTGAAATAAGGTCTGAGGCTTATAGTTCTTGAACCTGTAACCCCTGTGAGAATACAGCTGCAGCCCTGTTGATGTGGTGCTAAGGTCTGGGGGAAGGAAGCATTCAGAGCTCTTATGATTAGGTCTCGATCTTTTAGGGAGCCAGAATTGGGTACTTTTCTTCCCTGAGGCCTTGTTAAAGAGAACAGAGTTCTATAGGTGTATTTCAGGAAGGTTATTTTCCCCTCTCTCTGCCACAAGCAAGAGGGGATTTTTCTCCTATTTTCAAATTGAAGATCTGGGGCTGCTCCTCAAGGTAAAACTCACAAAAGCATTTGGGACCGTCTAAGACAGGGGTATCCAAGCTTTTAGCCTCTCTGGACCACACTGGAAGAAAAAGAATTGTCTTGGGCCACACATAAAATACACTAACACTAACAATAGTGGATGAGCTAAAATAATAAAATAAAATTGCAAAAAAATCTCATAAAGTTTTAAGAAAGTTTATGAATTTGTGTTGGGCTGCATTCAAAACTATCCTGGGCCTCATGTGGCCCAGGGACAGTGGATTGGACAAGCTCACTCTAAGACTCGGCAGCCTTGGAGTTTTTAATTCTCAAGCTAGTGTACATGGAGCCTCCAGCAATTCTTCACTTACTGTTTACAGTGTTCTTGTAGATACTGGCTCCAATTGTGGGCTTCTCTTCCTGGACACTGTGATTCTCAGTATCTGCCTGTCTTTTTTCATTTTTGATACACCCTTTTGCCCTATGACCTTAATTTTCTGATGGATCTAAGAATAGTTGTTGATTTTGACGTTGTTCATCCTATTTTTCTTGTTATAAGGACAGGAGTAATGACCTCCAAGCCCTTTTCATGGTGGACCAGAAACCAGAAGTTAGATTCTCAGTATTATTTTTCAGTATTGAGTTGTGAGAATTCTTTATATATTCTAGATAATACTCCTTTGTTGTATAAGCAATTTGCAAATATTTTCTCCCATCCTGAAGCTTGCCTTTCATTTTCTCCACATGAGATTTTATAGAGCAAAAGTTTTTAATTTTGATCTGGACAATTTGTCAGTTTTTCCTTTTATGAATCATGCTTTTGGTGTCAAATCTAAGAACTCTTTTCCTAGTTGTAGTTTCCAAAGATTTTCTTCTATGTTTTTTCCCTAGAAGTTTTATAGTTTTATGCTGTATATTTAAATCCATGATCCATTTTGAATTATATTTAAGATGATATGAGGTTTAGATTGAAGTTCATTTTTTTTTTTTGCTCATCGATATCCAATTGCACCAGAACCATTTGTTAATAGGGTTATCCTTGCTCCATTCAATTAGTTTCATATCTTTGTTAAAAATAAGTTGAGCATGTATGTGTAGGTCAATTTCTGGATTCTCTATTTTTTCCCCATTGATCCATATATCTATCCTTCCTTTAATACTACACTGTCTTGATCTTGCAAGACTCAATATTGGGTAGAGTGATTCGTTTTACTTTATTCATTTGTGTCAAGATTATTTCAGCAATTTCAGGGCCGATCCCTTTCTATATACATTTTAGAATAAGCTGGTCTATGTCCACAAAACACTTTCCTGCAATCTTGATAAGAATCGTGTTATAACTGCATTTTAATTTGGGGAGAATCTCTGTCACTTTTTACCGCATGCATTTTAGGTTCTGTTGTTTGGTACATATACATTTAAGATTGTTATGCTTCCTTGGCAGATTAATGTTTTTATCTGTAAAAGTAAAAGGATTTACCTATCCTTTTACTTTCTACCTACCCATGTCATTAAATTTGAAATGAGTTTCTTGTAAACAGCATGTAGTTGGAGCCTGTTTTTAATATTCTTCCAATCTCTTTTGATTGGTGTATTTAGACCATTATCATTTGAAGTGATTATTGATATGTTTGCACATAAGTTTGTAATTTTATTATATGTTTTCTGTGTGTTTCCTCTGGTCCTTGTTCCTCATTCTTGTTCCTTGCTTTACTGTGGGTTATTTGAACTTTGTTTTAAGGATTTCACCTTGGTTTATTTATTGTGTTTTTGAGTGCATCTTTTTTGTATAGTTTTCATAGATGTTACTCTTATTATAAATCACAATATCACATATGACTTAAAACAGTCTAAGGGTATCAACAGTTTACCATTTCAAGTTAAGTATCAAAACCTCATTTCCAATTAGATCTCTTTACTTTCCTCAATTTTAAACATCGTGTCTTGAGTATCAAATGGCTTTATAATGTTTGTTTTGATCATTTACTATGATTTATAAAGCTTATGTGGAAAATAATTGTATGTCTATTGTATGTAGCCATATTTCTGCTCTGTCCGTTGTTACCTCTTCCTGATGTGGCAAGGTTTTTTTTATTTTTATTTTTCATTTTATTTCAGTTTGATGAACTTCCTTTAGGCAATCTTTAAGAGTTGGTCTGTTAACAATAAATTATTTGTTTTTCTTTGTCTGACAATGTCTACATCTTCTCTTAATTCCTGAAAGATAGTCCTACAAGATATAGAACTTGAGATTGACAGATTTTTCCATCTGCAGTTGAAAAATATTGTGCAATGTCCTTTCAGCTTCAATAGTTTCAGATGAGAAATCTGTCATTTGAATGTGTGTTCCCCAGTAGGTAATTGTGTGCCATTTCTCTCAGCTGCTTTTAAGTTTATTTTCTTTGGTTTTAATTTTTTTCTTTTTTTGAAACTGTCTCATTCTGTCCCCCAGGCTGTTGTGCAGAGGTGTGATCACAGCTTACTGCAGCCTCAAACTCCTGGGCTCAAGTGATCCTCCAGCCTCAGCCTCCCTAGTAGCTGGGACTACAGGTGCATGCCACCACACCCAATTATTAATTACTTATTTATTTAGAGATGGGACCTCACTATGTTGTCCAGGCTAGTCTGGAACTCCTGAGCTCAGCCATCTGAAACTGTCTCATGCTGTCCCCCAGGCTGTTGTGCAGAGGTGTGATCACAGCTTACTGCAGCCTCAAACTCCTGGGCTCAAGTGATCCTCCTGCCTCAGCCTCCCAAGTAGCTGGAATGACAGACACAAAGCACCATGCGTGGTGCCTTTAATTTTTAAAAGTTTAGTTATCATATGTCTTGGTGTTAAGTTTTTGTGTTTGTCTTCTCCAGGGGTCACTCAGCTTTTTGGTTCTATAACTTTGTGTCTTTCACCTGATTTGGAAATTTTTCAGTCATTATTTCTTCAAATACAGACAGCCTCTGACTTATGATGGTTCAGCTTACAAGTAATTCACCTTTAGGATGGTGCACAAGCAATACATATTCAGTGTGCTCCTCAACTTATGATAGACCTATGTCTGGGTAAACCCACTGTAAGTTTCAGTGCTGCCCCGTCGTAAGTTGAGAAGTACATGTACTCTTTCACCTTCACTTCCTTTTTCTTCTCTTTCTGAAATTCTGATGACATGCATTTTGGACCTTCTCATATTGTTCCACAAGCCTCTGAGGCTCTATTTAATTTTTAAATTCTGTTTTCTCTCTGTTGTTCAGATTGGGTGAATTCTATTGTTCTATCTTTAAGTTCACTGATTCTATTCTGTCATAGCCACTCTACTATTCAGTCCATCTAGAACATTTTTTATTTCTGCTATTGTATTTCTCAGCTTTGTAATATCATTTTCTTGGTTTTTCATAACTTATTTTTCTTTGCTGAAACTGTGTTTTTTTCACTTGTTTCAGGATAATTGGTAACTAACTAGTGAAATATTTTATGATGGCTGCTTTAAAATCTTTGTCAAATAATTCCAGGATCTGATTCTTCTTGGTCTTGGGCATCAGTCAATTGTCTTGGTTCTTTCAAGTTGTGATTTTCTTGGTTCTTGGTATGATGGATAATTTTTTATTGTATCCTGGATATTTGGTCTACTATATTGGGAGAGTCTAGGGCTTATTTATATATTTTTTATTTTAGCAGGCATTCACCCTGTTTGGACTTAGCACACGAGTTCTTGTCCTACTGTTGTGGGCTCTGGTCCTAATGGCAATTTAATTGTCAAAGCCATTATTTTGGTCTGGTCAGTTTATCTGGTAATGCCATGGTTCCCACTGGTCCCTTCTGGGGCTACCTCAGGAGGTATAAGGGACTTCTCTAGGCCTGCTGAGTGTCTTCTAATGAAAACGACTATGGAAGGGTCCCCCTACTAGAGCTATTCAGCTATCCTGATGTCTCTGACAGAGGAGTAGAGTCTTGGGCTCAAGGCTACAAAGCTTCCTGGACTGGGACATTTGTGACTAGTCACTGTTTTTGGTTCTTCCCATCTCCCGACTCAAATCCTGGGAATGTTTTGCTTTTGAAAAAAATTACACTTTCAGCTATTTCAAACAACTCAGCAATGTTTACAACAGACACTCTCAGTCCATTTCTGAAGATGTACTCACATCCATGGCTCACGTAGGGGAAGAGAGCAAGGGCGCCAAAGGACATGTTTCTTGGCAATAAGGAATGAGGACTATTCATATCCACAGTAAGCTGTGTCTAATCGGCCATTTTAAGATGTCTGGCTTTACGAGTGTCAGTAGGGTGGGATTAATTAAGAGAGTTACTCAACCTCTCTCAACCTTAGTTAAGAAGAGGTTTGGAGCCTATACTTAGATGTAATCCTGCTCAGCCACTCACTGGCTGTTGGGAGGCTCTCAAATCCCTTCGTTTCTCTGGTCTTCAGTTTCTTCATCTGTGCAACAGAAGTGATGAAAGTCCTCACCTCCCAGGTTTGCTAATGTGATGCTGATATAAAGCACTGACCACAGGAAGGGGCACCTGGTTGACTCTGCTCAGTGTCCATCAGGGGTTATCATCATGACCTTAGAAGGCTTCTAGCCCTGATAGTCAGGTAATATCTAGGCTGCTGGAGGACCTAGCAGCTTTGAGATAACGAAGATGTCTGCCTTAGTAGTAATAGATGCATCTATTATTACTAACAGTGTTGTGTTTAAAAAGCAGGACTTGATCTGAGCAGCCTAAATATGAATCCTGACTCCAGCACGTACTGGCTGGGTGGGACACAGGTCAAGCTACTTAACCTCCCTAAGTAATAATTTCCTCATCTGTAAAATGGGGACAGTGATAATACCTAATTCAGAGATGAGTCAGGCCAAGTAATTAGCATGGTGCTTGGAATGCTGTAACTGCTCCATAAATGCTGGCTGCAGCCTGCCATGAAGACAGAGAGCTTTGTGTATTGTTCGCGGCTATTTGTCTGTATTTCCAGTGCCCAGAACAGAGCCTGACACACCGTGCGTGGGTCTTTGTCTAACACAGTGGCTCCTTAGTTGGGCTGCAGGCCTTTCCTGCTCAGGGCTGTGTCTGGCTCATGGCTGTGTCCACAGATCCTGCATGGAGCCTTCCTCCTGCTCTTGGCAGCTGAGGGAACTGCACTAATATTGTTAGGGCTTAAAAAGTGTGTCTGAGATGCTGCCTGCTGTGCAGTGTCACTGAGGCACTGATCTGTCTCTCTTTCTCTGTCTCTCTCTTACAGACACACACACACACACACACACAGCAGCTGGGTTCCTCCGAGCTCCTCTGTCCAATACACCCTTTATGGTTTTCTGGCCTCGAGCAGGGGGCAGAACAATTGGCCAGGAAGCTGGAGGTTCCCCTTCCACCAGAGTCCTCTCTCCTTGATTCCTGAGATTCTTAGTGCCCATTTGATGTCCATTTCTTAGAAGACAGAGGATGCCGCTAGTGGGGAGCCAGGCACCTGTCCCTGTCCCCTCCTCAGCAATCATGCTGCAGTAAGATGGAATTTTCAGGGCCTTCCCTGAGCTTAGTTTTCATGTGGGAGGGACAGAGCACCCAGGGACTGGGATCCAGGGGGAGATATACATGCTGGAAGGGAGGGCAGAAGGTGCCCACATGCCCTCAGCATGGTTGTTCTGATTCTTTGGGTATCTTTTGGCTCAGATTCACCAATGCGCTCAACTATTGGAGTCTGCGCAGACTGTCGTGACAAATGCTACCGGCTGGGAGGCTGGAAGAAGAGAAATGTCTTTTATCTTGGTTTCAAAAGCTGGGGAGTCCAAGATCCAGAAGAGGTCTGGGTGGGTTCTTCTGTGGCCTGTCCCCTTGATTTGGAGACAGCTGCCTTCTCACCGTGTCCTCATGTGGTCTTGCCCTGTGTGCCTGCATTGGTAGTGACTCTGCTGTTCTTATGCCAATCTTACTGGCTTAGGGCCCCACTTGTATGACTTCGCTTAACCTTAATTACTTCTTTCCTTCAAGGTCCTATTTCTAAACACAGTCACATTGTGGGTTAAGGCTTCAACACAGAATTTTGGGGGGGCCACAATGCAGGCCATAACAGGGAATCACAACCTCCATGAAATGTCTATGGGTTCCCTTAGTGCTGGAATGGGGTCCGGTGTGACTCTTTCTTGCTGTAACATTCCCCCTCCCACCCAATATGTCTGAGGGCATCCAAGTTTCTCATTTCACCCTTGAGAATGAGGCTCACAGAGGGACAGTGACATGCCCCGGGTCACACAGACTGTAAGGAGCAGCTCTAGGAGGACAGCCTGAGCCCTGTCATTCTGGCCTGGACTTTTTCTGATGCCGAGTAATCAGGACAGCCAGATGTGGATACCTGTGCTAGGCTTTGGGGGCGCAGGCACCCAGCATCAGAACTGAGAGGGCCTTGGTGCTAAGCAGCTTCTGTCTCAAGCCTGGCTTTTGCTTCTCTCTCTTAGGGATTCCAATTTCAGGAACATTTTTTGGCTCTTCTTAATTCTCTCATCTTTCATTGCACTTTCTTTCTGGGTAATCTGAGGCTTGCAGACAGCTAAGTACAATGTGTACATTAAAA
>NW_012117376.1:10498843-10576479 GCF_000951035.1 Colobus angolensis palliatus
ACTCACCCAGCCCATTGTGAGGCCTCCTACGTGCCAGGCCATGCACCAGGCATCAGGGAGAGAAGAATCAAACCTCCTGTCGCCTGGGGTAGCTCATGGTCTAGTGGTGAGACTGGAACCAGCTCTGGGAGAGGGATATAGCGGTGTTTGCGGGAACAGAGAAGGGACAAGCAAAGTCAGCACCCAGGGGAATCAGAGGAGGCCTCGTGGAGGAGGTGACGCTCAAGCTGAGCCTGGAATGGGGCCTGAGTTCCAGTGGGCAGGGGTGGGGGTGTTCCAGGGGAGGACAGCAGGGCAATGTCAGGGAAGCATAAAGAGTGGGGGTGGAGGTGCCAGGGGTGGTCTGGCTGGGCCTGAAGCTTGGGAACTGTGGGGACAAGTGGAGGGAGGTGGGGCAGGGAAGGCAGGTGGGGCAAGACCACAGCGGACCTGAGTTTGAATTTTGTCAGGTTGATGCTGGGAGCCATGGATGGTTGTGATGGCAGCAGTGGCCCATATACAATGGCCGCTGCCAAGATACCAGCTGCAGTGGAGAGGTGTAGCCAAGGCTATAACACTCCATGGAGCAAGCAGGAGCCCTGCCCCCCTGGGCCCAGACCTCCTTTTCCACAGAGCAGGCAGGAGCCCCAACCTCCCCGAGTGCCAACACAGCCACCATGCAGCGGCTCTGGATCTGGGTATATCTGTGCTCTTGGAGGCCTGGGAAGGCCCCGCTGTTCCTGGCAGGCTCGGAAGTGCCTGCTCCCATTGCCTGGTTTTCCCCCGATATTGGCATCTGCTCTGATCTTGGAGGTGTGGCCAGGGCTGCATGCTTCACACAGCCAGCAAGAGAGAGTGGGCAGGGGGCGCGAAAACGAGAGCCCCTCTCTTCTGAGTTGGTGGGGTAGGAGCTCCCTGGGCAGCTGCAGCCACCCTCCCAGGCACAGAAGCCCTGGCATCTCTGCAGTCTGCACTCTCAGAGGCCTAGGAAGACCCCCCTGTCCCTGCAGGCTCAGAGGTGTCTGCTCCCACTGCCTGGCCTCTTCCCACTCCTGGCACCTGCTCCGATTTTGGAGCAGGGTTGGGGCTGAACCCAGGCACCGTCACAGCCCAGCCAGGTGTGCACATACTTGGGGCAGTGCTGACATGCCAGCCCCTTGCCGTCTCATCCCCCTCCTGATTTTGGGTGCTGACGAGCCAGGGAGGGGAAGCTGAGAGGAGCCTGAGGGCAACTTGGCTCTGGGTGCTGGCCTGCAGGTGCCCCTTAGTGTGAGCAGCCTGGGCACTATGGACGGTGGGAGGCAGACAGGCTCTTAGGTACAAGTGGGTGGGTCCCTGATGAAGCCCCACCTTCAGGCTGGGGAAGGCCTGAAGCCTGGGAGCCCGGCTGCCAGTCCTAATGACTAGAGGGGGACCAGAGGGACAGCTCTTTCCTGGACCTGACCATGGCTGCCCGTGGACCAATCAGCACTCACTTTCCCCCTCTGAGGCCCATAAAAGTCCCGGGCTCAGCCAGAGCTGAGCAGATGATGGGAGGACCAGCTGCAGAGGGGAACCTTCCACCCCAGGGCCTCCTCTGTGCTAACAGCTGCAGAGGCAATGGGATGACCTGCCTGCAGAGAGGAGCCACCCACTCCAGGACCTCCTCCTCTCTGCTGAGGGCTGAACACTCATCAGGACACCCTAACTGCAGAAAGGAGCTAGGCACAGTGGGTCTCTGAGCTGTTCTACTTCTCAATAAATCTCCTCTTCATCTTGCTCACCCTCCACTTGCCTACATACCTCATTCTCCCGGGTAGCAGGACAAGAACTTGGCCTGCCAAAAGGCAAGGCTAGAAGAGCTGTAATACAAACAGGGCTGAAACATATCCCCTTGCTCACCACATTGCAGGTGACGAGAGGGAGAGAAGCACTGTGGCCCGTCGGGGACCCCAGAGATAGGAGTTCCCTGAGCTAGGGCTGTGTCTCCCTGTTTGAGGCCCTATGGTTCCTAGTGTCTCTGAGCTTCTGGGCACCACTGCGTTCCCTGATACCAGCCAGGGAAGCTGCTTGCAGTGTGCCTGGTCCGGCTGCAGCCTCACATAGAGTCGGTGCCTTTGCGAGCACCTGGAGCTGCCTGCCCACTGCAGCAGCCACCATGCCTGACCGTACACAGTGGCCAGAACCCATGCCTGCTGGCTCATACACCCCTCACCTCTCCATGTCTGGCTCACCCTTGGCAGGTGTGGGATCCAGGCTGGTAGCATGAGCTGAGCACAGCCTGCCAGGCTGAGTGGGTGGAACGAGCTGAGCAGGCCTGGGCAAAGGCACCACCAGCCACAGAGGTTTCTGGTCAGAAAAGCAACACTCCAAAGATCCTGTAACAGTTTGGGGGTAGGGGAGGGCTGTGGTCAGGGCGTCAGGTCCTTCTGCAGATGGCAGCCTTGAGTGGGAGCCACGAGGGAGACAGTGTCCCTCCTGTCATTCTTGTTCCTCAGGCTCCACCTAGGACTTCACAGAGTGAGTGTCATCTGTGTCCCTGATGTGGCCTCAGGGGCTCAGGGCTGGAGATGTGTATCTAAGTCCCCAGGCTATGGCTTGGACCCCCTGGCTCTGCCTCCTTTCATCTAGTGCCACTGTGTTTGTTCTTTAGTGACCCTTTTCTGAACAGCACTCCTCCCTCATTACCCGCCTCCCACCAGTGTTCACGGAACTCCTGTGATGTGCTGGGCACTGTTCTAGGGGCTACAGCTGTGAACAAACAGATGACACCCCCTACCCAGAGCTCATATCCCTGTGAGGACACAGACGGTCACCAAATAACTGGGGACCTCCCCTAGGATCAGCACCCTGAGGATGTGGCTCCCAGGGCTCTGGGAGCCTGGGCCAGAGTCTAACCTTGTCAGGAAGGCTAGGAGGGCTTCCCTGAGGAGATGGACCTCTCGCCAAGACCTGAGGGATGAGGGGAGGAAGCTCTGGGAGATGAGGAGGAGGTGAGCCTCAGGGATCAGGAGCAGAGTGAGGAAAGGCCCCTGGGTGGGAGGGAGGGAGGGGAATTCAGGGCCTGAGTGGTGATCCTTGGGATGGGGTGGAGACTTGACAGAAATCGAAGAACAGATGAGGCTGGTGAGGGTGGCACAGGGCCAGGCCCCCAGGGAGTGTGTGGCCATGGGGGCAGGTTTGTTTTTCTCTTTACAGCATGAGGATGTTCCCAAGAAGGCTAATCAAGGGAAGTAGGACAGATTTCTGCAGCAAACCCCTTTCTCTGGATGCCTGGTCAGGGGCTGTGGGGTGGGAGTGGGAGCAGGAGGCGAGAGGAGGCTGCGGAAGGGTGCAGAGGGAGGTGATGGGGCCAGAAGAGGCCAGGGAACTGGGAGGATGGGTTGCAGTGATCTGGGGAGATGAAACTGGAGGTGGATTCCATGTGGTGTGCAGGGAAGAGGTGGGAGAGGGTGGGGATGATGCTGAGGTTTCCTGGTGGGGGGGTAAAGACCCCAGCACAGTCAGGACTGGGAAGCCAGGTTTCAGGGACAAGGTCGTGGTCACTGTGGCCAGGCTTCTCTGGTCTTTCCCTTCCTCACCTCCCCAGGTAGAAGAGGCCTCTTCTCTTATTGGCTCCTTCCTACCCCCTTGGCCATTTCAGATCGGAACATCAGCTCAAAACCGAATGTGTTTAGAGACACCTTCAGCCACTCCTCATGCACAAGTAAGAGAGAAAAGGCCCAGAGAGGGAGCAGGATTTCCCAAGGCCACACAGCAATCATGGGCAGAATTGGAGATGGCTCCAGAGCCCCACTTTGCGCCCCCCAACACCAGCTGCCCTGATGGACATCATAACCAAGGGCCGCGGCGGCCGCTCTCTTGACTCTGCCCTGCAGGCCGTGGCTAATGGCTCTGTCATCTTGAATCAATAGGTTAGGAGCCACTGTGTTTATAGTGTAATTTTTTCAGATGGTTCAAGGAGAAGTTGATAAATGGGTCCTGTCCTTTCCCAGAAGATTATAGATTTCCTTTTTCTTTATTACTTTTTTTTCTTTATAATCTCTCTTTCTAACACACAGGACTCTCTCTCCTGTGGAAGCTAGTGGTCTTTGAGAAAACTGCTCCTGTGATGCTGGGAGCCCCTCTCAGGGTGCGCCCTGCAGGGCCTGAGGCCTAGAGGTTGCACTGTGGCTGAGGCTGCAGTGTCTCAGGGCTCCTGTTCTCATCCTCTCCGGTCAGCCCTGCAATGCTTGCTGCCCAGTCCAGGAGGTGGTGAGCTCCCCGTCACTAGAGGGGTCCGCGGAGACTGGGCAACCCTTGGTAGGGAACTAAGGCAGCAAATACTGGGCTGAGGTTATTATGGGGACATCATTCTCTGCAGATTTCTCCACCCCACCCTCTATTCCACCCCAACACCAGAGTGCAGGAGGGGGAGGGAGGAGCCAACAGTTACTGTGTTTGGCAGGTGTGGTGGGCTTGTCATGTAGGGTCTGATTCCCTCCCCTCCCTCTCTTTTTCCTCCCCAAGATCATCTCAAGGGTTAGATTGTGTTTTCCCTCATTTCACAGATGAGGAACCTGAGGCTCAAAGAGGTTGAATGAGGCAGTAAGTAGCAGAATTGGGATTTGAACCCAGGCCTGCCTGGCCCTTTCCCAAAAGTACTCCTGTCTCCAAAAGAGTACAGGCTGCTCTTACCTGTACCGAGCACTTACCTTGTGCCAGGCACTGAAGTTGACTCTTCCCATCCTGCATGTCACTGAACCCTGACGACCATCCATAGCGCAGATGCTATGACCACCACTTTCCAGACGAGGAACCTGAAGCTCAGAGAGGTTAAGTTACTCGCCTGTGAACTGTGGAGATGAGATTCAGTCCTGGGTTGGTTGCCTGCAGAATCTGTGTCTGTAAGTGCTGCATGGAGCTGCCTTCTCCTCTGACCCCAAACAAGTTCTTCCTGAGCTCTAACCCAGCTCCTTTCCCCAGACCTTCAGATTAGCTGCTGAGGGTCATGGGCCTGAGATACATTAGTGTAAGAAACAGGTTATAAAGTTCCAGAGGGCAAAGGGAATTTTATTTCATTTCTCTTTTCTTTGCTTAAGAATTGCCTGTAATCCCAGCACTTTGGGAGGCCAAGATGGGCGGATCATGAGGTCAGGAGATCGAGACCATCCTGGCTAACACGGTGAAACCCCGTCTCTACTAAAAAATACAAAAAACTAGCCGGGCGAGGTGGCGGGCGCCTGTAGTCCCAGCTACTCGGCAGGCTGAGGCAGGAGAATGGCGTAAACCCGGGAGGCGGAGCTTGCAGTGAGCTGAGATCCGGCCACTGCACTCCAGCCTGGGCGACAGAGCGAGACTCTGTCTCAAAAAAAAAAAAAAAAAAAAAAAAGAATTGCTGAATGAATGAATGAACACATAGTCTCTCTGTAGGCTGGTAGAAAGTGATTAGGCAGATAACAGGTGAAGAGTCAGGTAGGAGGTGAGCACACTGGTAGGAGGTGAGCAAGCAGGCAGGAGGTGAGCAGACGGGGAGAAGATGATCAGGCAGGTAGGAGTTGAGCAGGCAGGTAAGAGATGAACAGGCAGCTAGAAAGTGGGCAGGGAGGTAGGAGTTGAGCAGGCAGGGAGGAGGTGAGCAGGCAGGTAGGTTGGGTCTCTGCTTCTTTTACCTGTTACAGGTGAGGGCCTCCCTTTCCATAGCCAACAGTTCCAGGGGTGGGCTCTATCTGAGGTCCTGTGGCCCCCTTGGGGGAGGGATTTTGTCCCCTCACAGTTATGGAGCTCTGATAGGGTGCCACACTGCTGGGCTCCTTCCTATCTCACCTCATTTAAACTTCCTGTTGATGCCCATTTCTGTAGTGAGCACACAAAGTTCAGAAAGTAGAGACGACATGGCCAAGAATTTGAACCCGAGGACTCTTGCCAGATCACTGTGCTGCCTTCCACCCTCTTCCTCCTTGGTTTCTCCATTCGTACACAGGCTGCCCAACACCACCATCCCCGTGGAGAGCTTCCCATGGGGCCCAGAATTGACCTCAGACTCCCACCTCCCCTTTGCAGGGAGTCCCATTCCGTCACTGCCCTGTCCCTCCCTTGGAGTCATTCTCTTGCTCAGAACCTGTGTTAAGGCCTCCTTACCTTGCTAGGTACATTCAAGCAATGGCATGCACATGAGGCAGCCTGAAAGTGTGGAGACCAACCGGCAGGTAAAGAAGCCCCCAGGAATAGCCCAAACACTTGTGCTTCATCCCCCAGGACTTCCAGAGGGTTCCTCCACTCCTTGTCAGCACTCCCTCAGAAGGGAGAGAAGACAGATGGAACCCAGGGAATTCCCTTCCCCAGAATGTGGGCACCTCATTTTTGGATGTTCCCCCTCCCGACTCCCAGAGGATACAGGTCTCCTGGGATAGCCTCAGCCTCCAAACAACAGCGTTCTGAGATTTTTACAGTTTGCACCCCCATTTTATAGATGGAGAAACTGGGGCTCTGAGTGGTGAAGTAAACTACCGAATGTCATGCAGCTGTGGAATGGTAGAGCTGAGATTTAAATAGAGGTCGGACCCCAAAACCGTTGTCTTCCCAATGTTTGTACTCAAAGCAGACTGATGTCCTTGGCTGTCTCTATCAGATCTAGCCCTGCCATGCCCAACCCCACAGCATGGCCTGAATTCCTGAGTCTCTATCAGATCTAGCCCTGCCATCCCCAATCCCTCAGCATGGCC
Organism: Colobus angolensis palliatus; assembly: GCF_000951035.1. NCBI lineage: Eukaryota > Metazoa > Chordata > Mammalia > Primates > Cercopithecidae > Colobus > Colobus angolensis. Next base: position 10,505,506 of record NW_012117376.1, read on the forward strand.
TGAATTCCTGGGTTCCAGTGGGTGCAGTGAGCCTGTGCCCTGCCTGGATGCCCCTCCCTGATGGTCTTGCCCCAGCGGACTGAACTCTGTCAATTTCTCCAAAGCAGTTCCCTCCAGGGCTTTGCAAAAGCTGCTCCTCCTGCCTAGGGGGCCCTTCCCCTCCTCTGCCTGGACAACTCCTATTCATCTTTCAAGACTTAGTTGAAATGTTGCCTCCTCCAGGAAGCCACCAAAATCTCCTGAACTTGATCATGCTTTCCTGGAGTCCTGAGCGCAGATTATGTTCAGTTAGAGTGTTTGTCAAGGTGTCTGTCTCCCCACTGGACTGTGACATTCCTGAGTGCTGGGGCCATCACCATGAGTCCTGCATACTGCGTGGGGCCTGGCCTATAGCAGTGGTAAATAAACCAATGTCTGTGAAATAAACTTCACTCAACAGTTCTAGCTCTGGTCAGAGAATGGTCTGCCCGTTTGTGGGTTTCAGACTCCTGGACAGTCTTACTGTGGGGACTGTGAGTCTATGCTGCTCTGGTCCCGTGGCTCAGGGAATCTAAGGCTTAGGGATGCTGAATGCTGATGTCTGCACCTGGGTGAGTCAGGTTCTGTGACTTTGAGTCAGCACCATGAGAATACCCCGGGTGCTGACGACACCTTCTGAATCCAGGCACCCAGGGATACTGACTGAGTCTGAATCCGACCCCTCCACTCAGCAGTTGTATGAACTTCAAGGCTCTGAGTCTCAGTCTCCTCATCTGTGTAGTGGGGTTGATGATGGCAGGTGGGTGCGACTCTGTCAACAGCATTTGAGAGAAGCCTGTCTGTGTGTGGCTGCCATGGCAGGCCCTGAGGAGTGGGCAGTGAACTGGACAGTGGGTCCCGCCCAGTCTGGCAGGGGCGTGCCTATGAGGGCCCACGAGTGGCGGAGTCCTTTGTGTGAGGGCCTCACATAGCAGGGTGCAGTCAGCCAGGAGGACAATGGTGATTGCTGGCCCTGGAGGGCAGCCCTGGGCTGAAGGCGATGTGGAGAGGGGCCAAGAGCATTTCTTCCCCCCAGCCTGTATGCGTCAGCTGTCAACCTGCACTTGAGGCCTAGATTAGCCCTGTTGAATAGAAATGTAACAGGACATGTCAGTTTAAATTTTGTAGTAACGTTAAAAAGTTAAGAAATAAGTGAAAAATTACTTTTAAATATCTCTTATTTAACCCAATATTTCATTTCAATCTGAAATCAATATTAAAATATAAATAATGAATTGTTTTATGTTTTTTTCTATACTGAGTCTGAAAGTCTAGTACGCCTTTCACACGTCTAGGATACCTCGATCCAGACCAGCCACGCTTCAAGTATGCAGCAGCTTCATGTGGCCAGTGGCTGTGGGATGGGCCACGACAGGGCTGGCAGCTCCTGATGATAGCCCAGTGGTTAGGAACCTCAGCTCTGGAGTGACTGTGGCTTTGATTCAATTCCTGACTCTCCCTCTTCTGGGTCAGGTGACCTTGAACAAAAGGCTTCACATTTTCTTGAGAAAATTAATGTATTGAGTGTTCAGCAAACAGTGGCTGCTGGTATATTTATTATTTTTGTTACTCTGTCACCTCACAGCACCCTAACTCACCCTTGTAACTGTGTGTCTCCCCCTCATAGACCTTTGGCACCTTCCTCTGCCATTGGATCTGCTGGACAGCAGCCACCCCAGAGTGTGGCTCCCTCTGCATGGCTGGGGCTCACCAAAGCACAGAGTACAGAGCCCCACCTGGGCTGAGCTGATGAGCCTCTAGGGCAGCAGCATGTGCTGTGAGTCTGGGCTGCTCCAGGCCTCTGCTTCTTGGCCTGTAAATAAGAGGGGTAGGACTAGGGGACCCTGGAAAGTCACTGCCACATGTGAGAACTTGATGAGCATGACAACATTTATACAGGACATGGACAACATTTAGAGAAGACTGGGGCGGGCGGGGAGGTGGTAATAAGCTGCAATGTGCTAGACTATTGGCTTGCCTTGGGTGACCTGGCTACCAGGTAGGAAGGAGCCTTGTTTCCCCTCTGAAGAAGGCCTGCCTCCCAGGGTGTGAACCTGTGATGACCTGAGTAAATGAGCATAATGTCCCACCAGGTGTCAGAGCCCAGACAACATGGCCTTTGCTGAAGTGGCAAAGAGGGCTGCCTGGGGAGAGGTTCTGGTGGCTCCACTGTCCTGCTCTGGGAGCTCCTGAGAAATCTGGAGACTCCAACTCCAGGCCCATAAGACTTGCTAGGCCTGAAACCAGCTTCGGGTTTGGAGAGAGATGCGGGGCGGGGGGCGGTGGAGGGGGTGCCACACTGCAGCCTCCTGAGGACCTCACCTCATCACGGTACTCTCCAGTCCCATACAGGGGTGACCCCAGGGGCTGTGCAAGTGGGTCAGGTGGAGAGGAAATGGTCTGTTTTGTTGCTCCAGGACACTTGTAACTGGCTAGTCAACAGCTCACAGGCCGGTTCTGGCACAGCTTCGCCAGTCCTGCGTGAAGCAGTGAACACAGCAGTGCCCACAGTGCTGCCCCCGAAGGTCCTGCAGGGTTTAGGGAGTGGGCGGCCACACTAGGCCACTGACAGAGGACAGAGTCTGGAAGCATCTGGCCAGGGAGAGACTCCTTGCCTGGGGGTCAGTGCGGGGCTGGACAGGCCATTGTGCTGAGGGACAGAAGCCAGGGGCTGGGGGGAAGAAGTGAGCTCTAGGTGAGAACAGTCAGCGGCAGGATGAAGAGGGGTATCTGCCTACCTGGCCCTTAGCAGAGCGGTCTGTCTTCCCAGGCCACTCCCCCTGGAGAGCATGGGCAAGACACATGATGGTCCTGAACAAATTCTTCCTTTCGGTGCTTTAGCAAGTTAATAAGTATACTTATTAAGTATACCTCAAGTGCTTTAAGAAGTATCATTGAGTAAGTTTTTCTTTAACACTCCACTCCTCCCTCTTCTTCTCTCCCTTCCTCTCCCTCTGCTTTCGTTTTTTCTCTCTTCCTTCCATGGCGCAGGAAGGTAGCAAGACAGAACCCAGGCACATGTGTCCACAGGCACACGTATAAAGCTCCACACCTGTGAGCACGTGCATACCTGCCGCACGATGGGCCGTGTCCGCCCAGCACCAGCCCCACAGAGCTCAGAGCAGCCCAGGCCTCTTCTGTGTTTTGCTGTTCCCAGAAAATTGGAAAATAAAGAAATGTTAAAATAGAATCACAAACCCTGGGATATAACCTAAATATTTACACTGTACAAATGAATACTCTTGTCAACAAATATATGATGTGTGATGTGTCAGGTAATCACGAGGTTTATTTTTGAAAAGCTCATTCTTTCCACAGGTGAGGCAGAGTGGATGGGAACCAGGATACACAGAAGAGGCTGTTAGATGAAAGTCTGGCCTTCTTTCCCTGTGCCTCTGAGTCCATGGGAAGAACCTCTTAGTAACAGCATCAGGAGGTCACATTTGAGGGCTTGAAAGTGGGCCCTGCACACATATGTGCACACATACACGCAGACACGTACATACACGCCTGCATACACACAACCCCCTTGGCAGAGAGGCAGGAGGTTACCTGACTTGAATGTTGCTGTGGCAATAACTGCAATGTGATACTTTTTAGAGATAAAGCTGTCACGTGCATTTTTATCCGTTCTGAAAATAGGCAAGATCTGACGGTATTTGGGGGGAAGCTGATGTTGGAGAACATCCCAGAGGCATTTCTGCAAATCCGGAATCATGGTGGGTCCCAGGTCCTCCCCCAGCGACCTGTGCGGTGGGTTAGGTGCGGGGGAAATGGCTGCTTCTTGAGGTGCTACTGTGTCCCAGGCACATGGTCTATCCTGTTCACCGCTCACAATGCCCCCAGAGTGGGTCGAATTCTCCCTGTTACTGCGGAGGAATGAAGCCTCGGAGAGGCAGGGGAACTTGCCCTGGGTTACCATCAGGGAGTGGAAAGGCTGGTCTCGGCTGGCTCTCCCCAACGCTGGTGACAGAGCTTATTACAACTGAACTTGGGTTGTGAGGCCCCTATTCTGCTGGCCGCATTACTGGATGTGAGCACAGGATGCAGTCTGCTAAGGGCCACAGACAGACAGTGGAGAAATGACTAGGGGAGTGCAGGTAGAGATGATGGGCAGTGGGGAGGGGGAACAAGGAGGTGATAATGATAAGACTGGGGCTTTGTGGGCTTGAGACAAAGCACAGTCAGTGCCTGATCAATGGCAGCCATTGTAAGTGTGGTTATGCCATCATCATCATTTCTGGGGGAAGAATCTTCATCATTGATATGGTTTGGATCTGTATCCCCGCCCAAATCTCATGTTGACATGTAATCTCCAAGGTTGGAGGTGGGGCCTGGTGGGAGGTGATTCTATCATGGGGGTGGATTTCTCACAAATGGTGAGGGCACCGCTTGGTACCCTCCTCCCAAAGTGAGTGAGTTCTCACAAGATCTCATCCCTTAAAAGTGTGATCTAGTCCTCCTCTCTCTCTTGCTCCTGTTCTGGCTTTGTGTTGTGCCTGCTCCCCCTTCACTATCTGCCATGACTGTAAGTTTCCTGAGGCCTTCCCAGAAGCTGAGCAGATGCCAACACTATGCTTCCTTGTACAGCCTGCAGAAGCAGGAGCCAATTCAATCTCTTTTCCTTCTGAATTACCTAGTCTCAGATATTGATTTATAGCAATTCAAGAACAGCCTAACACAATTATCATCATTGTTGTCATTGTTGTCTTCACCATCATTGTCATCCTCATCTTCATAGTCATCATTGTCTTGGTTTTCATCATTATACTCACGGTGTCATCATCGTCATGACTGTTGTCAGTCATCATCATTGCCATCCTCACAGTCATCACCATCTTAACTATCCCTTAGTGAGTATCACCTGTGCTTGCCTGTAAGGCTGTTATAATTATCATCTTTAGATTACAGATGGGGAAGCTAAAGCACAGGGAGCAGAGAGGACCTGCCCAATGACCCAGAGGAAGTCAGTGATGGTGTCACCAGCTCAAGTTCAGCTGCTCCCCATTCAGAGGTTGAAAACATGGGAAACAAGGTGCAGTGAAATGAAAACAGTTTTATTAATTGGAAGCTAGCAGTTGGGGAATGGCCAGACTCATGCCTTTCAAAGACCAGTCCAACTTTCTGGGCTGAGATGGTTTCAGAAGGGAGACAGGGTAGAGGAAACAGGTGGGAGGGGTGCAGGGGGTGCAGGTCTGCAGGTCTTGTTCCAAAGGCTTTCTTGAGTAGTCAATCATCTGGAGGTCCAGCTGGCATCATCTTGACTTCCACCTATTGGTGGAAGTCTCCTTGCTTGTGACCCCACTAAGCGAGCTGATTCCACAGCTGGATCTGCAAGCCTGGTTTGTTTCAAAATTAGTCCCTGGAATTTCTAAGCCAGCACATAATGAGATAAGGAGCACTGTTCATGGGAGTACCTGGTTGTCAGGGAAGAAACAAATGTTTTAAAGCACAAGGCTACATTCTGAGATGAAGAAGGACAGGAAAAAGTAAGTTTCAAAATGCATTTCAAGGCTGAGACACTCAGTTACAATGGATCCAGGATTTGAACCTGCGATGTCTGTCTCAGGGGTGGCGTCTTTGCCCTGTACTAATGACAATATGAGTGTGACTGCTCATTGGATGCCTCTGCTTGCTATGAGCACCTCCTCCCAGATTGTCTCCAAAGCCCCTGCTGTCCTCCCAGCCCATCTGGCATCCTGGGGACCACTGCCACAGCTGAAGGCCTACTGTGTGTGCTGCATCTGCGTCCTCACACCCATGTGCTTTTGCACCTGCGGACTCTCACCTGTGGGTCCCTAGAACCTACAGCCCCTCCGGGAGGTACATCTCATCAGGTCTGTTGTTTTTACAGGGGAGGACTCTGAGGTTCAGAGTGGGAGAGTGACTGAGGCCAACCCCAGATTCTTTATTTTTTATTTTTTGAGACAGAGTTTCGCTCTTGTCACCCAGGTTGGAGTGCAATGGTGCAATCTTGGCTCACTGCAACCTCTGCCCTCTGGGTTCAAGTGATTCTCCTGCCTCAGCCTCCCCAGTAGCTGGGACTACAGGTGCTCACCACCACTCCCAGCTAATTTTTGTGATTTTAGTAGAGACAGGGTTTCACCATTTTAGCCAGGCTGCTCTCGAACACCTGACCTCAAGTGATCCACCTGCCTTGGTTTCCCAAAGTGCTGGGATTACAGGCGTGAACCACCGTGCCCGGCCCAACTCTAGAATGTTTCTAGGTGCTTGAGGGTGGTTGCAGGGATAAAATGTGATGACATAGGAAATCTGGCTCTGGCGAAATTGCAGCTTCTACAGGAAAGGGCACCATCCCCCATGATAGAGGAGAAACCAAGGCTGGGAGGAAAGGAGGAGGTAGAGCCTGGACTGTCAGGACTCTCCATTGCTGGCTTCCCCAGGGCGACCTGGAGGGCAGGAGGGCAGACCCAGGAGGGCTTGGGCAGGAGCTCTTCCACCTCCACCTCTGCCCCCGACTGCCTGCCAAATCCCCGACCACAAGCAATTTTCCCGGGGGAAGAAAATGACTTTGCAGTTTTGGCAAGATCTCACTTCCCTTAAGTTAAGCATTTAACAGAGTTCTCAGAGTGGAATCTGTTTTGTTTAATACCTTGATCTCTCTTGTCTGCTGGAGAAATAAAATCTGTCAAACCCTTGAAGCCAACTGTCAAAGTAAAGCACTTTGGGGGGACAGATCTCTCACTCTGATGGCAAAATTCATTTGAAATGATCCTTTAATCCAGTCTCCCTGTGAGACCTGGAGCTGAAATTTTAAAGCCATTTGCCCTAAAGAATTTCTTTCCATTTCTCCCTGCTGCTTTCTCTCCTGGTACCAACCCTTCCTCCACCTTTAAAAAATAATGCAACAAATTGCAGCCGGCATAATGATAACCATTTGGTTTCTCATACAATTTTTAGGGGGAAAATGACAGAGCACAGAGCTTTGTCTTTCAGTGCCTGTTTAGGGAAGGGAGGTGATCTTCTGTCAAAATCAACAAGTAAAGGAGAAGAGGCATGAGGGGGTGGGCAGGATTTGACAGACCTGAGGTCTGTGTGAGCAGGAGGAGTGACTGGGAGGATGACTGCGCCCTCACCCCTGCTGAAGTGGGGGTGGGAGGAGCTGCCGCTTTTTCTCTGATCTCTGCTCCTCACACCTGTACCGCCTTCCATCCCTGTGTCCACTTGCAAGAGTCTCAGCCTGCCTTTGGGCTCAGTACTTCACAAGGTACAAAGCATTTCCACGTTCACCACAATCATTTATCTGTTAATCGCTCCTTCCTTCCTGCCTGCCTGCCTGCCTTTATATTGTCAATGTCATGGTGATTGGGTTTCACTATGGGACATGCCCTGGGCGATGCTTGGAATGTGACCCAGACATAATCTCCACCTTTAGGATTCCAGAGTCTAAAAGGGAAGATGAAGTGTGGACAAATGGCTAGGATCCTATGTGGCAGATGTGTGCTTGGCACATAGCAGGTGCTTCTCTCAGATGTGTTGGGCGACATGTAACAGACAACCTAACAACAGTGCTCAAGCGATTAGAAAGTAGAATGCTCTGGCACAGACGCACATCTGCAGAGAAGTGGTTCCAGCTTAGTCAGATGCTCAGGGATGTTAACAAAGACCCAGGCACTTTCTCTCGTCCATCTTTATCATCCTTGGCTATGTGAACTTTTTGTCCTTAGCTTATTTCCTCATATTTGCAAGATGACTGCTGCAGCTCCAAACATCATGTCTCACACTACAGCCTTCAAGTCGAGAAGAAGGTGGCAGGGAGAGGCAGAAAAAAAATAGTTCCCAGAAGCACTCCCTCCACCAACAGATTTCCCCTCATACCTTGGTGGCCAAGTCTGGGCCACATGCTCACCCATAAAACAATCTCTGGAGAAGGGGGATGGGGTGCCTGGCTTGGCTTCACCCCAGGGTTGGAGGCCCCCCAGGCCTGAGCCTGTGGCTGCAGAACAAACACAGGGTTCTGTGAGTGAAGGAGGAGGGGCAGGTCTACTGGGGGCAGCCCCCTGTGTCTGCCACCTTCTTGTTGGTGTTTGCTGACGAGTGTCCCTGGCGGTGTGCCATCTGGGGTAGGGACAGAAAACCCGGCTCTGAGCCTCCAATCCTGTGGGCTGTGTGATCTGGGAAGCACTTGACCTCGTCCCCTGTGGACCAGGGACCATGACAGTACCTGCTGCATAGGGAGGTCATGCAGGTGATGTGGGTCATATGTGCAGGTGCCTGGCTCATGGGGGTGTTAACACTTGTCAGCTATTGTGGGGATGAGGTCAATCTGTAAAGTGGCCTGTGGTGCCCTCTCTGTAGCAGCCCCAGAGGTGACAAGAGCAGGAATATCAGTTCACAAGTGTGAGTGCTTCCTACGCGTGCAGGGCACCCTGTACTTGGACTCACTCACTCAATCCTCACAGCTACCCGAGGAAAGTGCCCTTTCATCCTCATTTTACATCAGAGGAACTGAGGCTCAGGAAGGGAAACCCAGGTGGAGTGAGGGCAGGTGGGGCTCCAGGGTGCTCAGATTCCAACTGCTGTGCTCTGACCCATTGCAGGGTCCTGGGTGGAGCTGGCACAGGCAGGTGCCCAGATAACCCCTTCTCACCCTGGGTCCAGGACAGTGGCTGGACCAATCGCTCACCCAACCCTGTTGTCTGCTGCTCCTGGAGCTCCAGGGTCGCAGACCTGCCTGTGATGTGGGGAGACTGGTCACCATCCTGGCTGCCCTACTCCAAGGTGATGAATAAACATATTCTGTGTAATCAATACTGTCACTGTGTCTTGGTCATGAATTGGCAACTTTCATTCTTTGGGGAAATACACATTAGATACGTTTAACATGGAGCATAAGCATATGCTAATGATGAATAATACATTTTGTATTTGTACATTTATCAAAATATGCAAAACCCATGTCCACGATTATACACTGGTAAGCACAGCAGAGTTTAGTAACTGCTTGAGATTCCTCACCAGCACCAGAATGTGAGCTTGGGCACCAAGGGGGACACACAGCCCGCAACCCTGACCTGCTGGGGAGGAGGGGCTCAGCTGTCGCTGCTGTGGGTCCCATGAAGACTTGACCCATTGTCGGTCTTCTCAGTCTTCCTGGGAATTAAAACAATCATGCTAGGTGACAAATTCCTCCTGGATTTAGGACAAACACTTGTTGAAGAGACTGCCACCAGTCACCCTGGTGACTCAGTTCCGGTTAATGGTCTCCGAGCCCTGGACACAGGGGAGGGAGGCAGTATAGTCTACTGGTTAAACCATAGGCTTTGGTCCACACAGGTTTCCAGCCCTGGCTCTTCCACTTACCTGCTGTTAGATCTCAGGAAGCTTGCTTAAGCTGTCTGAGCTCAGTCCCCTCATATGTTAGTTGAAGATAGTAATAGCATCTACCTTATGGAATAGGGGCTAGAAGTAAACGTGGCAACACAAGTAGCAAGCTCAGTGAGGATTCTTCGTCTTGCAGTTCCATTGTGTCAGGACTGTGGTTCTCTGGCCCCATGGCTGTCCGGGTGGACAGCTCCTCCTGCAACTGGAGGGTGCTGGCCCCTCTGGGCCCCTTACCATTGGAACGGTGAGAAGAAAATGAGCCCCAGGCCCCACTAACTTGGGTTCACATTCAGCCTCCAGCCGTCGCTCAGCGTATGACTTGGGAAGTGGCTGAACCTATGTGAGCCCCATGGGTTTTTCCCTCTGTAAATGGACACACACTATTGACCACCTAAAGCTATTGTGAGGATTTGATGAGGGTACATCAGCTGGAGGCAGATTCCTGGGCTCAAATGACACTTTTAGTGCATACCTGTGGGTGGGACCCTGAGCAAAACACAGGGTGTCTCTGTTCCTCGGATCCTCATCCTTCACATGGAGACTGGGAATCTATGCTGCGTGGGATGCTGTGGGAACTCCAGGAAAGAGAGCTCTCAATGTATGTTAACTGGCATTGTTATGCTGCTGCTTCTTCTTCTTCTTATTGTTGTTATTATTATTCTGCTTGTAGGCAAACACCCTATCTTGTCTTTATGTATCAAGCCCCTGGCACAGGGTCTGGGCATAGTAAAGACTTGAGGCTCACCGGAGCAGGAAGAGCAGGAACCCGAAAGCAGTTTGCTTGTGTTTAAAGACTGGCTCCATCACTTCCGAGCTGTGAGATCTTGGAAAATGTCTAAACATCTCTGAACTTTGGTATCTTCATCTTTAAAATAGGGGAGAGGGGGTAAATGACAACAGGGTCTCCTTCCTGCGGTTGTTGAAACAATGAAGTGAACTAATGCGTGAAAAGTGCTTAGGATCGTGCCTGGCACACAGTAAGTGCCAAGACGATGCTAGCTTCAATTCTTCCAGGCCTTGAAGGAGCATTGGTGTTGAGCAGCCTCTAAAGTTCTCCCTTTTTGCCACTACTGCAATTTGAGATGAAGAAACTGAGGCCAAGAGACAGTAAATTAAACATTTGGCAACAAGGCAGTATATGGCTGTGCTAAATTATGCAGGGCAGACAGAGAACAAAATGATCAGTAATAAAGGGGTAATTGCGGGGGACAGATGCTAAGTGGACCAGGAGCCTGAGGTGAAGGAGAGAAAAATGCAGCCTGGGATGAGGACAGCCTCGGCCAGGGCCCAGGTGTTCTTGTTAGTGACATTGATCTTTCCCCTTAACACAGCCGTGCATCCTTACTGTGAAGCATTTGGCAAGTGCAGGCGTTTATACAAGACAGTATATAACTCATCTGGTATCTTGCCTTCCGGAGATAGTTTTTACATATTAATACCTTTCTTCATTTCTTTTTCTATTCATATACAAGTATATATTTTCATAATTGCTTTCACATGGGTGTGACTGTCTAGATAGGTTAGAACACGATGCAATAACAAACAAATCTCTTAGAAACAACAAAGTTTAGAATAGCCTGCTATAAGGAGATGGTGAGTGGAATATTACAAAGTTTTAAAAACTAATAATGCCTAATATTTACAGAGCCAATAACCCTCAAGTCCCATTAGCTCGACCTTAATGTAAACCCAGGCCCAATCTTCCCTCCCTCTCCAGGCTCACATCTAGATCTCAAGGTCATCATCATGCTTGGACTGGTGCAGTAGCCTCCTGATGGGTCCCTGGCTCTACTCACTCCCCCCACAGCAGCCCCTGTGACCCTGTGAGATTCAAGGCAGAGCCCTCTCTGCTCTGCTCTGCTCTGCTCTGTTCTGGACACCCCAGGCTCCTGCCTCACTGGGCACATCCAACCTGACAGTGGCCCCGGCCTCATAGTTCCCAGCCTCACCTCCACTTGGCGCATCTCATCCCCTCCTTCTGCTCCCCTGTAGGCCCCTCTGCTCCTTCCTGGACCTGTGGTCCTTGCAGTTCCTGCCTCCAGCCTCTGCCCCTGTGCTTTCCTCAGCTGGCACCTCTCCCATGTCTGCCCACTCCCTCCCTCTCCTCCTCAGGTTCTTGTCCCAATGTCACCTGCTCTGAGAGCCCCCCCTAACCTTCTCCCCATACCACTGACAGTGCTAGGAATCTTGGTGCTTTGGTGGGGAGCTGGTGTCTCCTTAACCACCTATTTGCAAGTGTGACCCATCCCCTGCCCTCTCTCCTGCTTCCTTTCCCTCCTAAGCTCTTTCCACCCTGCAGCCCCCATCAGATGCTCCACATCTGTCTGCTTCTAGACCTGAGCTCCCTACCCAGGGGCTTTGTTTGGTTCTGGGCTTTCTCCTGCTGCCTAGGACAGCGAATGCCCACAGTAAGTGCCCAATGCCTATTTGCTGAGAAAGCAAGTGACTTCAGCCCTGGTGATGTCCTACAGGTAAGATGCTGTCCTAAACAAGGGACTGTCTCATTACTTCTCAAGGCGGCCCAAGAAAGCTAGTTCTAGGGATGCTCTTTTGTTTCACCTGAGCTCATAGGCCTGGCCTGGCCTGGCTTGCTGCCGTGCCCAGCTGCCCCCAGCTCATGGGAGTTGGCTTGGGATTCCCACCTGGTCCTGCCCTTGTGGAGGTGTGTAGCTGTTCCAGAGTGTTCCAGGAAGGGCAAGGTGAGGCTGGGGAGCCTCACCTCCTCCCCACACCATTGCCAGGGCTGGGAATCTTGCAATTTGACGGGGAGCTGGCGTCTGCAGGAGGTTTTATTTAGCACGCCACCCTCCTCTGCATCCTGAGCTCTAAGCTGGGTCCATGCTGGGCTAACACAGACCCCAGGAGTGCAGGGAATGCCCTGACAGCCCAGCACCCCCTGAGCCTCCCCTCCGCTGGTGGTTTCTCATCACCGTCTGCCTCCTCATCACCATCCACTGCCTCCACTGGCTCCTCATCATCATCAGGGACTCCCTGACCTTTGTCTCCATAGCCTAGGATGCAGCCACTGCCACCCGGGTACAACCAAAAAAGTCTCCCTGCAGGTGCACAGGGAGATAGGGACACTGTGACTCTCCCTTTGTGCAAGCCAGGAAAGGCACCCCCATGTTCATTCAGTTGGAGGAGGAGTGAGGCCTGGGCTTGATTAGTCAACATATTGTCTTTGCAAGGGATTCTTGCCCAGCTCCACACTGGGCCACCCAGCTGCCCCCAAGACCTCCTCCTGCATGACTCTCAGGCCCCCCAAGTGAATGCACCCAAATCTGCCCAGCCCACCTCCCCTGTCCCAGGTTTCTCCTCTCATGAGTCACTGCCCTTCACCTGGTAGCCCTGACCACCTGGCAGGGGAGTGACATGGATGGATGCCTTCTTCTCCTTGACCACACTCACTTGGAGAAATTTACTTTCCCAGGCCGGGCATGGTGGCTCACGCCTGTAATCCTAGCTATTTGGGAGGCTGAGGCAGGAGGATTGCTTGAGCTCAAAAGTTCGAGACCAGCCTGGTCAACATGGTGAAACCCCGTCCCTACAAAAAAAAAAAAAAATTAGCCAGGCACGGTGGCATGTGCCTATAGTCCCAGGTACTCGGAAGGCGAAGGCAGGAGAATCGCTTGAGCCATGGGGGTGGAGGTTGCAGTGAGCAGAGATGGCACCTTTGCATTCCAACCTGGCCAAAGGGAGTGAAATCCTGCCTCAAATAAAAATAATAACAAAACTTTCTACTTTCCTAGTTTCAGTCCCTGATCAGGCCCGGGGTTCCACCACACATCCCTGAACTGAAGACACCTTCCACACACTTATTTCTTTTTGCTTAAACTATTCGGAGGGTTTTTCTGTTACTTGCAAAGAGCCCTGACTCAGACACCAAGGAAACCTGTTTATGTAAAAAACTGATTTTTTAAAAAAATATTCTTTCCAGCAATGAATGTGTGTGTCTGTCTCAGACACATTCCTGGAGGCCTCATCAAATGAGAGGAACGAGGCTTTTGCAAAGTAAGGTGGAAATTAAACCCACAATCCGGGCACACTCTTGTTTGACAAGGGATAATTAACTGCTGACAACATAACTTCAGTCTGGGTGCAACATGGTTTTCATTAAAAAGTAATCAAGGAGACCTTTGCATGGGGAGGTCTGGTCTCCTCTGCAGACAGAGGTTCTGTGTTGGCATTGAGTGTCCACTGCTCCCTGCCAGGTGGAGCATGGGCCCCAGAAGTGACACTGGGACTGGTCCCTGGTCTTGCTGTGCCCCAGAGACTCCCAGGCAGTGCCCACAGGTGGCCCAGCTAAGCCCTCTCTCACTAGGGAGCCGTCCTCCGTCTCTAGGCAATCCCATCCCAGGATGTGCCTGGCACCATCACAGGGACATGGCACTGACTCCAGCTCCAGGAATGGGGATGGACGTCCTGTCTCTTCAGCTACACCCAGGTCCTGTTGGGATCAGATTCCATCCCTCTCCCCCTCAATTTACAGAGGAGGAAACTGAGGCTCAGAAAGTTGGAGTCACTCGTTTAAGGCCACACAGATAATGAGGGACCAAACATGCATCTGAACTCTGACCTGCCCAACTCCTAAGTCCGTGCCACCTCCACCCCATCCACAGTTCTATTCCTCTAGGGAACTCTCTGTTCTATGCTTCAGTTTTGTCATCTGTAAAATGGTGAAAACACTAGTACTCTCCATATGAGGCAGTTTAAGTATAAAATAAAACTGGGCACGGTGGCTCATGCCTTTAATCCCAGCACTTCGGGAGGCTGAGGCAGGTGGATCACCTGAGGTCAGGAGTTCGAGACCAGCCTGGCCAACATGGAAAAACCCCATCTCTACTAAATATATAAAAATTAGCTGGGCACGGTGGCACATAATCCTAGCCACTCAGGATGCTGAGGCAGGAGAATTGCTTGAACCCAGGAAGTGAAGATTGCAGTGAGCCAAGATTGTGCCACCGCACTCCAGCCTGGGTGACAGAGCAAGACTCTGTCTCAAAAAAAAAAGGAGAGAGGGAGATAAAATAAGTTGATACATCCAAAGCACTTATAATAGTGCTTGACACATAGTAAACCCTTCAAGTCACTTCTGTTAGCTGTAATGCTCATTAATTGGTATTAATATCAACAGCATGCTGATATTTTTTGGCAAACTTCCTTCCTCCAGCCCATGGACCAGTGATTCTTCCCCTTTAATCATTTCTATGAATCCTGAGCAGCATGGACCAAATTAAAACTACAATCAAGCAAGCACTGTAGTGAAAATGTAGAACACCAAGAAAAGAGGAGGTTTCTTAAAAGCTGCCAGAGAGAAGACAGATTACTTACCAAGGATGGCAGCAGGTTCTCACAGCAACATGAGACAGAAAGCCAGGGAATCATATTTTTAGTGTCACATGAAATAAGCAAAGTAGAATTCTAGACCCAGATAAATTATCATGCCAAGCTGAGTGAGGAGGAAAGACATTTTCAGGCAAAGACACACTCAGAGGCCCTCGTTAAGAGAACTAATAAAAAAAAAGTCACTCAGGAGGAAAGATATTGCATGAAGAAATAAGCAAGGAATCAAACCAGCAATAGTGAAGGAAAGGATGGGCCAATTGGGGGCTGACCATAGGACCTAAACACAGCAGCCACAACAATAATAACCCCAATGAATGTGGGAATATAGGGACAGATGGAAGCACGGGTCAGGGTTGCACAGCTTTGAGGTGGAGAGAGAGATTGGAGTTAATGCATTCTAAAGACTTCGCGTGGTTCCGAGGGAGGAGAGGGATATTGATTTAGACTGTGTAAGTCAAGTGTGCTTATCATGATTTTTCAGCTGATCAATTAAAGAAGAGCATAGAATGTGTAATTTCCAAGCCAGTAGAGGGAAAAGGAAATAAACAAAACCTAATCAATATGCATGGGTGTCAGGAAGTGAACCAAGCAGAAACACACACACACACAAAGAATAAAAGCAAAAGTCAACACAAAAAGCCTTGCCATTGACAGCACAAAGTAAGAAGGTAGCATCCTGAGCTCTGCCTTTCACATCTGTGTGTCACTGGGCAAATGACTTAATTAATGACATCACCTCTCAGACCCTGATTTCCTCATCGGTAAACGGGAGAGAATAGCACGTTTTGTTAAAGGGTTATAATAGCACGTTCCATTTAAGAGCTATCATGAAGATGGAATTCAGCAGGCACCACAGGAGAGTGGGTTACTAGCACTAGTACCATAACTCTGCACCAGGCACAGCCCTAAGTACACCCCACGTGCCATCTCACTTAACCCTCCCGACAGCCCCATGAGGCAGGGCTACTGTCATCTCCACTTTGCTGAAGAGGAAACCGAGGCTTGTAGGTGAGAGGCTTGCCGAGGTCACACAGCTGGGGAATGGCTGAGCCTGGACAGAGCTGGAGTCCTCTGAGCCTGAAGCCACCTGTTGACCCTGTGACCTTGACCAGTAGAGGTCAACTCTCTGGGCCTCAGTCTCCTCATCTGTGCCTTGCGGTGCACAGGGCAGTCACGAGGCTGGGCAGAGAAGAGGTGTGCGAGCCCTCGGCAGCGTTCCCAGCACAGGGTGTCCAGTCAGTGAGCGGCGGCTCCTGCTGTTATCATGACTCATGCTGGCTGGGGTTCGCTGCTCTCACCTCTGTCGCACAGGCAAGGAGCCCGAGGCTTAGGGAAGCCACGAGCTGGTGTCAACTCGCTGATCTGCGCTGATTTGTAGGCTGGAGTGTGAGCTGTGGGAGGGGGCTTGTCTGTCTGGTTTCACTGATTTACACCCAGGGCTGGGCCCTGGGAATAAATGAATGAATGAATGAATGAATGAAGTGTCCTTGGGTCCTACTCCATGCATCCATTATTCCCACACAATGTTCTTCATGCTGGGAGCCTCTCTGAGAAGGACTGAATGTGCTGGCCTTACAGTGTCAGGACAGGAGCAAGCTTTTCATCAGGACAAACAAGGTCCCTGACTTCCAACTTTGTGTCCTTAGCACTTATTGCCGTCTGACGTATTTTATGTCCTCATCTCTTATGATCTGCGTCTCCGCAGCACAACAGTAGCTCCATGAGAGCAGGGACTTTGTCTTAGTCACTGCTGGGCCCAGGCAGTAGGTACTCAGAAAAAGTCTGTCACCGAAGTGACATCACCACTCTGGGCCTCAGTTTCCTCATCTGTATAGTGGGAGGATGGCACACCTTTGCAGCTGTTGTGGGGACGCAGTGAGACACTGCCTGCCCAGTCCTTGGTGCAGAGGCCACAGGCATGGTGAGCAGCTGCCCTTCACCCCCCTGCTCCCAGGGTCTTGGGTGGGAAATGAATTTTACAGACATTACAGTGTGAGTGTCTTTTTCCTTTCCCTCCTTTGATGGCAATGCTTTCTGCAGCCAAGCTTTAGCTTATCAGAATAAGAGATGATCTAGGTGGCTCAAGCAGTCTATCAGGAAATTTCCAAAGGGACAAAAAGACGAGAAGCATCTCTCCCAGCAGCCTCTGCTGTACCTTTCATTTAGTCTCAGTAACAACCACCACTGTTTGAATGTTTGAAATATCCCAGAAACTGCACCTTTTAACTCACATTTCTGCATTTAAAGTGGTGGTTCTCAACTGGAGTTGATTTTCCCCTTAGGGAAAATTTAGCAATATCTGAAGAGATGTTTGGCTGTGGCAACTGGGGAAGGGGTTGCGGGGAAGGTGCTGCTGGCATCTAGCGGGCAGAGGCTGTGTATCCTGACGCGTAGGGCAGCCTGCCCAAAATGAATGACCTGGCCCCAAATGTCAGAAATGCTGAGGCTGGGAAACCCTGACTTAAACACACCCCACAAGCCGCTGAGAGCAACGTCATCTGTCACTGTGGAGATGAGGAAGGGAGGCTTGGGAGGTGAAGCTCGAGGATGTGGCTTGGCTGAGACTCAAACCCAGGTCTGTGTAGCTCTGAAGCCCCTGGTTCTTCTGCTCCTTACATTTCCAGAACCCTGCAGTCCCTTCATTATCACATAATCCCCTCTAACAGGGGCCAGTGCTCTGTCGGAAAGAGCATTGTAAACGCCTGTGTTTAACTGTGTGGAAGGAAACTTGATCTGATTTTATAGGAACTACCTCTGCCTATTTCTGTCTCTTTCTTTTTTTAAACAAGTAACTTCGTCCTCTATCTTTAGGGGCAATTTGTGATGATCAAGGATAATTTGAAGAATGTGGCAAACAGAAGAGGAGCCGGGTCACCTGTGGCTCCCCCACCCAGAGATGGCCTGAGGTGTCCTTGGCTGTTCATGAAGGTGAGCAGAGTTCCCGTGATCTAGGTCCTGGAGGACATGCTGGGGCGGCCCCTGAGGCTGGACTTGCTATAGGAGAGCAGAGGGTATGGGGGACTCCAAGTCGGAATGGCCCTGCTGGACAGAGCCTGTGCAGATGACTGGCTGGGGCAGTCACCGCATCTCTGTGCCCAACGCCGTCAGCTAAGGTGGGGAGACATGTTTGCCATGGAACCACTGGGGGTGCTACAGGTGATAGACCCCAAGGTAACTCATGGTCACATGATTCCCTGGGCCCACCAGGGCCACCTCCAGGTTCCTGGATCCTGGACATGGAATCTGCTATGTTTGGCCACACAGAGCTGACTGTCATACTCTCTCCGCCTGTCCTCGCTGCTCATGGGATGAAGTCCATGCTCCTCGCCATAGAAATCCAGGCCCCTTGCGGTGGGCTCCTGCCTCCCTCTTAGACTGGCCTCCTCCCTCTCACACCCCTGCTTGGGCCAATCCCATCAGGCCTGACTGGGGAGGCGTGACTGTCACCCAAGCTGGAAAAAGTGGGCACAGGGCAGAGAAGTGAAGGATCAGGAGAGTCGGACACAGGTGAGGGACGGCATCAGGGTCGGTGTGGAGACCCCGAGACGCGTTGTCTCTTCCTGGGCTTTCACTCAGCACAGACCCCATGGCCCCATTCAGAGCCGTCGATTCTCACTTTCTTCCCAAGCCCCCTGCTTGTTTCCATGCCTTCCAGGCCCACCGGATGTTAGAGGCAGCACACAGCAGCAGGAGGGGTCGAGATGGAAGGACACCGGGGGAATCAAGGGAACAAGGGACGGCTGGAGAAGTGACAAGTGTCACGAAGACATGCGGTGAGCGGCACCTGTTTATCAAACCACTATTGTTCTGAACAGAACCCGGAGCAGCTCCTAAAACATGCACTGTACACTAAGATCATTCATTCATTCATTCCCTGAGCCAGCGCTTACTGAGCACCTACTATGTGCCAGGCCCCATGCTGCTGCTGAGATGCACTGAGAAGAGAGACCCGGTCCCCACACTCAGTCTGGGGAAACATATCAAGAGAAGACCCCTCTCAAAATGAGAGATGTGCCCTTGTGGTGAGGACATGATGGGGAGTGTGTGTGTGTGTGTGTGTGTGTGCGCGTGTATGTGTGACAAATGCTGATCCTGTTTCAGGCCTAGAGTGAGGTCTCCTAATGTCCTAGTGAGTCTGGGAATTTAGGAACCATCCTAGTTTTACAGAGAAGGTGATCAAGGCCCAGAGGGGGAGAGATTTGTCTGACGTCCTGGACCCAGGTTTTCTGAGTCCCCAAACCTGAGCTCTGGTCTCAGCATCACCCGGCCTTGGGATCCCACAGGGCCATCACAGCCACAGCTTCAACTCATCCTCATTGCCAAGACACATGGCTGACCTTCCCACGTGGACATTAATTATACCTCCCGGAGAGTAATTTGCAAGGAGACAGTAAAAACGTGCTATTTAAATAGCGATTATTAAAATTATGCCAGGGGGTTGCCACATAATAGGCAATTATCTTTGGCCTAATTGGGAAAACAATGCAGTCAATTCTCTTTAGCTGTTTCTGCAGAACTGGAGTTAATCCTGTTGAGTTGCATCCTCTGCAGCTTCTGCTGGTATTTGTTAAATAATGTTCCTTTACAGCCGTCATGAGGGCTCCTTGGGAACTTCTGCACCGAGTCGCCAGGGCCTTGGCCTGCATGTCTGGGTAGAGACACTTTCTTTGGACTTTGGGAGCTTTGCTGCCCTTTGACTTGCCTTCCCCTCCTGTCTGTCAGGGCACCCGCATCCTTTTCCATCTGCGTCCAAACGTCCACTCGCTTGTTCACTTACGGGCTCTT
The DNA here is from genome assembly GCF_000951035.1 of Colobus angolensis palliatus. NCBI lineage: Eukaryota > Metazoa > Chordata > Mammalia > Primates > Cercopithecidae > Colobus > Colobus angolensis. The sequence goes on from NW_012117376.1 coordinate 10,525,000, forward strand.
ATGATTCACCTCTTCAAATAGCTTTTGTTTATTTCTTTATTATGATTTCCTGCACCCATTGACCACATGTATTCGTGTTAATTTCTTCTTTCCTTCGCTCTGTTTCCTCCACTCCTCCTTCTATCATTTGTCCTTCATTCATTCATTCTTTCTTCTGTTGTCACTGTGCACTCAGTAGTCACCAGCAATGCATTTTGTCATCCCTTCTTTCAGGGCTCATTCATTCACTCACTACCAGATGTACTCATTCATTCACCACCTTTTTCATGCATTCATTCATCATTTGTGCTCCTTGTTTATGAGTTTATGCACTTGTTCATTCATTCATTCACGCAACATTCAGTGTAGACTGCTGGTAACAGCATGGATTGGGTGTGTCTGTTCCAGTGTGATTCCATACTTGTCCATCCTGCACATTCTGGGACTTTGATAACAAAAGCCCTAGGCCCTTTTAAGTAAGCTTTTTATTGTAGTATAACATACTGTATAAGAAGAAAAACACACAGGTCACAATTTTGCAAACAGCCATTCCAGTACCTCAGAACTCCCTCTGGGACTTCTCCCTTGGTCACTACCCTCCATGGGTAACTGCTGCTGACTTCTAACAGTGTAGACTTCCTGTGCCTGTTCTAGAATTTTGTTGTTGTTGTTTGAGATGGAATCTGGCTCTGTCGTCTAGGCTGGAGTGCAGTGGTGCGATTTCAGCTCACTGTGACCTCTGCCTCATGGGTCCAAGTGATTCTCCTGCTTCAGCCTCCCGACTAGCTGGGATTACACATCAGTGCCACCACGCATGGCTAGTTTTTTTGTACTTTTAGTGGAGATGGGGTTTGACCACACTGGCCAGGCTGATCTTGAACTCCTAACCTCAAGTGATCCGCCATCCTTGGCCTCCCAAAGTGCAGGGATTACAGGCGTGAGCCACTGCACTTGGACTTGTTCTAGAACTTTGAAGAAGTAGATTCACACCGTCTGTGTTCCTACATGTGCAGTCCCTTTGAGCAGCTCTATGATCCTGAGACTTATCCACGCTGTTGCATTAAGTTGTACATTATTTATTCTTACTGGTTGGTGGTGTTCTCTGCTATGAAAATACAATTATTTATTTATCCTAGATGGAATTATGGACAATCTCATGATGAACACTCTTTCGATGAGCAGGTGAAGGCATTCTTGTGGGGCATTTACCTAGGGGTGGAGCTGCTGGGAAAAGGTCATGCAGAAGTTCAGCTTTAGTAGATACTGAGGGTTTTCCAGAATGATTATCTCACTGTGTGGGATTCACCTTTGCCCACGGACTTGCCCCTGAGCTACCCGTACTCCCCATGACCGTGCATTGTACGTGGTCTGTCTCCAGTCCCCCTGGCCCAGCTCCTCAGTCCTCCTTCCAAGATGTTGCCCCTCTCCAGGGCTTTGGTGCAGGTCTGCCTTCCCCTTGGTCCTGCTGTTGGCGCCTTCCAGCCTTGGTCCTGTCTTTCTGTCCTGGAGACACATCCTCAGGCCACTCTGGATGATGTCTTCTGGGCCTGGTCTGGCCTGGCCGTCCTCCCATCCTGTGGGTATTTGGGACTTAATTCTGATGTGAAAAGTCTGGGACGCAGAACACATGCCTCAGAGTGATCCTGCCTGAAAATCAAGGGAACAGGGATGTTAACACCCCAGTTCCTGCTGGTCCCTGATTGAAGGCTATTGCCAGGAGTGTTAATTCCCTGGCCCTTCTGACCTGCCCCATAGGAGGTCAGAGTGGGCTTAGAAAGACCAAGAAAGGCTTCAGATAATGCATTGCAGGAGCTGATCCATAGAGGCCAGGCCTGGACTAATAGGGTGAGGCCAGGGCTGTGGCTGGGACATCAATAGCATCTGCATAACTGTAAAATGTGGGCCAAAAGGCACATCTTAGAGGAGAGTTGGGAGATTAGCAATGGCTATGGCACCTAGTAAGCGACTTGTAAATGGAACTGAATTTTATGGGGATGCTGAACTTCCAAGCCCAGGTGACTGAGAAGGCTGTGCTGTCAATCTTGGTGGCTGGGAATACAGGCAAGGGACAGGCTGGAATGGAAGGAGGATGAGCTAAGTTTTGAACAGGTAGAGCTTTGGACATGTTGAGTTTGGGTTGAGAAGACATAGGGCCGTTAGAAGTAGAGATTGGCTGGAAAGGGCCTGGGGTGGGAGCAGAAGACTCGTAGTGATTCTTGCTTCCACGAATCTTACCTGGGACCACAGCAAGCTGACTCCCTTTTCCCATGGTTTCCATCTCTCACTGTACCTCCCCACCCTGCACAGGGTATAAGCAAGAAATGGTGATGTTCCAAAGGAAGGGTTTGGTCATCAATTGTTGATGACATGTTTTATTTTGAAACTGGTTTTGGGCTCCAGAAACAGACAAGATGATCTTCGCTGCCTTGCCGGGCTACTTCAGCTCCCGTCCGCACGCACGGCATAGAGGAAAACACTGAGCTCAGGACACTGGGATCAGGCTGCAGTGGTCCATGTGAGTGGGTCCGGAAGCGGTAAACTCCAAAGTTGACCCTGACGTGGTGTGTGTCCCTGTTCCTCCCCAATAAGTAGGCTGGGGTCCACCTTCTACAGGCGAGCCTGCCCTTCTCTTGGGGTCCCTGCTCCCAGGGTTAGAGGAGTTGTGGATGATGGTTCTCCCAGCAGCCAGCCGCACAGGTGTTGGCCTTGAAGACCTCATCTCCTAGACAGTCCCTGCCTAGACCCACAAAAAAGAGCGAGGTGCCTCATTGTGGTCTCAGTCCCAAGCAGTTTTCTGCAACGGCCCTGGGAGAGCAATGCCAGCTCTCTGCAAGCCCATACTGCAGTTCCTCTCAGCCTCAGCCTTGGGAGCCCTTTCGGAAAAGGGCAGAGCAGCCTCGGGTCCCTCATTTTGTGTTTCAAGGACTCAGCACTTAGGCATCTGGAGTAGGGAGAGAACATGTCTTCTGGAGCCAAGATACCTGCAGTCCCCATCCTGGGTGACCTCGGACAGGTCCCATCATCTCTCTGAGTCTCAGGTTCCACAGTGATGAACTGAGTGAAAAGATCCGCCTCCTAGAATTATGGGGAGGATTAAAGGAGACAATGGGGGTGGGAAGGTGTTTAGCAAACACTGATCTTTCCATTTATGTGCGAGTGAGTCCTTGTCACTGTGGGAAAGACAGGATGGTGTATTTCCTCACTTTTGTTCCTTAAATGACACAATCCCCAACTCACCAGGATTCCATTTCCCTGCACTGCCCCTCATTATTGTCCTTGAACTTTGACTAATTTAAAAATGTAAACCTGGAAGGAATCTCAGAGAATGATGAGTCCAACCTCATTGTTCTAAACACTGGGGAACTGAGGCACAGAGAGAGACAATGGACTCAAGGTGCCCCAGCTGGTTGTGGCACAGCCACCCAGGAGTCCCAGCCCGGCACCCCCGGGGTCTCTGCAGCCTCTGCCTCGCGGCTCCCTGGGGTCTTCCTCAACCTTGCTTGCTTTGCTTGCCAGATACTCTCTCCAAGATCAAAAGCTAACAGGCAGCAACCTGGATTTCCACAGCGGGAGGCTAATTTGCCCTGAGGCTGCTTTTTGTTTGTTTGTTTTCTTTTTAGAATTACTTCCAGGGCTTAAAAACTGTATTATTGAAAACCTAAAGTGGCTGTCAGTTTCTCTCCAAAAGAAAACACGTGATCTGTCTTCTGTATGGATGTGACATTGCATCTAGTTCAAAGTCCCATCAAATGAATGTATTACAGGAAGAAAGGGTTTCATTTGAGAAAATTCAAGCTACCACACACATAGTTTGCTGCCTAACCTTTTTTATATATCTTTTTTTTTTTTACCATGAAAAACAAAATAGCTTTTAAAGGTTACCTTTCCCTCAGAAATGATCTGAATGCGTGTAATTTAAGCTTGTATTGAACATGTGAAATGTTAACATTTCCTCACTGTTATAATCCTGCCCTCTTGCCTTTCTCCAGTGCAAGAGACTTCCTCCCTGCTCAGCTTGATGGTTATTTCTTTTTGCAGCCCAAGGGCTTGTGTTTCCATCCCCTTGAGAGAAATGAACTCAGGTGAGGTCAGGCAGCCGGGAGATTCCAATTCATGGCTCCTAGGACTTTCCATATGCCGATCATCATAGCTACCATCGCCTAAGGGCCTACTGTGTGCCAGCACTGCGTCAGGTGCCTTTTAATTCATCGCCTCTAACCCTCCCGCTTCCATGTTGATTCTGTCTGCTGTCACCCGCCGCCGGGATGATTGCCAGAGATGCCGGATCATCTCCCAGATTCGATTCCACTCTTAACCCCTGTGGTCTCCTCTCCACCTAGCAGCAGGAAGGAGCCTTTAAAAATGTCCCTGCAACTACTTCCTTCCTTGCTCACACCCTCCATGGGTGCCCAGCTTCTGCAGGTTAAAGCCCGAGTCCTTCCCTGGTCCCAGACCCTGTGATCTCTCTGACCTCACCTCCTACCCCTCTTTGCTCTGCCCCAGCTACTTGGGCCTCCCCGCTGACCCTTGAGCACGCCAGGCTCACTCTCACCTCTGGGACTCTGCACATGTGGCTTCCCCTGCCGGGGCTGCCCACCCCAGATATCCTCATGGCTCCCAGCCTTCAGGGCTCTCTCCAAGTGAGTCCTCAGTGAGACCTTTCCTGATCACCCGTATAAAACTGCACCCCAACCTCCTGACACTCTTTAGGCCTCCTCTCTGCCTGATGTCTCCTCATCACTTACCACTGTCACTATCTGGCATATTCTGAATATTTTATTTACATTATTTATTGGCTGCCATCCCAAGAATGTAAGCTCTGGAAGGATAGTGATGATGATTGTTTTGTTCACTGCTAAATACCCAGTTCCTACAACATTGTCTGAGACATAAATGCTTATTATATGAATGAACTGAAGATTCACATTTGGTGTGGATAGGATTAATAGCATTCAGATAAAAAAACAAGTAAACAGATAAATAGTATAATATCAAAGAGCAAGAGGTGCTATGAAGAAAGGAAGGCAGGACTACGTGGCTACTTAGACTGGGGGCCTGGGAAAGCCTCTTCCAGCTTTTGAATGGAGATCTGGATTTTACAGACCAGGCGGCAGCCCCAGGGAGTGGACAGCTCACACAAGGCCTGGCAGGAGGTAAGTTACGGCATGGGTTTTGAGGCCACAGAGCAAGCGTGCCCAGGCTCCTGGGGAGCTCTCCAGAACACCCGAAATGGACATCCTTGGAGCTGACCTTGCTCCGGCCTTCTGGCCACCATGTTAAAGTCATTATTCCATGTATCTCCCTTCCCCACGGGACCGAGAGTGTGACTTGGAGTTCCCATCCATCCATCACTGGGCCTAGTGTATAGTAGAGCCTCTGCACGGTTCTCTTAATGAATCAAGTGTGTTATTTCCAGGCAGGTGAGGGCACGTTGCAGCTATAAACATACAAGAATGTCCAGCTGTAAGAGGTCCTGGAAATAATTGAATCCATTTTTGTTTTTTAAGAGAAAACTGAAGCCCAGGGTGGGCCAGGGTGTTGCCCAAAGTCATTCGATGAGTCAGGACCAGAGTTGGGACTTGAGCCCAGGCCTTCTGCTATTGGTCCTTCCCATGGGACCACTCTACAGAGAAAGCCTGGGAACCCTGTCTCCTCTGAGAGGAATCCAGGTGACTCACACAGATAGGACTTCTGCAAACTCTGGTTGAAAATAACATTAAAATGAGGCTGTGCACCTGAAGTTACAAATTCCCTCAACCTGAAAAAACATGGGCTCACCATTAAATAAAAAAGAGCCAAACTAACTTCTAATTCATGACTTCATTTTTTTTCCAAACCCATCAAAGAAGTAAAGTCAAAGGGCAAATAACTGGCCCCAAATCTGAGGAGAGAGAGAAGGCTGCAGGGAGAAAGGAGACAGAAATCCTCCCTCCCTGGAACACATAAACCAAAGCCTATCTGAGACAAGTCTCAATCCATTTAGGAAGTTTATTTTGCCAAGATTAAGGACACGCCCCTGACACAGCCTCAGGAGGTCCTGACAACATGTATCTAAGGTGGCCAGGCACAGCTTGGTTTTATACATTTTAGAGAGACATGAGGCATCAATCAATATATGTGAGATGTACTTTTGGTTCAGTCCGGAAAGGCAGGACAACTCAAAGCGGAGAGAGGGCTTCCAGGTCATAGGTAGATAAGAGACAAATGGTTGCCTTCTTTCGAGTTTCTGATTAGCCTTTCCAAAGGAAGCAATCAGATAGGCATTTATCTCAGTGAGCAGAGGAATGACTGAGTTCTGTCTTTTCTTTTTCCACAAATTGTGAGGGAGGCATATAGTTGTTGTTGTTGTTGTTGTTGTTTTTATCTTAATAGCTATCTTCTTTTGGAATAGAATGGAGGCACATTGGCCCTAAGCAGTTCCCAGTTTGACTTTTCCCTTTGGCTGAGTCATTTGGTGGTCCCGAGATTTATTTTCCTTTCACGGGTAGATGCATCAGAAACTAGTTAGAAGAGTTCAGCTAGAATAATTAAAAAGTGAGTGAAGGCCAGGTGCAGGCTGACCGGACAGTGTGAAGTCCCCAAACTAGGTAGTCTGCACCAACTTTCAGGATCTTTCTAGAACCCAGGGGATGCTCACAGGAAAGGTCAGAAAGAGGTGTCAGAAAGTGTCTTACAGTTCAGACAAGGAGAAGCTACAGAAAAAATTGTACTCAGGCAGCCTTTCTCTCCAATGAAACAAAATACTTAATCTAGGTAGAAAATGGGAATAAGAACTGCTGTCCCTCAGGCACTGGTGAAAGCTTATTTGAGTTGAGGGGAAGAGAAGGGGATCTTTCTTCCTGAGAAAGGGAAAGGAGCACTCACTGGGCGCAAAACTATACAGGGAGAGGGATGGGAGAGTTCAGAGGGCCACATCCTGAAATGCAGGGAAACATGGTTTAAATAAGACAGGCTTAATCAGAGCAACAGAAAATACACCCATGCAAGGAGCAAGTGCAGAATGCTGCAGGGAGGGGAATGTTTGAGGTCCAATTAAAAGGATGGTCCCATGCAAAGCTTCAGACAGACATGGTGCTGGCAACCCAATCTCCACCCTGAACACAGGCTTCACCACAGGAATTGGAAGCTTGTGGTGCAATAAGGATAAACAGAACAAGAACAAATCTCACACCCAGCCCAACTCCTGACTGCAATAACTCAAACCCGTCACTAAACCACCAGGAAGGGTGTCCGATTCCAGGCATAAAAACCATGCTCCTCAGTCTCTACTGTCTGAGCCAAAAGATCCAGCTTTCAACAAAAACATCACGAGGCCTGCAAGGCACACAGGAATCAGCAGAACCAGATGCAGACATCACAGTGAGATGCTGGAACTATCTGACAGGGACTTTAAAATAACTATGATTAATATCTTAAGGGATAACACTCATGCTCCGATGAAAAATGGCTTCCAGAGGCCCTCAGCAGAACTGAAACAGCTAAGGAAAGGATCAGGGAACATGAAGATATATTGATAGGAGTTACCCACACTGAACCACAAAGAGAAAAAAGGCTGAAGAAAAAGAGAAGAAAAAAAAATAGGAAGAGAACATCCAAGAGCAATGGGACAATATCCAACAATCTAACGTATGTGTAACTGTGAGTTGGAGGAGGAGATGAGAGAGAAAATGAGGCAGAAACAGCATGTGAAAAAATAATTGCCAAGAATTTCCCAAAATCAATGAGACAAAAAAGCCACATACCCATGAATCCCAAAGGCAGAAGAAATAATTCTCGCTACTCCCCAACCCATATACACACATATATACTAGGCAAATCATGCTCATGCTGGAGAAAAAAAAATTGGCAAAGAAAACATCTCGAAGACAGACAGAGAAAAGAAGGAACATTATACAGAGATAAACAAAGAGGAGAATCACAGTAGACTCTTCATCAGAGCCCACACAAGCTAGAAGACCATGGAGTGTCATCTTCAAAGTGCTGAAAGAAAAACAAAAAAACTATCAACCCAGAATTCTATACCAGAAGAAACAGCTTTCAAAAATGCAGTAGAAATAAAAACTTTCTCAGGGGAACAACAAATGAGAAATATGTTGTCAAGAGAGACCTAAGAAATGTTAAAAGGAGTTCTTCAAGCGAGGGCATATGGTATTAAACAAAATCTTGGATCTACATGAGGAAATAAAAGGGGCCCTAAACATAGAAAGTACATTTTTCCTTATTTTTAATTGCCCTAAAAACTAATTGTTTAAAGCATAATTGTGTTTATAGAATGTTTAAAAATGTTATATACGACAACAATAATGCAAATAATGGGAGGGACAAATTGGGACTATAACGTAAGTTCCTAATATGACACATAAAGAGGCATAATATTATGTGAAGGTAGACTCTAATTAGGAATGCGCATTGCAAACCCCAGGGAAAACACGAAAAATATAATAAGAGGTATAAATAAGCTAGTAGGCTAAATAAAAAGGAATAGTGAGTGATATGGTTTAGATGTGTGTCTCTCCCCAGATCTCATGTTGAACTGTAATCCCCAGTGTAGGAGGTGGGGCTTAGTGGGAGGGGATTGGATTATGCGGGAGGACTTTCCCCTTGGTGCTGTGCTTGTGGTGGTGAGTGAGTTCTTGTGAGATTTGCTCATTTCAAAGTATGTGGCACTTCCCCTCTCTCTCGCTTGATCCCACTTCTGCCACGTAAGATGTCTGCTTCTGCTTTGCCTTCCACCGTGAGTAAAAGCTCCCTGAGGCCTCCCCAGAAGCTCAACAGAAGCCACCATGCTTCTTGTACAGCCTGCAGAACCGTGAGTCAATTACACCTCTTTTCTTTATAAATAACCCAGTCTCAGGTATTTCTTTATAGCAATGAAAGAACGGACTAATACAATGGATGATCAATTTACTTAGGAGAAAGCAGACAAAGGAATAAAAAGAAAGAACAGGTCAAACAAATATAACTCTCAACTGTAGAATGAAAAAAGATGGATGGAAAACTGTGAAGGCCTTTCCTGCTAAAACATTCTCTAAATCAGGGAGCTCCTTCCTTGACTTGAAGACTTCTCAATGCCTCATGAGGCCCTCAGTGAGGAACCTCTTAATAACATCTCTTTAATTAGTTTGGTGAATCAACACAACCACACTGGGAGAATCTTTTATCAAATTGCTCCTGCACAGGAGAACAGAAGACTACAATGCTTAGAAGCACAAATATAATTGGAGGTCATCAGATTCACAGCCTGTTGGGCCCTTCCCTTATAGAGTCACACTTGGGGCTGTGTAACTCACAGATAGTGAATCTTTCCTCTCAAGCCAGGAGTCCTAGAATCATAGGATTTAGAGCTGTGGCCCAGAGAAGGGAAGTGATTCAAGGTCACACAGCAGATTTGCTTCTAGTCACTTCTCACTTTAACTCTCCTGGAATTTCTTCACCTATAAGAAGAGGAGCAGAGCGGTTCAATGAGGTAATCCCTGAATGAGTCTACTAGTCTTTGAGTCGTAAAAGCCAGGACACACAAGTTCGGGGCTCTGTGGCCACTGTCAATGGTGCTGAAGAACAGCAAGGCACTGGACCTACTCAGTGCATTTAAGGCCAAGGGGAAGAGGACAGAGTTGCCTTCAGAAAATTGCTCCCTCCCTACTAGAATCAATCTTCCTTCCCTTCCAATTCCCCATCCTGCTCTTTTCCCCAGTGTCTTGGAATCCACAGATGACAGGCACCTTTGGAGTCAGGACAACAGCACAATGATCTACAGGATTCTCCAAGTGTCAGGTGGGTGGCCTGAGGGACCTGATCCTTCCTGCTGAGGGCCTGAGGCCATGTCCATCCTAGGTGTACAGCATAAAAGACACCAAAGCCTCCGTTGACCATGCCATCTCCATTGGAGGAGGAGGAGGATAATCAGGCTAGTTTTCCAGGGTGCTGAAGAGAACCAGCAGAGGCCTTCACCCAATAGGCACTGGGTAAATTAGGGAAGAGGAACATTTAGGAGCCATGGCGAGGTTATTATGCATGACCCCAGAGGGGCTGGCTGTCAGGCCTGATGGAGCAGATGCAGCAAGTTGGTTGAAGCACCAGGAATGTGTGGGAGCTGGAGAGGAAGCGCTATGGCTTGAATGTGTCTCCTCCAAAATTCATGCTGCAACTTAATCTCCATTTTGGTGTTACCAAGGGTGGGACTCTTTGAGAATGGATTAGTGACCCGTAAAAGGGCTGGAGGGAAGTAGCTGGGGCCAGCTTTGGCCTCTGCTTTTCACCGTGTGAGGACACAGCAGCAAAGAGCCATGCTGGGAACAGAGACTGGGTCCTCATAGACACTGAACCTACTGGCATATTGATCATGGACTTCCAGCCTCCAAACTGTGAGGAATAAATTTCTACTGCTTATAAATCACCTAGTCCCAGGCTTTTAAAAATAGCTGCACAAATGGACTAAGACAGGAAGCCAGGAGAATTCCAGAGTCAAGATCCATTTGGGAACCACATAGAATCAGAGAACACATCCATAGCAACGAGAGAAGACAGATTTGAGGAGGGTGGAAGGTAACATTCTACCTGTTCCTCATGACAGCACCTCTTTTATCTTTCAACTCAGTTTAACACACTCTGTGAATGCCCTTTGGGTTGTCCTATCTGTTTATATATGATTTCATTTAATTAATTTACAAATCCTGAATAAGGCAACATTATCATTATTTACAGCTAAGGATAGGTAGTCTCATAGGCAGAGACTTTCCCATAATCTCTCAGTTGGTGTGGTGGGCAGAATCCTAAGATTCCCCCTAATAATTCATACCCTTATATAATTCCTTTTCCTTGAGTGTGGAGAAGATGTAAAACTTCCTTTACTGATTGAATGGGGTCAAGGTGAAGGGATTTTGCAGATGTAATCAAAGTTCTTAATGAGTGAACTTTAAATCAATCAAAGGGGAGTTTATACTGGGTGGGCCAGATCTAATCAGGTGAGTCCTTTTAAAGAAGGTCAGACACGGAGAGCTATAGAGACTCTCTTCACCATCGGCTTTGAAGCAAGCTGCCATGCATTTTGCAATCACAAGGAAATGAATTCTGTCAACAACCTGAATAAAATTGGAAGCAGATCTTTCCCTGGTTGAGCCTACAAATGAGAACAGGGCTTGGAAGCACCTCGATTTCAGCCTCGTGAGACCCCGAGCAGAGAGCCCAGCTAAGCTGTGTCCAAATTTCTCACCTACAGAAGCTGTGAGATGATAAATAGGTGTTGTTTGAAGTTGTTAAATTTGGAACAATTTGTTATGCAGCAATAAACAACAGATAGACCTGGCAGGTGGCAGAGCTGAGATGCAGAAACTTCCCTGTTTCCTGTAAAGTCCCCACTTTTTCCACTGCAGATCCCTCACTTCCCACTCCCCAACACACATATTCCATTGTTTCCATCTGGGGCTGGACTTGCCCTCAGAGGGAAGCTTGATTATTAAACAGGCAGGATGGAAACGGAAAGAGTGACAACCCCATCCATTTTCTCTGACTTCTGGGCAGAGGCAGGCACTGAATTGGTGTGGCCCCAAAACTCCCAGGAGGAAGGAACATGTGCACCAGCTGGCGTCACTCAGGGCTGGCAGTGACTCCAGGTGCCCATGAGGGGAATGAGGTGAGAGGAGCTCCTGGTCAAGTTATCAAAGAAGGTTGGCCTTTGGGTCACCTTTGGCCTTTGGGTCAGGGGTCACTGAACCTCGGCTCACCCACTACATGTGCCTGAGACATTAGGCATCTTCTTTGATCTCATATGATTCCATGAATAACAATAGAGCTACCGTCTGGTGAGTTTCTACCTCACTCATTCGACAAATACCTATTTTGTGCGCAGGACGTGCTGAGCACTGGGGCTGCAATAGTGAACCCCACAGAGCTTTTAAATGCCAGACAGGGACCAGCCAGACTCCCAGCTGTGAACACACCGCTGTGGCCTCTGAGGCCACACAAGGGCCCCTTCCTCTGTTCTGGGCTCTCTGGTTGCTCAACCACAGACACTTTTTCCCCAACTCATCACATGCTGGCCCTTGGCATTTCCATATCCTCTGATACTGGGGTGTCGGTGGGGAAGGGGAGGAAAACAAATGGGCAGAAGGAAGACAAATCACAGAACCAAGAAAGAATTTTCTTCCTGTTTCTTCCCCTAAGCAGTTTAACACAAATTAATTTAAGTACAGCCTGCATCTGATGAAGAAGTCACTTAGATTCATTTTCTTAATCAACTATTTCAAGCCCAGCATTAATCTATTCATCAGCTGCACTCATCAGGAGAAAACATGCTTCTTCAGGACTTTTCTAACTGAAAATAAATACCTCATTAAGTTAAACATATTAACCTGAGAACAGTATTGAAGTCAGACAGACTAATGAACGTCACTATAGGGAAGATGCAACAGTCCTCAGAGCGGCCCCACCCTCCATCAGGGGCTCCCACAGATTCTCTCAGCTACTGCAGGATGTAGGATCATCAAAGGAGGGAGGGAGAGGAGAAAAGGACGCAGACGGAACAGGGCTGATCCAGGAGGCATGGCTGTCACCGTGGATATACTCCAGATTCACTCTGGGTACTTGTCTGAGAAGGGCGTGTAGCCACCCTTATGTGATGTGATGCATTGTGAATTCCAAGAGAGAGGCTGGTTTTGCCTCTAAAATGAGAGAAGCCAGGCTTAGGTATCAGGAAGCTCTGATTCTAGTTCCTGCTCTGTCCCTCAGTGGGGTTGGGAATAATTCCCTGGCTTTTTCCAAATATCAGTGAGTGGACTAGATCTAGTTTCTTCCAATCTTTATTAAGTCAACCATTATGCTACGTGCTTTCTCATATGTAATTTTGTGGACTGTCACAGAAACCCAGTTAGACAGATTTGTCTTTTGCCCTAGAATTAGAGAATAGGAAAACCCAGGCCCAGAGAGAAATTATCTGACTTGCTTTGCTAGATCGTTGGGACAAGCAGAGGCTGGAAATGGGGCTCCACCCTGGGAAGGTCATCCCTGGGGAACTGCATCCACCTTTGCAAGAAAATAAATGTAAAAGAAAGGCAGAAAACTTGAGCTTGGTCAGAAGAGTATGACCAACTTGATGAAGGGGTGGTGTGATGCAGAATGCTGAGGAAGCAGGGCTGTTGCACCTGCAGAAGGAAGGACCTTGGAGAGACAAAAGAAATATTCTCAAATACAAAAAGGACTGTCATGTGGAAGAGGGAGCACATGCCCTCAGTGTGGGCCGAAGGAAGGTATTTCAACAGCCAAAGCTGTCTAGAGATGGAATGAGCTACTTCCAGAGGCAGTAAGCTGCACACATCCCCACCCCATGGATATGCAAGTAGTAATTAGATAACTACTTAGTGGGGGCATAAAATCAGGACAAACTGGACTGGAATGACAACTGTTGTGTTTTTTTCCAGACAATTTCACCTCTCTCTGACCCAGTCTCTCATTTGAAAAATGGGGATTATAAAGTTACCTACCTCTTTGGGTTACTGTGAGAATTAAATGAGATTATTAAATTAAATGAATTAAATGTGTGTAATACCCTACATGCATGCCTGGCTGGGAGCTGATGTTTTAACCATCAATGTTTGATTTTTAGGGAGAGGATTCCAGCATCAGATGAGGTCTTGTAGCTTTGCCCACTTCCAGCACTTGGTCTCTTTAGAAAAGATCTCTCTGTGAATGCTCTGAGAATTAGGGGATGGTGCCCACTATCAGTTTATTGCCTCTTAGCTCAAATTGCTTCTTTACCTTGTGTTTTGATCCTGAAGCTGGACACTGAAAACATTTCTTCTATGCCAGGTGATGTAATGTTACACCTTGCCTGTAGGGGGTGCTGGGGAGACACTGCAAGGCTATAGAAGAGGATGGGATTTCTTGTCTGGGTTCTGGGTTTCTTGGCTTCTTGCTCCTGTGGCAAGACTGCTGGTGGCATTAGAGTGACCCGGTGGCCCTCACCTTCCAGTGAGCTTTGTTACCACCCAGAGGGTGGCTCCCTACTCACTAGCATTGGGCCACTGACTAAGGACCATTTCTAGTTTGTGGCATCCCCGGGAACTTCTCCTTTATCCACTGGGCCACAGTGGTACCATTTCCAACAATGCTGAATCTTAGCCTTGAACAATGTGACTCTCTTCCAACATCATTTCTTCCTCGGGGACTCTTCTTTGGCCCTAGAGGTAGTAGGATCTCCCTACGTTTTCTATTTCTATATTTATTAGCATCCTATTTGATTCCTTTTAGTAATTAATCATCTTTTACTAGTTAATAATTCTTTAAATTTTCCCTGTTCAAATTACTTTTGTGATTTCTGTCTCCTGATTGGACCCTGATATGTGGTATCCACCACTCTCTGTGGTATGAATACTCCCGCCATGGCCAATTTCAGATAAGGAATGCTATGTCACTAAATGTGAAGTTTGGGAGAGACACGGAATAACACATCATTATTGAGTATTCCTGCCATACACATGCAATGTGAGTAAATCATCTCACGAGCATACACAGTAGTAAAATATTATGATGCAATTAGGAATTGATGACTTTTGAGTGTTTATTGCCTTTGGTTTTTTGTTTTTTTTTTTGGTTTGCATTCAGGACAACTATTGCCTTTGTTTTTAATGTAATGTATTACATTGTAAGTTAAGATGAATTAATTGTTAATATTGTCTGTGTTTAACAACTGGCTGGCAAAGTTGCTGAGCATTCATTCATCAGCTCCAGCACACTTCTGTCCCCATGTCTGTGGCCCCATCACCTTGGTTCTTGATCATATAATTATGGAAACAGAAACTTGCTAAATCCTCGGGTTTGTGAAACCACCCGATGCGAAGGCCAGGCAGTCGGCCCCCGCCTCACTCGGTCACCCCTCTTAATGCAGTATTTGACACTTTCAATTTATTTTTTACATCCTTTATTATGAGAAATAATAAATTTCCAGCATAAATACTCCTTTGCCAAACTGAATTCATCAAAGTGTGGGAAGGCGGGGAGAGGCCTCTGGAACTTTGAGCTTCACAGTTAACCCTTCAGCCCTCACAGAGGCCATTACAGGGAGGGCACTGGGCTTTGGAGGCCTCTCTGGCCTGCTTGGAACCTCATTGGTGGTAACCTAACTGCTTTGCCCTTCTGTAGCCTCACTCTGGTGGTGGGATATAGGGAGTCACTCTCCCTCTCCTTCCCATCCTCCCTCAGTCCCCTGATCTGCCTCCTGAAAGGTCTCCCCTGGATCAGATTCTCCTGCCCTGCCCGACCCTTGGAAGAGAACAGTACTGATATGGTATTTTGGTTTCTTCCTTCCCTACTGCCCAAGCAGGTGTGCAATGACTGATGTTCACACTGAAAGGGGACATGGGAACAAACAGGCTGTTCACTAACCTGCTCACAGCCTTCAGGGAGCCATGCTGCTTCAGGGCTGAATCAGGGGAGTCTCCTCCCACCACTGCATGGGGCTGCTTTGTGGCTCTGCTGAGTTTAGTCACCTTGTTTACACTCCAAAATGCACTTTAATGTCAGTTTTGAAGACTTGCAAACCCTGGGTGTGAATTCTGCTCCAGGACTCCTCCCAGAAGAGCTGGTCAGAGTTTCCTTTCTATCCTCTCCTGGTCTTCGTCTAAAGCCCTTTCCTCCAACAACTGGCTGCTTAGCACTTGTTAATGGATCTAATAATTTCTTGAAATTGATTTTCTCATATAGAATATACCTGGGAGAAATAAAATAACCATCAAAGAAACTTAAATGAATTACACTCTTGTCAAGAGAAGAAAAGCAATCCACTTGAAGCATGAACTATGAGGGAATAAGGATCTGCTGCGTACTGAGACAGGGAGGGTGAGAAGGGGGCCCTGCGTGCAGCTGAGCTCATTACACGTTGGGTCATTTTCTCTGCCCTGTGATGTGGCCTGTCTCTGCTCTGCTCCCCACTCCAGCCCTGTCCCCACAGGGAGAGGGGATGTCTGACTCACTCTCCTACCTTCTCTGAGAGTTGATGGGTTGATGGTTTTGCCTTAGAGAAGAGAGGTGGGAGGGGTTCTGCTCTCTTCTCAACACCCCTGCCTCTGTTACCAGTGGCTCTTTGTTCTTAGAGCTCCCAAGATGGTGGCAGGCTGCTCCCAACATGGTGGCCTGGCCACTCCCAAGATGGTGGCAGGCCACTCCCAAGATGGCAGCAAGCCTTTTGTTCAATGACCTAGGGTTCTTGGCCTCACGGATTCCAAGGTATGGAACCTTGGGCCATGTGGTGAGTGTTATAGCTCTATTAGAAGCTGAGGGTCATGGAAGAGAATCATGGAACCCAGCGACTAGCATTCAGCTCAATCAGGACGAACCCAGGCACTTAGCTGTGCAGGAACAATGGTGAGCCTCTAGCCTGATGGGGAGTGGCAACGGGCACCTCGCTGGATCAGAAGTGCAGCGGACACCCTGCCAGATCCAGAGGGGTGGAAGTCAGTGGCAGGTCTGCAACAGCGTCGATCAGCAGTGGTGGATGGAAAGCGAAAGCTCAGCTCGAGCCAGAACAAACATGGACCAGAAGAGTGTGCAGTTGCAAGATTTAATAGAGTGAAAACAGAGCTCCCATACAATGGGAGGGGACCCAAAGGGGGTTGCCTGATCCAGTTCAAATGCCTGGGTTTATATCCCGATCATTGTCCCTCCCTCTGTGCTCTCAGGTGATAGATGATCTGATTATTTCTTCACCTCCTGCTGCTTTTAGCCTAATTGGTATTTTAGTGAGCTCTTTTTACTACCTAATTGGTCGGGTGTGAGTTGAGTTATAGCCCCGTGTTTAAAGGTCACTTTCCCCAGCTAGGCTTAGGAATTCTTAGTTGGCATAGGAAGGCCAGCTAGTCTTGTCTCTCACCTCTGCCACCCCTGCCTCTGCCTTCTCTCTCATAGACCCCATCAGCTGAGGAATGAGCTCCCAGACCTTCCCACAGGAGAGGAGATGGAAAGAGTGAGGCAGACAGGGCATGGGATGGCAGGCTGTTCTGAAAGAGTGCCAGAATAGAAATGCAGGCTGTACAGTGAGGAGTGGGTCCAGAGAGGGATGGGTTCCGCTGGTTGCCAGGGCCCAGGGCTCCCCTCTGACAGGTGTGCTCCCAGCCCTGGCTACACAGTGAGTTCCAGAATGCATTCCAGTGGCAGGACATGAGCTGCTCATACACTTCCTGGCCTGAGTGGAGTTAACAGCCTGAGCCCGGATCAGAGAAGGATGGAGATGGAGCCTGTTTATGGAGCAAGACTTGGCACATTGGATCCATGATCTCACTCAAACTTAGTCTCACTTCCTGGATGGACTGCCAATGACGGGCTTAGGCAGGTGACCTGGGAGCATGCAAGAAGAGGGGTTGGGAGGGGAGACCGGACTCCAAGGCCTCTGGGACTTGGATGTGCAAGTACATGCCTTGGTGTTTTGTGCTGGTTCCCTTCAGTTCCAGCAGGGCTGAGCGCAGAGGCTGGCAGAGATGTCTTGACCATGCACTTACTTTACGTATGTTTGACTGAGGTCCTACTATGAGCTGAGCACTAGGGAGCAGTGGCAAAATACAGACACAACCCCTGACTTCCCCGGGCTTAGAGGTAGATGAACATGTAAGTCCTTTTTGTAGTTTATCAAGGGGAAAACTGGGTTCCAAAAAAGATGTGATTTAGGGGTGAGGAAACTGGGATTCAAGGGGATTGAGTAACCTGACTTAAACCTCACATTTAGTAAGTGGCAGAATGGGAGGCAGGGCTCACCTCCCAAGCCTTCACGCCTCCCAGTGGGCACCGCTGCCACGTGGGCACCCACACACTCCACTGTCCACGCAGCCACGGGTCTAGGGGAAGCATGCAGGTGGATAAAAAGAGGTTCTTCCTGTCCTTGTTCTCTGTCTTCTTCCCTAGGGGTGGAGTGGAGCAGGCTAGGCTGGGACCAGTTTTGGGGCTGGCTTTAGGGCTGGACAAAGCCAGTGTGTGGCTGTTCACCAGCACAGTCCAGAAGGAACCTGGGGCCTGAGCACCTGAGCACGGGGGAGGCCAAATTCCATGATCAAGGCAGAGGGGCTGGGGATGGACCAGCCAAGGGAAAGAACACCCAGGTCAGGCCTGGCAGCTCCAAATATCCAGATAGCATCAGAGAAGGGCATCCCAAGAGGTGCCCCAATCTCCAACAGTGTCCCCTTTTGCCCACCTTTGTGGGCCTCGTGGTGCCCAAACCGGTCTGGGCCCAGTGCGGTGCAAGGGCTAAAGGGGGTCCCATGCCTGTGTCTCCCGGCATCCTAGCCCTGTTGATGCTGTAGGCACCTCTGTGGCACCAGCCTGTACCAGGCCATTTGGCCCCAGAGACCTGGACCTGCCTGTTTACTCTAAACAAGCTGGCACCCCTGCTTGGCCCTGGCACCCGCGGGAGAGCGAGATGCACCATGCGTGGGGAGCTGTTCAGCCCTGAGGGAGGCCATCGCAGGTTATTGCAGCGGCTGCAGAGTGGGGCCTCCACTGGCATGTAAGGGAGGTGGGATGCTTTTAATTACCAGCTGCAGGTCTCTGTGTTTACCTCCTGATTCTTTTCTTGAAGGTAATAATTAAAACAGGCGCACTAAGGAAGTAACAGCCCTGGGGCTCAGAGGGGGAGAAGGCGGGTTTGCTGTAGACCTAGGAGGAGCTTGGCACCAGGCAGGAGGTGCTGAGGGATGGAGGCTCCCCCAATGCCCAGGCTGTTGCTTGTTGAGAGGAGAAGCCCCCAGTCTTGTCTCTGCACTTCTCTTGTAAAGGCTGGGAAGGGGAACAGGGGAAGGCGCCCTGGAGGAGGAGACAGGCCCACAGGGCTTCCCATTCTGACTCCACCACTTCCCTGCTGTGTGACTTTGGGCAAGACGCCTCCCTTCTCTGGGCCCTTTCCTTATCTGTAGGTGGGAACGGTGCTTCCATGAGCCCCTTCCTCCCAGGAAGGTTGTGGAGATGAGCCCTCCAAGCGGCACAGATGGACACCAGGAGCGCGAGGCAGTGAGTGCAGTGGTTGGGGCAGGGAGGCAGTCACAGGTTTGGGATTTAGATCCAAGCTGTGAGCTCAGGCAAGTTCCTCAACTTCTCAAGGTCTCAGCTGCCTCAGCTGAAAATGGGTTCATGATAGCCCCTTCCTTCAAGGGTAGTGATGAGCATTAATGAGGAGGCGCACACAGCCTGACAGAGCTAAGCCCCAAACCAGCAGCTGCTGCTACCCTTGCTGCAGCAGTGGCTGTGGGTAAAGAGTCAGGGGTACACTGGCACTCCTGGTTTCCACCAACACTGACCCCAGGTCTGAACAACCTGGTCCTGCTCTGCTCTGCCCTCTCTGCTTTGGGTACTCCCCCAAATACAGTGTCTTTATTGAGAGTGGCCTAGGGAAGGAAGGATGTGTTGCTTACGCCTGGAGTTTGAACTACTTATTCCCAAACAAACATTGTTATCCATGGTTATTAATAGAAGCCATTCAGTGCTTCCTTTGTTTTTTTTCAAGGACAGTCTTACTTTAGTCAAGTTCCAGAAATGAGGGTACACAGCTTTGAAAAGCAGTTTGTAACTGAAGATGCTAGGGTGCGCGTAAAGCTGTATTTCCAGAACATACCAAAGAAAACAGACATAACTCCAGCGTGGTCTTGCAAACCCTTGATGTTGCTGCATACACTGGGCGGACGGCTACTTCCTCCAGCTGACTTTGGGAATGTCGTAATGCTGTGAGTGTGTCCAGGTGCCTGTGGAAGTCCTCCACTCTCTGCTTGTGGGTTTTGGATCAGTAGGTGCTTCTTGATTAAGTAGTCTACAGCAGAGTTGTATGAGACTATCTATTCTGACTTCTAAAAAATTTTTGGAATATGACATTTCTGAATGATTAGCAGCTGGAAAGTAATATCCGCCGTGCACTCACTATGGGCCAGACCTTGGCTAAGTATGAGGTACTTGTTACATAATTTTTCCAAAAACACAGTGAGGTGGATGGTGTTGGCACCAATTTAGACATGAGGAAACTCAGCTTCAGAAGGGCAAGTAGCCTTGTGGGCTAGCAAGTGGAGCTGTGCAGGGGAAAATGATCAGCATTTCTCAGTAGCCATGAATTACAGTCCCTATTTTCCAGATACAGAAATTGATGCCCAGAGAAGTACAGTGACTTGCCCAAAATCACGCAGCTAGGGAGTTCCAGAATCAGATTCCTGCTGGACTCCAGGCTCCACCATCCCTGCACACTTCCAGCCTCACAAGTTTTTCTTTGGCTTGCCTTTCCTCCTCACATTTGTCCGCATCCTCCAGCAGACTAGGGTGGGACACAGGAAGCCAACTTCCCGGAGAGGAGAAGTAATGGTCCCAGGACTGGAGGAAGGCCGGGTTGATGCCCTCAGTGCCTGTGCATTTGCAGCTTTCGCCTGGAAGCAGGCACGCTTCCCCTCTAGAGACAGGCCTGAGCAGTCAGCAGGCTCCAATTCCATACTCAATTATTCAACATAAATAAGAGTTGAATTAAAATTTCATGACCCCATTGCTTTTTACCCAAGCATCTATCTGAAAGTGAAGACATTTGTTTGAGTCCAACAGTCTAATTGCTGAAACATTCATCCGAAGCCTTTCAACTTCCATAAATCATTTTGGATAACAAGCTACCTTGTAATTTCCACAGAGTTCGAAGTGGAGCAGGTCTTTCTGCAGACACAATGCCCCAGGGGCTGTTGGTTGAATGAGTCCCTTTTGGGAGCAGGGCTGGGGTTTCACTCAGTGTCTGACGGCCAGATGGTCACAACCTCTGGTTTTAGGAGACAATCTCTGACATTTGCCCAGTGGGATCAGTAGGATGATTCCAGGTGAACAACAGCCAGGAGGATTTAGGAGGTGGACTGCAGTGCGAGGTTGTCCCTGGAGGTTACCGGAAACCACACCTCCATAGACAGGGCCAGTGGGAGGGAGGGACAGATGTGCGTCCCCTTCTCCTCTGATCCTTCAGGTTCCTTAGGGGCAGATGGGTGACCTTGGGGCAGTTAATCAATCGCTCAGTGCCTCAGTTTCCCCACCTGGAAGGCAGAACGAATGAACCCTCCTGACAGGGTGGTTGTGAGGCCACGGGGGTGGGCCTGTGGGCAGCTCTCAGCATGGTTCCTGACAGTAGGTGCTCAAATCCATCGGTGCCGGTGGCTCGAGTTGTGTGCACAGACAACTGTTGACTGGGGTGAGGTGTGATGTGGTGTCCTGGCTTCCAGCCCTCACCTGTCCCACTACAGACCATCTGAGGAGGTCCCGGGCACCCCTGGGCAGCAGGAGAGTGGGTTGACATTGAGGTAGTCCAGAGGTGAGACTCAGAGATGTGGGCAAGGAAACTTCCTGCCCAAACAGAAAAGATGGCTATGGGGCAGCCCCCGCCACCGCTGATGGGAAGGAACGCTCAGCATTTAGAGAGGCAGGGGCAAGTGAGTGATGACCAGAAGCTCGGATCAGGCATTCCAGCAATAAAGCGGACAGAGTACAGTGTGTCTTCAGGTAGGCCGAGCTCCACCCACCATGGGGGCTGAGGGCAAGGTGAGAAGGGTGGATCCTGACTAGGGGTGAAGTAAGGCATCCCTGAGATGGGAGAAAAGGCACAGAGCCCGAGCTCAGAGCCCAGCTCAGAAGGAGGCCCTCAGGTCCTAGCAGGTCCCCACGGCACTCACCCTGGAGGGTTTGCTGTGATGGAAGAAGGGACGGCACTTGGGGAAGAGCTGGGGAGCCCAGTGGGGCAAGGTCTCAGAGACATTTCGGGGCACGCTGTGGGGCTGCAGCCCCAGGACTGACTCTGGAGAATCTCAGGAGAGGGCAAAAGTGAGGGATGGGAGGGTCTGGACAGGATGCAGAGCTGACCTTTGGGGAATATTATGGCCAAGGAGAAGTGCAGGGATTGGTTTCTGGGCCTCACCCTGCTTCTGAGTCACTGTGTAACACGGGACAAGCCACTTGCCCTCTCTGAGTTTGGTCTGCACATCTGCAGAATAGGAGATGTTAACTAAGGGATCTCTAAGACCCTCTCAGCTCCCTCAGACGGTCAGGCCTTGTCTCAGTATAGTTCTGTGTGATGCCCCCTTCCCTCCCCTACACCCCACCCTCTATCTTATCTGGTAAGTGGCTTTCTAGCTCAAATTGCCTTCTGCCAAAGGCAAGCAAGTCAGCACCATGAACCCACAGCGCTGACTCGGCAGTCCTCCAGGTCACTGTGTGATGCCGGGCCCAGCAGTAACAAGGGTGCTCGGTTCATTAGAGACCAGGGCTAATATGTCCTCACCCTTAAAGATGCCATTACGGGATAGTTCCTGCAGCTTCCTCTGTGGGAGGGAAGAAAACAAGGAGAATGGGGAATAGGAGATGAATCTGACTAATACCCCCAGAGGAGAGTCTGAGAGCAAAGTTTTGTGCTGGTCTCAGCTTGGAGACCTAGGTGCTGGTGATGGACCGTCACTGGGCTCTTCCATTTCCTGTGACAGGAACCTCAGAGGAACTCCCTTGAATTCAGAAGGGATTTTTTGGTTTATATAAACAGAGGAGCTCTGAGACAGGGGTGCTGTCAGGAGCACCTTGACTCAGGCGCTCAAATGATGCCAGCAGGACCTGCTCCTTTTTTCACCATCTTTTAGCATTTCACTACCATGCAAAGCCATCTCAAGTTCCCCTTTGTGGTGGTGACATGGTTTCCATCTGGACTGGCACTCAGCAGAAGAGAGAACTTCTTTTCCTCGTGGTTGATCAAAAGTTCTAGGCCACTGGCTCTATGAACCACAGCTCCACCCCTGAATCATCAGAAAGGAGAGAGGCCTGGAATATACTGACAGCCTTAAGCCAATCAGGGTCTATGCCATGAGTGAGCTTAACCCCATGTAGACTGAGAGTTGGGGAGAGGGCACTGTTTTATCAGTAAAAGAATAAAAGGGTACTAGGTCACAAAAACCCATAGATGCCTAGAGTGAGTTTGGGGCAGGGAGCAAGAAGAGAAAATATATTAACAGAAACAAAAGGGAAAAATACAAATATTTTTGCATCCTGGTTGATTTCATTTCACTTTCCCAAGAATACAATGATATTGGAGCTGCTGTAATCCTAGGTATAGAATTTTGGGTGTTTAGAGTTAGAAATATCTTCAGTACTCTCAGACCAACTCTATTTCCTTATTTATGTATTTTAATTGACAACTAAAAAATTATGTATATCTATGGTGCACAACATGATATTTTAAAATATGGATACATTGTGGAATAACTACACTAAGCTAATTAATATATGCATTACTTCACATACTCATTTATTTATGGTGAGAATACTTGAAATCTATTCAATGTCACTTTCATAGGCAGGGTATCAAAGACCCAGAAAGGTTAAGTGACTGTCTCCAGGTCACACGCCTCAGGGTAAGACGGTGGAGTAGGGAATCCATCTTCCCATCTAAATAGCAGTTGCACTAGCAAAATCTGTCTGATATAACTATTTTGAAACTCTGAAGTCTATGCAAAGGCTTGAAAATTAGAGGGAAGGCTTATGTAGTACATCACAGCTGATTTCCCTTAACTTCAGCTTTTAGTTGGGTAGCAGCTTCCAACCCTCCATCCCACAGCCATGTGGCAGGCAGGTGTGCATGTGCTCCTGAGCCAGCTTGCGTGCAGCCTGTGGGAGCCTGGGTGGACAATAAGGACCTTGTCCTTCAAATATTGGGTGTCCAGCCGGGAGCAGTGGCTCATGTCTGTAATCCCAGCACTTTGGGAGGCTGAGGTGGGCAGATCACCTGAAGTCAGGAGTTTGAGACCAGCCTGGCCAACATGGTGGAACCCCGTTTCTACTAAAAATAGAAAAAAAAAAAAGAAAAAAATTAGCCAGGCATGGTGGTGCATGCCTGTAATTCCAGCTACTTGGGAGGCTGAGGCAGGAGAATCACTTGAACCCGGGAGGCAGAGGTTGCAGTGAGCCAAGACCGCGCAGCCTGAGCAACAAGAATGAAACTCCGTCTCAAAAAAAAGTATATATATATATATGTGCGTGTGTATATATGTGTATATATGTATATGTGTGTATATATGTATATATGTATAGATGTGTGTGTATATGTGTGTATATATGTGTGTACATATGTATATATGTATATATGTGTGTGTATATATGTGTGTACATACATGTGCGTATATATATTATATATATAGTGGGGATCTATGGTTCAATTGCTGATTTCTTCTGACTGTGGAGATGCAGTAACAGGGATGCTCAGTGCAGACAGTGGTGAGCAGCCATCGTTGCAATCTTTACCACCATTGTTGCAAGCCCCTACCCTTCTGGCTGAAGAGACTTTCAGGGAATTTAAAGGACTGGCACACTTCTCTCTTCATTTATCACTTCTCCCTCTTTTTTGGAGTCAGACACTTAAGGATGTGGACATTTTGATGCACTTGCATATACAAAGGAATTTAGAAAGTTACCACACATTTCCAGGAAACTTCACATGCCCTGTGAAGTGTTTTGTTGAAAAATTAAACATTTGAATCTTATAGTGTAGTAACTCAGGAAGTCAGATTCTCTCCTTCTTCAGCATTTGCTTTTTAAAAATTTGTCATAAGCTGTCTTTGTGTAGGGATCAGGCTGAGGCAAAAACTTAAGGTCTTCTCAGATCTTGCTTCCTGCCCTTGAACATCACACTCCAAGTTCTTCAGCTTTTGGACTCTTGGACTTACACCGTGTTTTTCCAGGGGCTCTCAGGCCTTTGGCCACAGACTGAAGGCTGCACTGTCAACTTCCCTACTTTTGAGGTTTGGGGACTCAGACTGGCTCCCTTGCTCCTCAGATTGCAGACGGCCTGCCATGAGACTTCACTTCGTGTGAGTCAATTCTCCTTAATAAACTCCCTTTCATATATACATGTATCCTACTAGGTCTATCCCTTTAGGTAACCCTGACTAATGACTTGCTGTCTCATATTTATATTTGTTAGCTCATTGGATCCACACACGGGCTCCTTGGCTGTTGTGAAGAGGCAGTGAGAGGCTAAGTGCCTGCCCCAGGCCCCACAGCGAGGTGTTGGCTTAGCCAAGCTATCCCCAGAACATCCAATGGCTTCCTGAAATTTGTTCTTCTGACCTCTTTGTCTGCCTCTCTTTTTCTCTCTGTCCCAATTCTCTGCCTCTCCAGATTCCCAGACCAGCCTGGTTCAGCACATTCCTGCAGCCTGGAAAGGAGGTGGCAGTGGTTTATCAATTATGTTGCTGACACCACTTTCAGCTTGAACTACTTTAAACAAGTCTGGTATTCAAGTCCAAACTCAACAAACCCCCCAACCACACCCCATGTATCACAGCCCCTCACTCACATTCTGCTGGTAGATGTTCACTGGAATAACCTTCGTGGAGGACATTTGTATAACATTCATCAAAATCCAGATGCCTGTGGATTTGACTCAGCAATTTAAATTCTACTAGTAAGTCATTTCAACTCATAGGAATATTTATATATTCAAGGATGTTCACATCATGTGTAAAAATGTAATATCAAAAATTTGAGATAATCTAATGTCTATTCATAGGAGATTAATTACATAAATAATGACACATCTCTGGCAGTCATTAAAAGATAATAAACATGAGTCCTATCCACTGGCTCAGGAGGCTGTTCATCATATTTTTTAGTAAAAAAGTTTGATGAAAAATATGAACCGTCTGCTGCTGCTTTGCGTAAAATTTCTGATCATTTTGTACGTGCACAGATAAATATCTTGGCGGATGAACACTTGTACTAGGAGACCCTTGAGGAAATTCTTAATGTGTCTGACACTCTCTGATAATCTGAGGCCATTTGTGCTCAAGATTACCTTCCCTCTCACTGTTCAAGGTCATTGCCCCCGAATTCCTCTGCTCTCTTTCCTGCATCATCCATAGGGTCATTACCGTCATGTGCCAATACCACATTATCTCTCCAAACTCAAAAAATAACCCCAAATCAAAACCAAAACGAACCCTCCTCTGCTACCTTTGCTGTCCTTTACATGAAAGCACCATTACTTGCCCTCTCTAATTTTCCTCCTCCCATTTTCTTTTCATTTCACTCTACTGGGATTTCGGCCCTCACACTCCACCAAAACCACTCTCATTAAGGTCACCAATGATCTCCTCATTGACAAATCCAGTAGTCAGCTTTCAGTGACTCTTGACCTGTGGTCATTTGGTAAGTGGCTTACTCCTCTCTGAAACCCTCTCTCGCCTTGACTCCTGGGATCCCCTCTTCTCCTGGGTTTCCTCCCATCTCCCTGGCTGCTCCTCCTCTATTTCCTTGGCTAGTTCCTTCTTGGCGCCTTGACCAGTAACCCTTGACCTGTCCCTGGTCTCTGTCCTTGGTCCTCTTCTTGTCCTTCCTCACTCCCTTGGACCTTTACATGCCATTCCTATGCAGATGGCTCCCCAGTTTACATCTCAGTCCGACACCTCCCTGAACTCCAGGCTTATCCATCCGGCTGCCTACTCACCATCTCCCTCATCTCAGTTAAAGCAACTCAGGCCAAAAACCTGGAGCTGTGGTGGATCCGTCTTGCTCTCACCGCGTGTCACGTCTATCAGCAAAGCTACTGGTCCTTTTGCAAAACATCTCCAGAACGGACTGCTTCTCATCACCTCCGCGGCCACCTCCTGGCCCCCCATACTAGTCTCAGCCCCCTCTCTCCTGGATGGTTGCAGTGGCCTCCTAACAGCTCTCCTCACTGTCTCCTTCCCCACAGAGCAACAGAGTGATCTCGTGTCACCGTATTTCGTTTGTCAGATCCTATCATCTCTCCTCTGCTGGTTCTCATTAGGTCAGAGAAAAATCCAGAGTCCTTACAACATCTGGTCCTACAGGAACTGAGCCCCCCACCACAACCACCTGGCTGACCTTGGTCCTGCTACTCTCCCCCTGCTCCCTTTGCTCCGGTCACACTGACCTCGTGCTTTTCCTTGAACATCCCAGGTCTGTCTTGCCCAAGGGCCTTTGTACTTGCTGCTCCTCTGTTTGGGGCCCTACACCCCAGACACCTTCAAGGTTTGCCCCCAGTCTTTAGTCTTCGTTCAAAAGTCCTCAAGGAAGCCCACCCGCCAAGAATTTCATGTATTTATTTATTTATTTATTTATTTATTTAGAGAGGGAGTCTCGCTCTATCACCCAGGCCAGAGTGCAGTGGCGTTATCTCGGCTCACTGCAACCTCTGTCTCCCTGGTTCAAGCAATTCTCCTGCCTCAGCCTCCTGAGTAGCTGGGACTACAGGTGCACGCCATGCCTGGCTATTTTTTTTTTTTTAATTTTAGTAGAGATGGGGTTTAACCATGTTACCCAGCCTCGTCTCTATCTCCTGAGCCCAGGCAATCTGCCCGCCTTGGCCTCCCAAAGTGCTAGGATTACAAGCGTGAGCCACTGCACCCGGCCAATTTTATTTAAAATAGCACCTTCCCTAGCCTCTCTAGCTACTCCCTGTCTCCCTCCCTACCTAGCACCTTCCAACATACTATGTCATTCACTTAGTTTTCTGTATTGTAAGTTTAATGACTTACAGATAATTCAGTAATTTGGTCTGTTTTATTCTCTGATTTCCCCAGAATACCCAGCTCAGTTCCTGGAACAGAGCAGATGCCCAATTAATATTGGTTGAATGTTTAAAGGAACAAAGGCAACTGTTTTCCCTTCTCAGACAGGATGACAGGATGACTAAGCTATGAATAACATAGGTTGTTCTTGTACAAAGTTCTGCAGAACCCTGAGTCCCTGGAGGAAAGATCACGTATCTGCAGAGAGAGAAGAGTAGATGACTGGTGTCTGGGTACTTTCTAGAATGTACTTGCTTTAGAAATTGTGTCTGCCTCTTTTCAATGTTTTCATTGAAAATCTCAACCTAAATAACAAACACAGAGAGATTCTGCAAATATAATGAATTTAATTGGGAGTGAGCATTGCAGTGCGGAATATGTGTGGCATTATAAACTATGGGCCTATTCAGAGAGGCAAAGGGTTAAAAGGGCTTTTAAAAGAACAATGGGGAGGGTTACATAAGTTGTTTTGAAACAATTATCCTTGGTTATGAGGATTAATAACAAGAGTGGCCCGGGCAGTTGCTGAGCAGATGTTCTGGCAGAAGTATTGTTTGGGTAAGGTTGCAGTGACCTTTGTGCGAGGTTCTGATTTTTACAGTTTTTTGTGATACTTCTTTGTTATCAGGCAATCGCACATGCAGACCCTCCCTTTACAGTTTTTCCCAGTTCCATTTTGTTAGGGTTTGACCAAGTGACTTCATTTTGATTCTGACAACTTTTGCAAATAGGAAGTTTTTAACGGTGTCTTAAAGGAGGTAAGACAGGTGTTACCAAATATTAACAATGGCCTGAAGCAGTCCGAGAAAAGAACAGAACCCATCCCTTCCCATCTTGGTCTGCAAGATGGGGACTCAGAAGGATCCTCATCTTGCAGACAAGGCTCAGCTGAAAGGGAGGTTGAAGGGGAGCCTAGTCTTCCCCAGTAACCACAAGATCCAGTGATCTGTGTCAATTATGGGGACGTAGACCAGTCAGAAAATTGATAGCTACCCCCCATCTTTCATGATGAGGGCCAGGGCAGCATTTCCCACGGTATCAGCAACAAAGAAACCCTTTGAGCAGACTGCCATTGTGTGCCCAGAAATTTCCTACTCATTGTGATTTTTAAAAAATGACCGGGTGTGGTGGCTCACGCCTGTAATCCCAGCACTTTGGGATGCTGAGGTGGGCAGATCACCTGAAGTCAGGAGTTCGAGACTAGCCTGGCCAATGTGGTGAAACTCCGTCTCTAATAAAAATACAAAAATTAGCTGAGTGTGGTGGTGGGTCCATGTAATCCTAGCTACTGAAGAGGCTGAAGCAGGAGAATTGCTTGAACCCAGGAGGCAGATATTGCAGTGAGCCAATATCACGCCATTGCACTCCAGCCTGGCGACCAGAACAAAACTCTGTCTCCAAACAAACAAACAAAGCCCCAAGTCCTTTCTGGGGCTGAGCAGGGAGACAGCCCTAACCTAAGCAGTTCCTAAAACATCCCCACATTTTAATAGCCAGTGTCTTGAAGGAGTAGGAGTGGAGAGATCATCAAGAGAAGGTTTTAAATTTAACATTTTCTCTTCTGTGGCTGTTGGCATTGTTTCTTCTTTGTGCTGTATGTGTGCATGTATTATTTATATTTTGGAGTTGTTTGACCTTTATACCATATGTGTGTGTGTACATTTGTACTGTATGTGTGCATATGTGTGTGCATATACATGCACGTGCATATGTGTGTGCATATATGCATGTGCATGTGTGTTATATATGTGGATTTGTGCATGTGTGCATGCCTATGTGTGCATATATTGTGCATGCTAGTGTGCACATGTGTGTATATTAATGTGTGTGCATGTAAATGTACGCATGTGCATGCATGTGTACATGTGTGCATATTAATATGTGTGCATACATGTGCATGTGTGTGTGCATATGTGTGTGCATATTAACCTGCACGCATAAATGTGTGCGTATATATTAACGTGTGTATGTGTGTGCATATATGTGCACATGTATGTGCGTGTATGTGCCTATATGTGTGCATGCATGTGAATGTGTGCACATATGTGTATATATTAACCTGCGTGTATTGTGTGCATATATTAACATGTTTGCATGTGTGCATGTGTGCACATACATGTGTGCATGTGTGTGCATAAATGTGTACATGTGTGTATGTGCATGCATATACATGTGTGCATATATGTGTACACGTGTTTGCATAAATGTATGTGCATGTGTAAATATTAACATGTGTGTGCATATATGTGTATGTGCATGTGTGTGCATATATGTGGATGTGTGCACATATATTAGCACATGTGTGCATATGTGTGTGTATTAACGTGTGTGTGTCCCAGCTTCAGAAGTGAGGTTTATTTACAGTAGAAAGGGATTCTACAGTTTACAAAAGGATTTGCCAAAGGCTTCTTTGAAGTGCTGTGCTCTCCAGGGACTAGCAGAAAAGCTTTTGATTTATAAACCCTTCCCTTGCATACTCTGAAGCAACCCTTAAACACATGGTCAATTTCCATTTCAAGTTCTGTTCAGTTTAAGTCGCAGTCTCCCAAGTTGCAGTGTGGAGCACTGTGCTTGGCACAGTGGGGGAACAAAGATGAAGACTTGTGTTCAAAGAGTAACTGGCAGTGTCAACTCTCTCACAGAGGAGACCTCTAAAGACCTTTTCAGAAACTATTGCCAGGTACAATTTAGCGAGAACTCTCAGTATCATTCATAAAACCCACGAAGAGGGCAGATGTGCTCTGGTCTCTGCTGCCTCTGGTCTCCCAGGTTGTTTGGGCCTCCAGGAGGCTCTGCTGTAGTCAGAAGGGAGGTGAGAGAGTGATGGTGAAGGAGGAACAGCAAGTCTGTGTTCCTTATCAACACCATCATGGTGCAGAACCCACAGAAGGAGCCCTGCAGTATGGTGAGGGAGAATTTTTGAAATTATGACAAAAGGTGTTACAGGCGACCTGAAAAAACAAGTCCAAGTAATGCCTGGGGGCCGGGGAAAGCAAGGAGGGAACAAGAGGCCTTTTTACGTTATCTGTGTCCCCAGCCAGCCTGGTAGTTTACTTCCCTTGCAAGCACCTTCATACCCTTGCCATCAGCAGCCTGCCTGTGCTGCTGATGTTGTCACAGCGGGAGGCAATGTGGGACAAATTAAAGTTATCCCTGAAATTTCTTTTCTTTTTTTTTTTTTTTGAGACAGAGTTTTGCTCTTGTTGCCCAGGCTGGAGTGCAGTGGCACAATCTTAGCTCACTGCAACCTCTGCCTCCCGGGTTCAAGTGATTCTCCTGCCTCAGCCGCCCGAGTAACTGGGATTACAGGTACGCGTCATCAAGCCCAGCTAATTTTTTGTAATTTTAGTAGAGATGGGGTTTCACCCTGTTGGCCAGGCTGGTCTTACACTCCTGATCTCAGGTGATCTGCCCACTCTAGCCTCCCAAAGTGCTGGGATTACAGGCGTGAGCCACCACGCCCAACCCTAAATTTTTATTTTATTGTTCCTACTTGAAATTAGTTTCTCTATTGATAACATCTTTTAAAAAAAGGATATATTTCTTTTTTACAGTAGAAAAGACACAATAAAAGCTTTAAAAAACAATGAGAGAGTGCAGAACCCACCCAATTGGGTCTTTGTGAGGATTAAATGAGATGATAGCAAGCCCAGGGCACAGGGCCTGCAAGTGAGGAGAGTCAGGGCAGGAAGCCTCCAAAGCCTCATTGCTGCTGTGGCTGTGTGGTTGTGGTTGTTGCTGTTGAACATCGAGGGGTTTAGTAGTATTGTTGTGGTGGGACTTTGACTGGTAGTTTTACTTCTCCACGCCATGGCTAAGTCATCAGTAAAATCAGAACACGCTCTTCCCAGCCTGAAAGCAGGATGATGGATTGGAAGACCTCGTAATACCATTTCTAATGTCCAAAATCTCTGTTTTTGTGGCTATACTGGGTTTGGTGACCTTTGATCTTAATGCAATGGAAGGGCAGGGGGATGATATGAAGTATCCCATCTATTTCTGCGTAATTCAGTACCTACATTCACTCAGGCATTCGAGAAACATGTATGCAGCTTCTGCCTTATTCCCATTGTATGGATGAGGAAACTGAGGCTAATCATCCCTGTTATATTACACAGTCTTAATCCCGCTCTGTGCAGGCAGTGGGCTCTCTGCTTGCATTGACTTTGATATTAAGAGCTCAAGGAGTTGCATGGGAAATCGGGATTTTGGTAGCTTGAAACAAATGGCTCCCTGGAATGGGTCGTGTCTTCCTGGGTCATTGTCAACAAATCAATATCTGACTGTGCCACCCAGGGTGGTGCTCACCTCACCAACTCTTGCCACCTAAGAAGTTACAGGGAAGATCAATAATCTGACAAAATATAAATAAAAGTGTCTCAAGTAAACCAGAGGGGAGGAGATATGCAGGCAGCCCTTGGGGAGTCCATAAATCTGGGCTGATAAATTACCTGGGCAGGTGCCTCTGCCACCAGCATCCTGACTTAGGACAGAAGCAGCATAATTACCTCTCTGGCGGTAGTTATCTGGAGTGAGCCAATCCATTTTTCTTTTTTATTACCATTGAATTTCAGGAAAGTGTCCTCTGCAGGCCCCTTTTATCTAAATGTTGGATTTATTTGATGACTCTACTAGGTCTGATGACAAGGGCCAAAGCGTGCCCTGCAGTAAGGAGGACTCAGTCCCTGAGCCTGCCACGTGAAGGGTGCTCTCAGAGGGCATGATGGGTGCGTTGCTAGACAGCCAGCCATTCATAACCGTCATCCCCATCAGTGGTGCCATTAATTTTCCTTCCTTCCTTGTTTCCCTGCTCAGTGGACTGGCTGGGCCCAACTCAAAGCAGTGGGAAGAGGGTGAGAATAATTCAGGATTTTAGGGAGGATTTCTCTGCTGAGACAGGTAGGAAAAGGGGAAGCTGGCCAGCAGGGCTATTTCCCGGCATCCAGCTCTAACCTCCTCCTCCTCTCTGCATGTTCTGTTGCAGTGAGAGCCCCAACAGGAACTGGCTCCCATCTGCAAAGTCACAGATTCCAGGATGTCCTTTTCTAAGCAAATTGCCCCAGCTCCCCTGACACTCTAGGGCCCAAGTTGCATACCAGAATTAGGTATCTTTTCTTCCAGGCCCCTTGCCTAGGCATTTCTGAGCAATGTCAGCTTCCCTGAAAAGCAGCCAAGTGTCTGGGTCTGGCTACTATGGAGACTCACATAAGACTCAACATAATAATGGCTTATACCAGACAAAATTACTCTCTCACATAGCAGTTCTAACACTGGCTATTGAGGCCTCATGTGATGACTCTGCAGTGTTGGGACCCATATTTCTTCCATCTTTTATTTATTGTTGTTAATTTGTAGGCCTCATTAATTTTATAAAATATAGATCAATTCCATGTCCTCATTCCATCCAGGAGGAAGGAAGACCAAGAAGACATGAAAAGTAGAAGTCTTCCCTTTAAGGACAACCTGTATGGTGCACACAATTACCCACATGCCATTGGTAGGAAATGGTCGCATGGATGCACCTTGCTGCAGGGCACACTGGGAAGTGTAGTTTTTATTTTATGCAGTTTAAATTTCAGGATCTGTAATGAAAGGAAGAAGTGGAGAATATATGGGGGTGGGGTGGGTGGGAAAGGGCTGGCTGGCCACAGTAAGTGGAACATGTAACAAGTGTTTTGGAGATTTGAGGTGAGGCTGGCAGTGGAGTGGGAAAAGAGATATGTCTATTCAGTCTTTTTTTTTTTTCTTTTTTTTCACCTTCCTGACTTCCTGGAGACTCCATTCTTTTCCTTTGACCTTTCTCAACCTTGACACAGGTATGTGGCTTTTTTCCTTTTTCTTCTTCTTCTTTTTTAAAAATTTTTATTTTGAGATGGAGTTTTTTTGCTCTTATTGCCCAGGCTAGAGTGCAATGGTGTGATCTTGGCTCACCACAACCTCTCTCTCCCAAGTGCAAGCAATTCTCCTGCCTCAGCCTCCAAGTAGCTGGGATTACAGGCATATGCCACCACGCCCAACTAATTTTAGTATTTTTAGTAGAGTTGGGGTTTCTCCATGTTGGTCAGGCTGGTCTCGAACTCCCAACTTCAGGTGATCCACCCTCCTTGGCCTCCCAAAGTGCTGGGATTACAGGCGTGAGCCACGGCTCCTTTTTTCTTGTCTTAATTTAGATTTTCCAAAGTGCCTCCTAGGCCATCTAAAGCTCTGGGATTCACCAGACTAAGTGAGACCACATGGAAGTTTAAAGAAGCTGTTGTTGGGATCCACTCTGTGCTGGACACTATGCTGGGTGTTGGGAATACAGCAGAGAGTAAGACACAGATACACTTTTCCCCTCCTGGAATGGGGACTATAGCATGAAAAAATTGCACAAATACACATCAAATGATAACTATGACTTCTGCTTCTGGCTAAGATGGAATAACAGGGACTGGATTTACCATTCTGCTGGAAACAACTAAAAAACTGGAAAAAACATATAGAACAAAGAGGGCACAATGATCCCTGAAAGGCAGGAAAGATAAAGGTAAGCCCTGTGAGTATTTCAGCTTTGTAGATCTGAAAACGTTTTTATTTCTCCTTTGTTTCTGAAAGGCATTCTTGTAGTGTTTAGAATTTTAGAGCATTTTAAAATGTTCATCCACCATGTTCACACTTGAATGATTTCTGAGGAGAAATCTGCTGTCATCCATATATTTGTTCCTCTGTGCATAATGTGTCTTTTTTCCCTTTGGCTGCTTTTAAGATTTTTTTTTTTAGTCACTGCCTTGGAGCCCTTTGATTATGATGCAATGTATTAGGGTTCTCTAGAGGAACAGAACAAATAGGATAGATGTATATATAAGGGGGAGTTTACTAAGGAGTATTGACCCACATGATCACAAGGTGAGGTCCCACAATAGGCCGTCTGCAAGATGAGGAGCAAGGAAGCCAGTCC
The DNA here is from genome assembly GCF_000951035.1 of Colobus angolensis palliatus. Lineage (NCBI taxonomy): Eukaryota > Metazoa > Chordata > Mammalia > Primates > Cercopithecidae > Colobus > Colobus angolensis. The sequence goes on from NW_012117376.1 coordinate 10,559,464, forward strand.
GAGTCCCAAAACCTCAAAAGTAAAGAAGCCAAGAGTGTGGTCTTTAGTCTGTGGCCGAAGGTCCAAGAGTCCCAAAACTGAAGGACTTGGAGACTGATGTTCGAGGGCAGGAAGCATTCAGCATGGGAGAAAGATGGAGGCCAGGAGACTCAGCCAGTATAGTCTTTTCACGTTTTTCTGCCTGCTCTTATTCTGGCTACGCTGGCAGCTGGTTAGATTTTGCCCACCCAGATTGAAGGTGGGTCTACCTTTTCCAATCCACTGACTCAAATGTTAATTTCCTTTGGCAACACCCTCACAGACACACCTAGGAACAATACTTTGCATCCTTCAATCCAATCAAGTTGACACTCAATATTAACCATATTAACCATTACATGTGACTTGGTGTTTTTGCCTTTCTTGGTTTTTTTTTTTTTTTTTTTTTTTGCTTGGGATTTATTTGTATTTCTTGGACTTCTGGGTTCATACTTTTTATCAAACTTGGAAAGTTTGTAACCATTGTCTTTTTAAAGGTTTTTTTTTTCTTCCTGTTTTGAAAACATTAATTACCAGCAGATCCACACCATAGGAAATGTTAAATAAAATCTTTCAGGCAGAAGAAAAATGATACCAGGTAAAAATATGGATCTCACAAGGGAATAAAGTGCACTGGAAATAGTAATTACACAGGTTAATATAATATTTTCTCTTATTATTTAAATCTCTTGAAAAGGTCATTGATTATTTGAAGACTAATAACAACAATGTAGTGTTGGGTTTACAATGTATGTCGAAGTAAAATGAATGACATCAATAACATAAAGGCATAGAGAAAAGAAATGGAAGTATACTAGTCCAGGGTTCTCATATGTGAAATGGTATAATACTTCAAGATACACAGTGATAAGTGAAGCGTGCCTAATATAAACCCTAAAGGAACCACTAAAATACCAAAACAAAGAATTATAGGTAATAACATAATAAAGGAGATAAAATGGAATCAGAAAAATACTCAATTATTTAAAAAGAAGGCAGAAATAAAGAAAAAGTGAACAAAGAACAGATGTGACAAACAGAAAACAAAGACTAGGTTATGTATAAAAACTAAGTGTATTAATAATCACATTAAGTGAAAATGGTATAAACACCATCAATTAAGTGTGGAAATTATCAGATTAAAGAGCAAGACTCAACTATGTGGTATCATAAGAAATACACTTTAAATATTAAGGTACAAACAGATTAAAAGTAAAAGGATAGGCCAGGCACAGTGGCTCACACCTGTAATCCTGGCACTTTGGGAGGCCAAGGTGGGAGAAGGGCTTGAGGCCAAGAGTTCAAGACCAGCCAGGGCAACATAGTGAGACCCCATCTCTACAAAATATACAAAAATTAGCCAGGTATGGTGGCGTACCTGTAGTCCCAGTTTCTTTAAAGGCAGAGGTAGGAGGATCACTTGAGCCTGGGAGGTCAAGGCTGCAGTGAGCTGTGATTGCACCACTGCACTTCAGCCTGAGTGACAGAGCAAGACCCACTCTCTAAAAGAAAAAAACAAAATAAAAAAAGGATAGAAAATTATATTTCATTCTAGCAATAATCAATAAAAAGCAAGAGTGGCTCTATTAATATCACAATATATTTCACGGCAAAGAATGATATTACCAGGAATAAAGTGAGTCATTTGATAATGATAAAGATTTCAATTCATCAAGAGAATATGAGTCCTACACTCAGATACATGAAGAAGCAGAGCTTAAAAACAATGAAACAAAAATAGATAGAACTGCAAAGAGAAATCAACAAATCTATACAGTGAAAAACTGTCATATCCCTCTTGTTGACGAAAAGAGTTGAAGTCTGTAAAATACTAGAGAAGATTTATTCTGAGCCAAATATGAGTGACCATGGCCCATGACTCAGCCCTCAGGAGGTCCTGAGAACATGTGCCCAAGGTGGTCAGGGTACAGCTTGGTTTTATATATATTTAGGGAGGCCTGAGACATCAATCAAATACATTTAAGAAAAACAATGGTTTGGTTCAGAAATGCAGGACAACCCAAAGTGGGGAATGAGGGGCTTCCAGGCTGTAGGCGAATTTAAACATTTTCTGGTTGACAATTGGTTGAGTTTGTCTAAAGACCTGGGATAGACAGCCTAGGCGTGGTGGCTCACGCCTATAATCCCAGCACTTTGGGAGGCCCAGGTGGGTGGATCATGAGGTCAGGAGTTTGAGACCATCTTGGCCAACATGGTGAAACTCAGTCTACTAAAAATACAAAAATTAGCTGGGCATGGTGGCATGTGCCTGTAGTCCCAGCTACTTAGGAGGCTGACGCAGGAGAAGCATTTGAACCCAGGAGGCGGAGGTTGCAGTAAGCTGAGATTGCACTACTGCACTCCAGCCTGGGTGACAGAGTGAGACTCTGTCTCAAAAAAAGAAAAAAAAAACAAACAAAACCTGGGATACACAGAAAGGGAATGTTCAGGTTAAGATAAAAGATGTGTAGAACAAAGTTCCTTTGAAGTCTTATAGTGGCTGCCCTTAGAGACAATAGATGACAAATGTGTCCTATTCAGATTTTAGTTAATCTCCTTAGGATTGGGAGGATCTGAGAGAAAAAGATCTAGCTATGTTAATAGAGATTCTTACAGATGCAAATTTTCCCCCACAAAGAACAACTTTGCAGGGCCATTTTAAAATATGGCAAACAAATATGTTTGGGGGTGAAATATTTTGATTTTTGATTTTCTTCTTTGTCTCGTAATGTTATGCCAGAGTGAGGTTGGAAAGTAAATCATGATATATAGTGTTAAATAAAATCCATCTGATGAGAATTTATGATTTGTTGGGTATGACTCCCCAGATCCCTTAGATAGGAATTTGGGCAAGATAAAAATACCACAGTTTAGTCCTCACTCTCGTAATAACTGGTAGAACTGTCACATGCATCGGTGTGAACAGACCACCAACAGGCTTTGTGTGAGCAACAAGGCTGTTTACTTCACCCAGGTGCAGGCGGGCTGAGTCCAAAAAGGGAGAGCAAAGGGTGGTGGGATTATCATTAGTTCTTATAGGTTTTGGATAGGCATACAAAGTACCTTCCTAAGGGCAGGGAGAATATTACAAAGTACCTTCTCAAGGGCAGGGGAGACTATATCATATCACTTAGGGTGGGGCAGGAACAAATCACAATGGTGGAATGTCATCAGTTAAGGCTATTTTCACTTCTTTTGTGGATCTTCACTTGCTTCAGGCCATCTGGATGTATACGTGCAGGTCACAGGGGATATGATGGCTTAGCTTGGGCTTAGAGGCCTGACATTCCTGTCTTCTTATATTTATAAGAAAAACAAAACAAAATAGTGGTGAAGTGTTGGGGCAGCAAAAATTTTGGGGGGTGGTATGGAGAGATAATGGGTGATGTTTCTCAGGGCTGCTTCGAGCAGGATTAGGGGAGGTGTGGGAGCCTACAGTGGGATAGATTAAACTGAAGAAAGATTTGGGGATAAGAGGTGATATCGTGGGGTTAGAAGGAGGATTTGTCATATAGAATGATTGGTGATGGCCTGGATGCGGTTTTGTGTGAATTGAGAAACTAAACAGAAGACACAAGGTCCAAATAAAAGAAGGAGAAAAATAGGTATTAAAGGACTAAGAATTGGGAGTACCCAGGACATCCAATTAGAGAATGTCCAAGGGGGTTCGGCGTAATTATTTGCTTGGCTGGTGAGTTTTTAGGCTCTATCCTTGAGTTTTTTGATGTTGTCATATACTAGGCCAGATTGATTTAGATAAAAGCAACACTCTTCATTTAAAAATATACAGATTTCCCTTTTGTCAGCAGTGAGTAAGTCAGGGCCTTGGCAATTTTGGAGGAAAGAGAAATGCAAAGTCAGCAATTGTTTGTTAAAGAAGGATTAGAAATGGCTAGGAGAGAGTGAGTGAGATTGATAGTGTGGTGGAGATGGCTGGGGAGAGGAAGAGGGTGGCATAAAAATGGGAATGAGAATAAGAGTGAGTATAACAGTAAAGAATATTACTTCATCAGGGTGAAAGTATTGGAGTGTGTCCTGTCAGCAAAGATCATCTATCCACTCCAAGAGGGAGTCAAGAGTGGAGGACTGGGGATAGATTTTCACAATGGAAAGGAAATGAGAGGTTTTAAGAGGCAGGCTAACGACTTGTAACCTACATGGAAGAGGATATTAAATGATGACAGAATAGAATGGGCCTGTGAGACTGGAAGGAGTTTTTTTTTTTTGGTCTAAGAACCATCTGCCTTGAGTGGAGAGGGATTGATAGGTGGAAACTTCAGTAGGAGAGTGAATAGGAGTGACCAACAAGAAGAAAAACTGGCCATGAGGGACAGAAGTTAGAACGCTAGCTGCTTTTTTAGCTACCTTATCATCATAAGCATTGCCTTGAGCGATGGAATCTGATGCTTTTTGATGGCCCTTGCAGTGAATGACTCCAGTTTCCTTTGGAAGTAAAGTAGCTTTAAGAAGAGTTTTATTAAGGAAGATTAATGATGGAGGACTCTTGTGTAGTGAGGAAATTTCTTTCTGCCAATATAACAGCATGGTGGTGCAGGATATGGAAGGCATATATTGACTCATATCTTGAGTCAGTATAAATATTGATGCATGGTCCCTTTGCAAGAATGAGGGCCCAAGTTAAGGCAATGAGTTTGGCTTGCTGAGAGGTAGTGGAGGGGGCAGAGCAGTAGCCTCAATGATAGATGTGGAAGATACTATAGCATAGTCTGCTTTTGCTGGTGAGTGGCGATTAGGCCTGGTAGAACTGCCATCAATAAACCAAGTGTGATCAGGGTGAGGAAGAGGAAAGAAGGAAATATGGGGAAATGGAGTGAATGTCAGGTGGATCAGAGAGATACAGTCAAGGGGGTCAGGTGTGATATCTGGAATAATGTGGAAGGCCAGATTGAAGTCCAGGCCAGGAAAAATGGTAACTGTGGGAGACTCAACAAACAATGAATATAGCTGAAGGAGCTGGGGGGGCAGAAAGTCTATGTGTCAAGTGTGAGGAAAATAGATTTTGAAAGTTATGAGAACTGTAGAGAGTAAGTGTAGCACAGCTTGTGATTTTTGAGGGCCTCTGAAAGTGTTAAAGCAGTGGCAGCCACTGCATGCAGACATGAGAGCTAGGCTAAAACAGTAAGGTCAAGTTGTTTGGACAGAAATGCTACAGCGCACGGTCACGGCTCTTGTGTAAGAATTCTGACTGCACAGCCCTGTACTTTGGCTGTGTGTAATGAAAAGGGTTGGGATGAGTTAGGGAGAGCTAGTGTGGGAGCAGCTTTTAGGGCTGTTTTTTAAGGAATGGAAAGGGGAATGGGGAAAGGATGTAGGATTTATGGGGTCAGCTAAGTTTATCTAGCACAGAATAATGGGTTGTATAGGGAGGTATCGAGGATAGGAGAGTATATAGGTTTGGCACCACAGGGTGGATAGGCAAGACAATTTGGTTGATAAGGTGCAGATCCTGGACTAACCTGTTAGACTTGTCTGGTGTTTGGACAGGTATAATTGGGGGAGTTGTAAGGAGAGTTTATAGGCTTTAAAGGGCCATGCTGTAACAGGAGAGTGATAACAGGCTTTAATGCTTTTAAAGCATGCTGTGGGATGGGATACTGGCACTGAGCAGGGTAAGGGTGATTAGGTTTTAATGGGATAGTAAGGGGTGCATGATCAGTCACCAAGGAGGGAGTAGAGGTGTCCTATACTTGTGGATTATACTTGTCCAATACCCACACAGTTATGGAGGCAAGGGAAACACACCCTTTAAAAGAAGGTAATGGGGAGCGGGTAGCCTCTGTATTTATTAAGAAGGCAACTAACTTACCCTCCACTGTAAAAGTTACCCAAAGCATCTGTGATGGTCCAGAAGGCTCCCAAGGCAATCGGGCTGTGTCAGTCTTCAGCTGCTAAGCCCAGAAGATCTGGGAAGGAGTCAGTCAGAGAGCCTTGGGCCACAGTTCCAGGGGCTCTGGGAGTGGCTGCCAGGTGAGTTGGACAGTCCGATTTCCAGTGGGATCCCACACATATGGGACACAGCTTAGGAGGAAACCTGGGCTGTGGGCATTCCTTGGCCCAGTGGCCAGATTTCTGGCACTTGAAGCAAGATCCTGGGGGAGGAGGTCCTGGAGGAACACATGGCCACTGCGGTTTAGGTGTTCTGAAGTTCTAGTGTGCTGGAGATGTGGTTGGGGTTTCTCTCACAGCAGAGGCAAGTAATTGCAACACTTCTCTATTATTGTACACCTTGAAGGCGAGGTTAATTAAGTTCTGTTGTGGGGTTTAAGGGCCAGAATCTAATTTTTGGAGTTTTTTCTAATGTCGGGAGCAGATTGGGTAATAAAATGCATATCGAGAATAAGATGGCCTTCTGGCCCCTCTGGGTCTGGAGTGGTAAAGCATGTAAGGGTTATTGCCAAATGGACCATGGACTGGGCTGGGTTTTTATATTTAATGAGAAAGAGCCTAAATGCTAACTGATTTGTGGAAAGTCTGATAGAGAAAAAGGAGCATTAACCTTGACTGTGCCTTTAGCTCCAGCCATTTCTTTAAGAGGAAATTGTTGGGCAGGTGGAGGAGGGTTAGTAAGCTGGACCGGGTGTGAGGAGGGGAGGTGACAGAAGGATTATAGGGTGGGGGAGTAGAGGCTGAGGAAAAATTGGGACCTGGCTTGGCCTGGCAAGGAGCAGCCTGGAGAGAAGTGGAGAGGTCAGATGAGTCTGTAGAAAAGAAGGATTCAAAGGATTGGGAACTTGGGGTGGAGACTGAAGGAACAGACAGGAGAGAAAGAAGAAAGATTTGGGATGAGTTGCACTGGGAGCAGAGACTAGGGAGGCACCAATGTGTAAAAGAATGCCTGGATGTCAGGCACCTCGGACCATTTGCCCATTTTTCAAAAAAAATCATCCAGGTCTTATAAAATGGAGAAATCAAAAGTGCCATTTTCTGGCTACTTGGAACTATTGTTGAGTTTGTACTAGGGCCAAGCGGTATTGCAGAAGAAAATAAGACACTTAGGTTTTAGGTCAGGTGTGAGTTGAAGAGGTTTTAAGTTTTTGAGAACACAGGCTAAGGGAGAAGAAGGAGGAATGGAGGGTGGAAGCTTGCCCATAGTGAAGGAAGCAAGCCCAGAGAAAAGAGAGGGTAGAGACACGGAGAAGGGAGGGGGGTGGTGAGCAGCCCTGGGCTGCAATGTGGGTGGGCAGCCAAAGCAAGCATCCCTGCAATTGACTTGCCACCAAGGGAATGTGGGTGAATGACCAAGGCAGGCATCCCCACGATGATCAGACACCAATGAAATGTGGGTAAATAATCAGGCAGGCATCCCTGCAGTCATTAAGCACCAAGGGAAGACTGTATTCCCCAAGTCCGTGACCGGCACTGGAGTTTTGGGTCCGTGGATAAAATGTGTCTTCTTTTTCTCTACTAGAGAGGAAAAGAACTGGAATTGGAAGGACAGGGAGATTGAAGGGTAGCAAAAGAGACTGGAGAAGAGAGTGAAAAGACTGCTTGCCCGATTTGAAATTGGTGAGATGTTCCTTGGGCTGGTTGGTCTAAGGACCCGAGGTCACAGGTGGATCTCCTCACAGAGTGAGGGTGAGGACAGGGGACTGGTCTCCTGAAGCAGTCCTCCTGTCCCAGGTCTTCGGCACCAAATGTCACTCACGTCCGTGTGAAAAGAGTCCACCAACAGGCTTTGTGTGAGCAACAAGGCTGTTTACTTCACCTGGGTGCAGGCGGACTGAGTCCAAAAAAGGAGTCAGCAAAAGGTGGTGGGATTATCATTAGTTCTTACAGGTTTCAGATAGGCATACAAAGTACATTCTCAAGGGCAGGGAGAATATTACAAAGTACCTTCTTAAGGGAGGGGGAGACTATATCGTATCATTTAGGGTAGGGAAGGAACAAATCACAATGGTGGAATGTCATCAGTTAAGGCTATTTTCACTTCTTTTGTGGATCTTCAGTTGCTTCAGGCCATCTGGATGTATACGTGCAGGTCACAGGGGATATGATGGCTTAGCTTGGGCTCAGATGCCTGACAAGAACAAGTAGACACAGAGTCAAAAAGGATATAAAAGACACATCAAACAACTTGTTCTAATAGGCATTTATAAAACTCTCTACCCAACAATAGCCGGATACATATTATAATCAAATGCATGTGAAACACTGATCAAGATTGATTGCATAAACAAAGTCTTGAAGAATAAATCAAAAGAAAAATTAAGAAGTATTTTGAACTGAATGAAAATTAAAACCTGACATATCAAAATTTATGACATTCCATGAAAGCAGTACTTTAGGAAGAATTTGTGGCACAAAACACCTATATTAGAAAATGAGAAAGGTCTCAAATCAATGGCTTCGGCTTCCATGTTAAGAAGCTAGAAGAGCTTAGAAGAGCAATTTAAGCTCAAAACAGAGAAAAGATAATAACGATCAGACCAAAAATTAATGAGATAGACAACATATTAACATAAATTATAATAAAATCTAGTTGAGAAGATTAATAAAATAATAACTATACATCTGAGGGATTGAGAGAAAAGAGAGAAATTATAAATCACTAATATCAGAAATGAGAGAGGTAAGATTGCTATCAATTCTACAGGTATTAAAATGAGTGTAAAGGAATAGTATAAACAACTTTATGCAAACAAACTTGACAACCTATGTAGATAAATTTGTTTAAATACATAAATTACCAAAGATCACTCAAGAAGAAATCGACTGCCAGGATAATCGCATATCTCTTAGAGAAATTGAATAATTGAACTTGCAGTTAAAAATCTCCCATGAACAGCTAGGTGCAGCGGCTCACACCTGTAATCCCAGCACTTTGGGAGGCTGAAGTGGGAGGATTGCTTGAATTCAGGAGTTCAAGCCCAGCCTGGGCAACAGCAACATAGTGACACCCCCATCTCTAGAAAAACTAAAAAGTTAGACAGGCATGCTGGTGTGTGCCTATAGTCTCAGCTACTCAGGAGGCTGAGGTGGGAGGATCACTTGAGTCCTGAAGTTTGAGGCTGCAGTGAACTATGATCATACCACTGCATCTAGTCTAGGTGACAGGACAAGACTTTGCCTCAAAAACAAAAACAAAACAAAACAAATCCTTCCCTCTAGAAAACTCAAGACCTAGATAGCGTCTCTACAGAATTCTACAAAATATTTAAAGATGAAATAATATCAAATCTACACAAAGTTTTCCATACAATTGAAGAGGGGGGACCACTTGCTAACTCATTCTGAGTCCAGCATTACCCTGAGATATGGTTTGAATGCTTTTGTCCTTTCTTGATTTCGTGTTGAAACCTAATCCCCAATGCAACAGTATTGGGAGGTGAGGGCTTTTGGGAGGTGTTTACATCATGAGAGTTCTGCCCCCATGGATGGATTAATGCTGTTATAAAAGGGCTTGAAGGAGAGAGTTCACATCTTTTGTACATCTGCCTTCTGACATGTGAGAACACAGCATGTCTCCCCTCTGCAAGATGCAGTGTTCAAGGCACCACCATGAAAGCAGAAAGACTGTACCCTATCCTACTGGTGCCTTGACCTTGAACTTCCTAGTCTCTAGGACTGTGGGAAATAAATTTCTGTTCTATATAAATTATATAGTCTCAGGTATATTCCTATAGCAACACAAAACAGACTAAGACATCTTGATATCAAAATCATGCAAAGACATTACTAGAAAAGAAAACTATAGAATGGTATTCCTCATAAACATAGGCTTAAGGTTTTTAAACAAAATTCAGAAAATCAAATCCAGCAATGTGTAAGATAGAAAATGCATCATGGTGGCCGGGCCTGGTGGCTTATGCCTGTAATCCCAGCACTTTGGAAGGCCAATGCAAGTGGATCACCTGAGGTTGGGAGTTTGAGACCAGCCTAACCAACAAGGAGAAACCCCTTCTCTACTAAAAATACAAAAATTAGTCAGGTGTGGTGGTGCATGCCTGTAATGCCCGCTACTCAGGAGGCTGAGGTGGGAGAATTGCTTGAACCCTGGAAGCAGAGGTTGTGGTGAGCCGAGATTGCACCATTACACTCCAGCCTGGGTGAGCAACAAGAGCGAAACTCTGTCTCAAAAAAAAAAAAAAAAAAGAAAGAAAGAAATAAAAAGAAAAAGAAAAAAGAAAACGCATCATGGCTAAGTGGAATTTTTCTTAGAATGCAAGGCTGGCTTAATATTAAAAAATCAATCAATGTAATTTTTGATATTGTAAAACCAAATGATCATTGCACTAGATGTAGTACAACTATTTCACAAAATTCAAGAGCCATTTCTGATAAAAGCTCTCAGCAAAGTAGGAATAGAAGTGAACTCTTTCATCTTGATAAAGGGCACCCACAATATATCAGCCACTAACATCATACTTACTGATGAAAGACTGAAGGCTTTTCGCCTTGAGATCAGGAACAAGGTAAAACCCAGCATCACCACTCCTATTTGACAATGTAGTGGAGGTTGCAACCAATGTAACAAAGCAAGAAAAAGAAATTAAGGGCATCCAGATTTAATTAAAGGATTAAAGAAAAAAGTAAACCTGTCATTATTCACAGATATAGAATCTCTTTTTAAAAACTATACTTTTTACTGAAAAATGAGTTTAGCAAGTTTTCAGGCCATAAAATCAATATACAAAAATCAACTGCATCTCTACATATTGGGAATGAATAATTGGAAATTGCAAGAGAAAGTCAATATCATTTGCAATAGCATAAGAAATATAAATTCATTAGTGATAAATCTGACAAAAGAAGTATAAGATATATACACTGAAAATTGTAAAAAAAAATTTGAGAGAAATTTAAAACTACTTAAGTAGACAGAGAGACACAGTGTTCATGGGTTGGAAGACCCATTATTATTAAGATGTTAATTCTTCATAAATTGACTTATAGATTCCAAATAATCTCAATTGAATCCCAGAAGTGTTTTGCAGTAATTGCCAAGTTGATTCTAAAATTCATATCAAAATGTAAAGAATAGCCAACATAGCTATTGAAAAGATCAAAGTTGGGGAATGAATATTACCTGACTTCAAGACATAGGATAATGCTACAATAATTAAGAGAATGTGGTACTGGCATCAAGATAGACAAAGTGATCAATGGAACAAAATGGGGAATGCAGAAATAAATCCACCCATTAAGGACAACTTATTTTTGACAAAAATGTAAAGGCAATTCAGTGGATAAAGGATCATCTTTTCGATAAACGGTGCTGAAACAAAAACTGGTATCCATATTTCGAAAAATTGATCCATATCTTGTCCCATACACAAAAATGAATGGTCTGGCAAGTAATGAGAATTCCACAAGGGTTAGCTGTTACCGTTGGTGGTGCTGTTGTGGCTGCTGATGCCTGAGGCTGTTAGGCGGGTGATCCCACATGATGTGCAAAGACTCCAGACGCAAAGCTGGGATCTCAGAGGAAACTTACAGGGGAAAGATTTCAACTTTGGAGATGTGAGATCTGCCTGTCCTGGGAGCTGCCATTGGCCCACAGGTTTGGGAGCCAAGAGCAGGTGAGGTCTGGGTGGAGACACCAAGGCAGGGATTTCTAAGGGCTGTTGGACTAAGCCTAAGGCTATTTACCAGCTATGTGACCTTATTCAACTTGAGTCTCAGTTTCCTCATTTGCAAAATGGGGGTATAAATGTTTTTGCTGTTAGAAGTAAGTATTCTGTCTATATAGCAGGCAGAGAGTCTGGTATGCAATGAGCCCTGCAATATGAACCTCTTTCTCCCACTAACATCCTTTAATTTACCAGGGAACGACCACCACAGAGCTGCTCAATTTGTCCAGTACATGGACCCGTGGCTCCTGAGAGGTGGGAAGGGGCTGCCTGCATCCATGGGCCCTAAATCACCACATAGAGGAAGATGCCTCTGCTCCTCGATGTTGAAGGTGAGCGCAGGGCAGAGGGCTTAACATGGTAACTGAATGAGGTCCTCTGTCTGCCACCCAGGCCTTTGCATGTTGATAAATGCCTGTGTTGTCTTCTTCCCCTGCTCAGGGCTGTGGACTACCCTATGGCCTTTTACCTTCCAGGTTCTGGGGGGTTGGGGAGAGGGGTTAGGTTATGGCTCCTGCAGGCAGGGGAGGAAATGGAGGTGTGGATTCATAAGTGACTTCCCTAGGGCCACTCAGCAAATCAGTGGTCACTGGGGCTCCTGGTTCCTCCCAGGGTTCCAGGGCATGTTTTTCTGTGGTGGGGAGGGGACTTCCAGCTGAGCTATCCTCCTGCTGTGGCAGGAGGTCCTGATCCTAAGGCCCTTCACTCAAGGCTAGATGGGGCTCCTTTGTTCTGGTTGTCCCTTAGAAGCTGCCCTAAAGAATCCCCTGGATCCCATTTTACCTGTTCCAGGTACAGACCCTTAGGGTGGTCTCCTCTAAAAGGGTCCCAAATCCACTTGCATCAGGGAGAGCCCTGGACCCTGCCCCTCCCAGAAATAGACTGGACTTGGGTCTGGAGTGGTTCTGCTTACAACCGTCTAGTACAAACCTCCTCTCCCCACCCCTGCCAAACCTCAGGTCATTTCTCAGATGGGAAACTGGAGCTGGCCCAGCCACTCACTCTTTCCTGGTTTGTTCTGTCTCTGATTCCCGAGCAATGGGATGAAGCATGAGGTTGAGGGTGAGAGGGCTGTGTTATCTCAGGAAGGCCTCTCCAAGGAGTTGATATTTGAGCTGAGACGGTCATAAACTCTCAGGATGGACAGGTGGGTCTTAGAGCTAGATTCTCTGGTCCAGGGATCACCGGGAATATTTTAAAGGGCAGGAGGTGTTCCAGTGTAAGTACAAAACACAGCAAGCATGACACTAAAGAATCGGGTGGTCAGCCTCCAAGCTGAGGAGCGGTCAGGAGTGGCAGGACTGTGGCTATCTGGAGCATGCATGCCCTCCTGCAGCAGGCAAAAGCTGCCTCACTCAGCCAACTGCCCAGGCCAGAGTGCAAGCCCCAAGAGGCCAGCCTCCCAATGCTGCCAAGAGACAGAGGTCTGAATTTCTAGGCAATATATCCCCATTTGTAAACTTTGGAAGTCCACCCAATTTTGGAAAAAAATACTTTATGCAGAAAAAAAAAAAAACCATACACATAGGTGGATACATTCTGCAGCCATCAGTTTGCCACCTCTGACTTAGTCTAACGTCTGCATTTTACAGGTGAGGCCACTTTTGTTGAGGGGGAGTGGAACTTAAGCGAAGACTGGTCCAGAATGAAAGGATCTCTGTGTCTCTCTCCCTGTCCTCTCTCCCCCTTTTCATCTCTGTGCCTGTCTCCATCTCTCTCCCCATCTCCCCTCCCCTCTGTCTCTGTCTCTCATCTCTCTCCCCCTCTCTCCCTCCTCCCCTCTGTCTCTGTCTCTCCCTCCTCCCCTCTGTCTCTGGCTCTCTCTCTCTCTTCCTCATCCCCTCTGTCTCTGTCTCTCTGTCTCTCTCCCTCATCCCCTGTCTCTGACTCTCTGTCTCTGTCTTTTGTTTCTCTCTCTTCCCCTCTCTCCCTTCTCCCCTCTGTCTCTGCATCTGTCTCTCTCTCTCCCTCCTCCTCTCTGTCTCTGGCTCTGTTTCTCTCCCTCCGTCCCCCTCCCCTCTGTCTCTGGCTCTCTGTCTCTGTCTCCATCTCTGACTCTGCCTCTCCCATACTTGGCATCTCCTCTCTGCCTCTCACTCCAGCCCTCCACCTCCGCCCCCTCCTTTCTCTCCTTCCCTCCTTTCAGTGACTGTGTTTATTTTCAGAACCTCTGACTCCTTCCCACGCCTCTGACATTTACTCTTTGGAATTAGAATATTTTCTATTTCTTTTTCCCAAAGTGAGACTGCTGGGTAAGGTTTCCCTGGGGTTCCCACCTGCCCTTCTGGAGGTGAAGTGCTGGAGGCAAAGCTGGCATAAGTCATCTTAGCACTGACTGCGACGATTCGGCACCCACTGTGCACCAGGCCTTTGTTGTGAACTACGGCGTTCAATCCACCCCGGACCCCTGTAAGATTGTTTTTATTGCCTGCACATGCTGGATGAGTAAACTGAGGTTGGGGAGGTTAAACAAGGAGTCTGTGCTCACTCAGTGGGTAAGGGACAGAGCAGGGATAAAAGTCCATCTCTTTCCTCTGTGCTGTGCTTTCAAGGTTCATGGGTGCTGGTGCATTGAAGGACATGCAGCATTTTGGGAGAACAAGAGTTTAGGAGATGGAGATTGGTATTTAGGAAGAGGGAACCCCAAGAGTGAAGACATAGGGGTGGGAAAGTGCTGGTGTCTGGGAGGGACCAGTCAGTGGGGCTGGAGCAGAGGTCTCAGGTCCAGGAGCAGGAAAGGATGAAGACGCTTAGAGGACAGGCTTGGCCTGTGTGGTTGCCGGTGATGGAAAACCCAGCTCTTCTGGCTGAGCTTGGAAGGAAATGCACTGGTTCCTCTGAGAGGTCAGTCCAAGAGGTGGGGTGGACAGGGGTGGGAGGAAAGCCTGATGTATGTTATCCCAGAAGGATAACGTACATAAACTACCTCCAAATACCCACCTAACAGATCACAAGCATGGGCATGCACAGAGAGCTTACCAGGCACTGGGCATCCGAAGCATTTTACATGCTTACATACATTCATTTGCTCAGCAACTCTGTGAAGTAGACTCCACAAGGGAAAACAATCATTATTTTACAGAGGAGAACACTGAGGCTCAGAGAGGGTATGTGACTAACCCAGCAGGTGGCAGAGCCAGGAGTTGGACTGTGGTGTCCTGGCTCCAGAGTTTGGGTCTTAACCACTGACCCCCTCCCACAGGATGTGTTCAGGTCGGATCACAGGCAGCCTCACCTGCTAAGCATACTGGCTTCCTTCAGTGGGAAATGTGGAGCCCTTGACTGTTCCTAAGCAGGGGGATGGCAAGGTCAGAGTGTGCCTGAGAAGAGCAACTGGCAACCGCATGGGACAGCGTGGGGCAGGCCTGGGGGAGGGAGGACAGTGCCCATCTGGGCTGCGGCCAGGGCGGAGGGGTGGATGGGGTACATCTCAGATGCTTGCTAATCTCCCCTCAGCCCTGGTGTGCTGGTGAGTAAGTTAAATAAGTGCCAGGTGTGGGGCAGGGGCTGGTTGATGATGATGGTCTGGTTCTGCAGGTGTGCTGAGGCTGGCTTTTTTTTTTTTTTTTCCAGTGAACTCTGCCCTCCCTCAAGAAGGAGGCAGGCAGGGCTGTGCCCTGTACACTCTCCTTATATTAGTCTTCTATGAGAAAGAAGGCATCAAACACTTGGCAGCTTACAAGAATACTGATATTTTATCTGCTGCTGTGGGTCAGGAATCAAGTTCCTTGTGCAACTGGAGAACAGAGTCCTCCCTCCCAGTCAGGTCCCCCCACTCCCACACATCTGAGGCTGACACGTGCCCCCTCCCTGACATCCGGGTCCTGTGTGGTCAGGGGCCCAGCCCTCCAGCCTAGGTCTTTTCCCTTCAGAGACCTTGGGAGACATTGGGTGCTGGGAGCCAGAGCATGGACAGCCTGGCCGTAAATCAGTGAGAGGCTCCCATCACACCCTGGACAGACAGAGGCCCCAGTGGGAAAGGGGGATCTCATGGAACTGACTGCTCAGCCTCATCCACTCCACGTTTCAATTACATCTTGATGGTGCTGAAAAGATGCTCACAGCTAGAACTTATTCCTTGACAGCAGCCTTGGAGGGGCCAGGGGAGCAGAAGGGACACCGACATGCCACGCACCACACCAGGGACTTTGCATTAAATGTTTGATTTATTTTTCACAATAACATTTGCTCAGTGGTTATTCAAATCCACCTTTAGTATTTTGGGAAACTGACATTCAGAGTAGTAAACCACCTGCCCAAGGTCACAGCCAGTGTGTGACTGAGCTGAGATTCAGCCCTAGGCAAGTCTCACTCAGAAGCCCGTGCTCCAGTGCTAGGAACACGGCTGCCGTGGGACACCAGGACTCTGAGCTTCACCAACAGGCCAGGTGCTGTCCCAGGACACAGCACACAGCTGAACAAGGCCCTTAAGGTCTGGGGTGGTATGAGAAAAGAAGGAGGAAGGGGGCAAAACAAGGAATTCTCCAAGAGTGAACAGAAGCTCCCCCGTATGGGTCAGGACACTGTGTGGTTACTGTGTTAAGTAAACCAAATGCAGCTGGAGGGCATCTGAGCGCAGGTGCCCAGGATTAGTCCTGCAGCTCTGTTTATAATTGAGAAAATCCAAAACACATAAAGTGTCCATGGAGAGGAAGTGATGAAAGAAATCATGAGGCACTCATGCAGTGTGGTGTGGGCGGCTGCTAGAAAGGATGAGGAGGAGTTTTGTGTGTTGACCTAGAGGATGTCCCTGAGGCATGGTCAGGTGGAAAAAGGAGGTGCAGGATGAACTGAGGCCAGCCTCTGCTCTTGCCTGGACTCTAGTGCTGGCCTCTGGACCCACTACCTCTTCCCCACAATCCCCCACAGCCAGCCCTGCAAACTGCTCTCCACTCAGCAGCCAGCGACATCCTTGGAAAACCTGTCAGGATGTGTCCTTGCTCTGCTCAAAGCCCCCCAAGGGCTCCTCATGGCACTCAGATAAAGCCCCGGTCCTTCCAAGGCCTCCCTTCCTGCTGCACCGGCCTCCTGGCTGCCTAACAGGCACGTTCCTGCCTTGGGCCTCTGCACCTGCTGTTTCCTCTGCCTGGAATGTCCCACCCATCTGCATGGCCTATTTCTCATTTTGTTACAGTGGGTAGCTAGTCAGGTATAAGCAGGGCAGGAAAGGGTTCCCCCCACCCCACCCCACCCCAGACACATACCAGGAGTTTTGGGCGAACATCAGGTGATGGTCAGGCAGTTGTTAACTGTCTCTCTAAAGTAATAATTGGTCACAGCTGCTACCAGGGAAAGGCTGACTTCTAATAGAAAACACCTGAAACTAGTGATCAGCTCAGCAGCTTCCAGGGAAAGGCTGACTTCTAATAGAAAACACCTGAAACTAGTGATCAGCTCAGCAGCTTCC